>NC_086445.1:1002977216-1003295073 GCF_028390025.1 Pseudophryne corroboree
CAGTATGTTTGGTCCCTAACGACGGGTGTTTACCAGAAACGTGCGTAGGACGCATTACATGGTGAATCTTTACCACTAAAATATCGTCTGCTGAGTGCCGTCTTTTTTCGAATGTGTATGTGTATATATATATATATATATATATATATACATACACACATACACACAAATACATAAACACACAGACGTAGCCCTGCACTTCGCCCCGTGACTATTCACAGGTGTGACTAGCTTGCTACCATTAGTGTGCCTGCCAGCGGGCACGTGCGAAGTGTTGCACCAGCAATCCATAGGAATTACACTGAGTGCACTAGGTCGCTGCTGCGACGCGCGTGCACGTATGAACACATGGCAGCAAGGCTACCTCTGTATGAGCTGCATCAGTAAATCACAGAGCCATGGATAATAGTAATCATGTCCCTCGCTCTCCCTGCTTGTGTCACAGCACAGATATAGTATTACAGAAGACATTGGTATTAGAGCACTTGAACGGTAAGTGCTGTACAATCCTCCTGACAAGACGTTGGTGCAGAGTGATGTAACACAACTGTACATGATGCAGATGTCCGTGCTGAAACCCAGAGCCGGAATGAGACGCATGACCTGTGAGTGGATGGGCCCGGGAGCCGCATGTGCGCTCTGCATGCTGTTTCCTCCTTCATGGATAGTAAAAGCCAGGTATCCAACTGGCAGAGAACCATATGTCTGCATCACATCAGCCCCTGTCAAGGTCCCATCAATGTGCGGTTTATCTCAATCCCACACTGTATTCTGTATCTAACCTCTCATTTCATTCTGGCTGTGCCGTAACATCAAATGTCATCATCCCTCCGGAAATATAACCTGGGCGTCTACAGACATCGCTCCTGACTTACAGACACTGCTAGAAGGGTTCACTGAGTCATATATATATATATATATATATATATATATATATATATATATATATACATATACATACACACACACATATACACGCACAATATACGAATAGACAGATAGACAGATTCTTTATTACATATTCTGTTGCACTTTACAAATGAGAACAAAACCGTAATAGAGTGTTAATAAAACAAGACTGTGTAATAATAGACAGAGAGGCATATAAAACTAGTTGCTTTGCTTTTGTTACTGGAGGATAAGCCATGATTAAGGTCTTTCATTATGCTGAAATGTCAGCCTGATTTGACTGTACTATGTGATTCTATTAAGGAATAAACTAGCTGATGTGCACAGTTTCAATCAGGCAAAGGTTTGCTGGGTGAAACATTTTACCCCGTTTTACCCCATTAGGAGTTCAATATTGAAAAATTCCCTTTTTAGTGGGTGGCTGCAAATAACTTTCACAGTTTCCAGACCACCCAGCAAGTCACATGTTCCAGGTCACCCGGCAGGTGCACAGGGTGAGTTCACCAACTGTCACATTTTCCAGAACACAACGGTGATACACTGTAAATGGCAAGCAGTCGTTTAGCCACATAACTCCGAAATGAAGCAACCAATCACAACGCCATGTCTTCTGCAAATCTACAGACCAGGACCTTTAATTTGGCATATGATGTGCCCTACTCCAACAACAGCATCACAGAAATATGTCACTCGTAAAAAAAACATCCTTTTGCTATTAATATATAATTTCACTGTTTTATCTGCCCGAGGACTGGTGAGTGCCCTGCTTAATAATATTTTATATGTTGTGGCAAGAGAGGGTACTTTGTCACGTTCTGATACTCCGAATAGGACTCACTCCTTAGGACAAGGGGTAGTCAGGGTGAGGAATCTACTCCTTACTACAGCAAAGGTAATACACACAGCTGCACTACCTGGGTGTCACTAGTTAATTGTGTGAAGGTATAAAGGTTTGTAAGAACCAGTGGGACGTGCTTCTGATGCCAGCTAGTGACCGGATGACAGAGAGGGCCAGTTTGGGCTTAGCTAGTGGTCAGGGAAGCCATGTTTGCTGAACAAATTTGATGTGACAATTCTGAGGAATAAAGCAGCCAACTGACAGAGCAACCTGAGCAGTCATTCCTTGTGAAGCAAACCTTTACAAAGTGGTGTCAGACCTATTACAAGATATATTGTAAAAATACATATTATATATATATATATATATATATATATATATATATATACATACATACACAATCCAATAAAGGACGTTTTACATATATTTCAACAAGTCTGGTTAGTGCCGCTTATTCGTTGCAACTATATATATATATACAGGTTGAGTCTCCCTTATCCAAAATGCTTGGGACCAGAGGTATTTTGGATATGGGATTTTTCCGTATTTTGGAATAATTGCATACTATAATGAGATATCATGGTGATGGGACCTAAATCTAAGCACAGAATGCATTTATGTTTCATATACACCTTATACACACAGCCTGAAGGTCATTTTACCCAATATTTTTTTATAACTTTGTGCATTAAACAAAGTGTGTGTACATTCACACAATTAATTTATGTTTCATATACACCTTAAACACACAGCCTGCAGGTCATTTAATACAATATTTTTTATAACTTTGTGCATTAAACAAAGTGTGTGTACATTCACACAATTAATTTATGTTTCATATACACCTTAAACACACAGCCTGCAGGTCATTTAATACAATATTTTTAATAACTTTGTGTATTAAACAAAGTTTGTGTACATTGAGCCATCAAAAAACAAAGGTTTCACTATCTCACTCTCACTCAAAAAAGTCCGTATTTCGGAATATTCCGTATTTCGGAATATTTGGATATGGGATACTCAACCTGTATATATATATATATATATATATATATATATATATATATAGACAGCGAGGTGGGTCCGGCACAGCCACTTATGAAAATAGCACATCGGGTGCCCTGACAAGAGATAAACAGCAAATGCAAGATGGTGCGGCACTCCAATGATTCACAAAGGCAGAGGGTTATTGATTGCAACGTTTCAATGCCCGTTTATTAAGATGGCATTTTCGTCAGGTATGTAACAAAGATAAAAACAGCTTACCTTAAATACAGTGTATCACCCATCGTGGCGCGAACACCGCAGCGGGACTGCACGCCCGGTGGCCGCGCAAAGAGATGACGTCATGCCGTTCTGGAACAGAAGCGTGCATCGTCCTGTGAAGAGACCCATCACCATAGTAACCAAACATAATATCACAATGGCTGAAATAGCAATACAGAATAGACATTTATCTAAGTACAGATATGCAGTATATTAAACGAGAGCCTGGCACAGAAAATTAATAGGATAACTAAAATGAATTATTAAATAATCCATGACAGTTAGATATTACTAGCCAGCACACTGATTCCTGAATATTCATTAAGGCCCTTTGGTGACAAGGTGCCTAAGCGAAAAATCCACTTGGCCTCACATTGTAGGAGCTTAAGACCACGGTTCCCACCACGTATAGAATATGGGATGTGGTCAATCATTCTATATTTCAATGAGGCTAGGTTATGTGTAGCAAGGGCAAAGTGCCTGGCAACTGGTTGGTCGCTTTTACCAGAGACCAAGGCAGCTTTTATGGTGGAACGATGGGCTGCCATTCGTTCTTTAAAAGGGCGTTCAGTCTTTCCTATGTAGGAAAGACCACAGGGACAGATTATCTGATAAACTGTGTAGACAGAGTTGCAGGTGAGTCTATGGTGAATTTTTAAGGATTTACCTGTAAGGGGATGGTAGAATGTGTCACCTGGAATTAGGTATTTGCAGGTCACACAAGTGCATCGTATGCATCCTGTTTTGCCCCTATACAAATTGGGGGCAGGTTGTGAAATATCAGATTTCACCAGGATGTCGCGGATATTGCGTCCGCGTTTGTAGCTGGGCATTAATGCTGTATCCGCTAGATGACAGTCTGGATCAGACCTGATGATCGGCCAATGGTTCTTAGCTATTTTATTGATCTTGGGGCTAATCGGAGTATATTGTGTGACCCAAGGTAATGAGGATTTGGTACTACTTTGTTTGGGTTTTAGCAGTGTTGTTCTATCAATGCGCAAGACCCTGGCCTTAGTGTTTTGAAGCTGAGTGTAATCATAGCCTCGTGACAAAAATTTTTGTAATAAAGAATCAATTTCTGCTTCTGCTATTTTAATGTCAGACGTGATTCGTCTGATTCTGATGAATTGTGAATATGGCAGGCCCTGTATCAACGATCTGGGATGGCAGCTGGATGCTAACAGAAGATTATTGCGATCAGTAGGTTTTGAGTACAAATTAGTTGAAATGCAGCCATCTTTAATAGAAATGGCTACATCTAGATACTGTATCTCAGTGGAACTGAAAGAAAAAGTGAGTTTAACAGGGCTGTCGCTGGAGTTGTGTGACTCAAGGTGTTGTACCAAATCTTGACCATCTCCCTGCCAAAAAATCAGTAAATCGTCGATGTAACGACAGAAAAATAAAATCCTATTGGAAATATTTGTATCAGAAAAGAATATTGCATGCTCAGCCTCGAACATGAAAATATTTGCGTAAGAGGGGGCCACCGCCGCCCCCATCGCACAACCAATCAACTGTAAATAAAAAGAACCATCATAAAGAAAGAAATTTTTTGTTAATATGAACCGAAGTAAATCCAACAGAAATGAATTCTGTATTGCTATTTCAGCCATTGTGATATTATGTTTGGTTACTATGGTGATGGGTCTCTTCACAGGACGATGCACGCTTCTGTTCCAGAACGGCATGACGTCATCTCTTTGCGCGGCCACCGGGCGTGCAGTCCCGCTGCGGTGTTCGCGCCACGATGGGTGATACACTGTATTTAAGGTAAGCTGTTTTTATCTTTGTTACATACCTGACGAAAATGCCATCTTAATAAACGGGCATTGAAACGTTGCAATCAATAACCCTCTGCCTTTGTGAATCATTGGAGTGCCGCACCATCTTGCATTTGCTATATATATATATATATATATATATATATATATATATATATATGTATATATATATATATATATATATATATATATATACACCGAACAAATACTCTCCCTTTGCGCTAATTTGTAAAACCTGTCACCCTGAATAAATACGTACGTAAACTATTTGGTATAGGCAGCCTGATTCAACTAAGTCCCCTGTTAGAAGGGACTGGAAATAAGGAATATATAACAATAGAAGAATTGGCGCCAGGGGGTCGCATCAACTCCCACTATTCCATCCCCTAATTGGTTAATACCTTTTTTAAAAAAATAATAACATGTTCCATCATGAAACATTTATTAAAAACATATTCAAATTAATACAGAGGAGATATATTATTCCACACTTTAAGATGTATGACTCTTAGCGCTGAATACAAATGTTGAAGGATCACAACAATCTCCTCCTTCTCCTTATAGTTGGTTCGGAGATAGCTTCACAACACAGACAGCCCAACGCGTTTCGTCTTATACAAAAGACTTCATCAGGGGTATCTCTACAATTGTAAAAAATCTTATCAAAACTAAAAATAATTTTTTATTAAGGAACAATTATTTTTAGTTCTGATAAGATTTTTTTACAATTGTAGAGATATTCTTAAAGTGTGGAATAATATATCTCCTCTGTATTAATTTGAATATGTTTTTAATAAATGTTTTATGATGGAACATGTTATTATTATTTTTTTAAAGTATTAACCAATTAGGGGTTGGAATAGTGGGAGTTGATGCGACCCCCTGGCGCCAATTCTTCTATTGTTGTATATATATATATATATATATATATATATATATATACACACACATACATACATACACACACACATATACATATACATACACACATACATACTTACATATACATACACACACACACACACACACACACACACACACACACACATACGTATACATACACAGATACATAAAGTGTATATACTGTATACTATAGTGTAAAAGGAACATGCACAATAGGGGGCAGGATTTATAAAGGCAAATATTAAATACATTCATAACCCACAAAAACTGAGAAAACACAGTATCTTTAGTAACAAAATGATGATGTCGTATTGTAGTACTGAGAACGGCCTCAAGGTGGTACTTTGTATTCAGCTGTTTATTAACAGCATTTCTACAGCTAGATCCCTCTCAATAGAGGGGGGGATGAAGCTACTTGTCTGGATCCTTTGTGCCCTGAGTTATGCCTTATACCCCACCAGCACCTCGATTATACCCCTTTCACACCAAAATCCTGGGCCCGACCAGGTATTCTGAATATGGGAAGGAGATGGATGAGACCCCGAACAGACATGTTTTACACTACACCTCGGACCCAGGTTATCCCTGGGTCGGCCCCATTTACAGAGAACCTGGGTAAGCCCTGCAAAACCTATGAACAAGGCTAATGGACAAGGATACAAAAGTTTTAATTGTTTAGATCCTTTCTTATTATCAGGAAAATATATTAATGCAAGCATTTTGGTTTGCACAGGATGTAATGGAGGCCAAGATCACCGGAAGTGCAGAATGCCGGCCGAACTCTGACCTTTTTTAAAGGGGCAAGCAATTACAAGGCAAAAACATGGCTTGTAAGTCACTGTCCTTTTTTTTTTTTTTTAATCAAGTAAGTTTTTATTGAAGTTTTTCATTTGGTTACAAAAATGGAACAAAAGAGAGAAAAGCAGTAAGAGAAAGAAAAGAAAGAAGACAGCAGTTCAAAACATGCAACTTTACAATACAATGCATTATGCTGGTCAATAGGTATTACATTGATTTTCAGTATAAAATAAGACATAAAGCTTGTGGTGCTTGAAAGGAGTGGATAGTGCTCGAGGCGCACGGTCTGGTCACTAAGACATTTTCGTTATTGCCTGTTTAGTACATGTGAGTAGAGGAGAGGTCACCTTCACAAATATAGGGTTATGTATGTCTACATTCTCCACCTATCATCGGGCTCCGTCAGTTCCGCACCCGGCCGTGCCAGAGTCCATCTATCCCACTTACGGTGAAACCTGGACACAGAGTTGCGGGATAAGTACATAAGCCTTTCATGCCCTATGACCAAGGTCACCAGGGCTCTCCATTCCGATGCTCTGGGAGGGGTCTCTGCAAACCAGGAGCGTGCAATGATAACCTTGGCAAGCGTGATCAGGCACAGGACATACTGATATGTGAGCAATGAGTGGGTTTCTTCCAGGTCCACCCCAAAGAGACAGGTCCTGGGGTTAATTTGGGGAAGAGATGGGTCAGTAGTTAATATGTCAGACCAAACCCGAGTCCAAAATTCATAGACTTTCGGACAGTTCCATAACAGATGCCAGAATCCAGCATCTGCCATCCGACATTTGGGGCACAGAGCGTCAGGCCTTAAACCAGCTCGTTGGAGAAGTAAAGGGGTTCGGTAAACCCAATGCAGGATAAAGAGATGTACCTGTTGATATCTGATGCAAGGGGTGGTAGACCTGGCGGAGCCCAGTATTTGTAACCATTGCTCGTCTGACAAGGGGCCTATATCATCTTCCCAGTTCAACCTAAGCGGGTCTAAAGAGGCAGGTAGGGTTCTATTGTTTAGTGAGGCATATATTGTAGAGATTTTGCCTGTGGAGGGCAAGCGTTGTAACATAAGTTTAACTGGAGAAGGGGAGATGGAAGGGGCCGTTTTGAACTGGGTCTGTATGGCATGTCTTAATTGGAAGTATCTAAATAGGGCTGTGTTTGGGAGCTCAAAATCAACCTGTAGTTGCGCGAATGATTTAAGATAACCATCCACATATAGTTGTCCCAGGGAGATCACCCCGCTTTTTATCCAAATATTGTCTATCGACAGCTTCTGAAGTTCCATATAAGAACTGTTAAACCATAAGGGCGAGTCTGTTTCTAGGTCGGACCAGTCATAAAGGTTGTGCACTTGCTTCCAGACCAGAAGAGCCTGTCGCAGGATAGGAGGAAGACCAGTCACTGACATTCCCGAAAGCAAGAAAAGGAGGGGGGTGAAGTAGGGTCCAACCCAGTCTGTCAAGTGTCCCTGTAAGGTCGGGCCACCCATTCCCGTGACCCAGCCGGAGAGGTGCACCAGCTGTGCCGCTAGATAGTACAGCCTGAGGTTAGGCAGGCCCGCCCCTCCAGTGAGTTTGGTCCTACAAAGTTTTTTTATGGCTATCCTAGCCGGTTTATGACCCCAGATAAAGGAAGATATGAGGCTGTCAATGTTAGCAAATATTTTTTTAGGGAGGTAAATGGGGGAGTGTTGCAGGACATATAGGTATTTAGGCTGGATGGACATCTTAAAGAGATTGATGCGTCCCAATACTGTCAGTGGCAGTGCCTTCCATGTGTGGATTTTACGTTTAAAAAGGGTTGTAATAGGGTCTATGTTCCATCTGGCGTATTCTGACGCTGGCCCCGTGACCCAAACACCCAGGTATTTAAATTTAAGAGTCCATTGCAGGGAATGTGACGTGCATATCCTCTCCGGGATATGTCCTGAAATGGGAAAAATAAAGGATTTGTCCCAATTTATACATAGGCCAGAGTATTCCCCAAATTCATTAATTGTGTGGAGCATAGACCGGAGAGAGACATCTGAGTCCCTCAGGAACAGTAACATATCGTCGGCATACAGTGAGATCTTATCCACCGTGGAGCCGGCCGCCAATCCCTGAATATCCGGGTTGTCCCGTATCATACAAGCCAGTGGCTCTATAGCCAGTGCAAACAGGGCCGGGGACAGCGGGCAACCCTGACGCGTGCCCCTGGCCAGAGAAAATGAGGACGAGGTATACCCATTAACAGAGACACGGGCCACTGGAGAGGAGTATAGCAACCGAACCCACCCGATGAACACAGGGCCCAAGCCAAACCCATGCAGCACCTGCCACAGGTAGGACCACTCAACCGAGTCGAAGGCCCTGGCGGCGTCGAGAGACACCACCACTGCCCCCGAACCCAGCAAGCAGTCCCCCTGCAAGTGATAGAACAGTTTCCGCAAGTTTTGCATAGTGGACCTCCCCGGCATGAAGCCCGTTTGGTCCTGATGTATAATAGAACCGATGACTGCGTTCAGACGAATGGCAAGCATCTTTGCAAGAATTTTAACATCAGTAGACAGCAGTGAAATAGGGCGGTAGGATTCGGGAGCCTTGGGATCCTTCCCCGGTTTGGGCAATACTATAATAGTGGCCTCAGACATGGACGGGGGGAGTTCACCAAATTCAAACAAGGTATTAAATAGTTCTAATAAGTAGGGACTGAAGTGGGAGTTAAATTTTTTATAAATCTCCACTGGGAGACCATCCCCACCAGGTGCCTTGGAAGAAGGGAGTGACGACACAGCGCACTCCACCTCCTCTAGGGTGAAAGGAGCCTCAAGTGTTTCAAGCGCCTCCTGCGACAATTTGGGTAAATTTACCCGCGAGAGGTAGGAGTGCAGCTGCCCGTCGGAATGGGAAACTCCTGACGAGTACAGTTTGGAATAAAAGATTTTAAATACCCCAGCTATGTCCTTCCCCGAGTAGCAAAGACCGCCATCCCCATCGGCAATACATTGAACAGTGCGGGAATGGGATTCATCCCTGGCCAATAAGGCCAGGCAACTGCCCCCCAACTCCGCCTGAAAATACTGCCTGTGACTGGAAAACAGCAGCCTGCGCTTGGATTTATCAAAGAGGTAATCGGCCCACTCTCCCTGTGCGTGTAGCCACGCCTCCCGATCCGACCGGGAATGTGATTCTATATATACAGATTCCAAATCACGGCAAGTCTGTTCAAGTCTCGCTTCCTCCCTCCTGTTAAACGACTTGATGCCCGCTATTCTTTTGATAAAGGTACCTCTAATATATGCTTTATATGCATCATGTCGGACAGTGGGGGAGGAGTCTGGGGGGTTGTAATCAAGGAAGTCTTTCCAGTCCGAGATAAGATCGGAGCCCTCTCCCATTAAATTCAACCAAAATGGGTGCAATTTCCACTGACTGTTGCCCCTATCGTGCGTCATAGACAGTTCTAGTAAAACCGGTGAGTGGTCCGATATACCCCTAGACAAATATGTTAGTTCAGAAATTCTAGGCGATAATGTCGGGGAAATAAGGCACAAGTCTATCCGTGACAGTGTGTTGTGGGTAGCGGAATGACAGGAATAATGCGCCATAGTAGGGTTTCGCATTCTCCAGACATCCATCCAGCCAAGTTCAGCAACAATTCTTGCAAAAGGGGTCGGGGCAGGGGGGAGAGGGGTGGAGTCGCGAGATTCCCGCCAGCGATCAATAGACAGGTCCATGACGTTGTTGAAGTCATCCACACTAATAACCGGCGTATCAGGGGACTGGGCTATAAAGTCAGCTGCCCTGCGTAAAACTTCACTGTTATAGGGAGGGGGGATGTATATAGCCATGATATGATACAGTGCGTGATGTATGACGGCACGTAAAAAAACATAACGACCCTGAGGGTCCACACTGCTATGCGCCAGGTGAAAATGTACCGATTTTTTAACCAATATCGACACCCCTCTGGCACTGGAGGAGAACGTGGAGTGGTAGGCCCATCCAACCCATGGCCTCTTAATGGCCATGACCTTACTACCATACAGATGAGTCTCAGAAAGACATGCTATGTCAATTCTGTACTTTTGAAGTTGTTTCAGGACAAGAGAGCGTTTAATTTTATCATTTAAACCACGGACATTCCATCCCATCAGTCTAATCGTGTCCCTCCCCGTGGCGTCTGTGTTAGAACCCATACCGTAGATCGCTTTGCATGGGCACAAGGAGATAAATCGTGGGAGACGGAAAAGGTGTAACGTGCGAGATAGGGTACTCAGTGAATTGTATTATAATAAGACCATACTCCCTAACATAGAAAACCCGATCAGGACCGGGAGGCCGAGGCCGAGCACACTCCAAATGTGACATCTGAAAAGCCATACATTTCCATAGCGTTAGAGCACCATGATCAGTTGCAGAGAGAAAAAAAAGAGAGGAAAGAATAAAGAAAAGGAAAGTAACAACAACAATGAAACATCCCATCCCGTACCCACCCTGTATGACCAATAAACAACCTAGTGTCATACCTATACCCTAACAAAACTAAATTAAACTAAACCCTAAGCTATCTACAGCAAGGGACTCCCGCACATACAACTTAACAGAAAGTAGCAGCCTGATGCTACAGTAGAATGGCAAGCAAACAAGTAGACGACACTCATCATCCCACAAGGGCAGAGACAATAGGAACCATAGGGTTCACGCTGAAATAATTTCCACACGCCAAGAATGTATATTCAATGCAAGTTCATTCGGGAGCTGGAGGCCTCCGCTCCAGCCAGGTCTCCACATCCCCCGGGTTAGAGAAGAAGTGCGTGGTGTCATTAAATATAACTCTCAGGCGTGCCGGAAACAACATTGAGTATTGGATGTTCCGATCCCTGAGTTTACGCTTGACAAGAGAGAACTGGGCACGGGACTTCTGAACCTCGAGAGCAAAGTCCGGGAAGACTGAGACTGTGTGATTGTCAAACAGCAGCGGGCCTTGGAGCCGAGCCAGACGAAGTATAGTGTCTCTATCCTTGAAATGAAGAAGACGGGCAATAAACGTCCGAGCAGGAGCGCCAGGTGGAGGAGGACGAGATGGGAGACGGTGCGCCCTTTCCACCGCGAATTGCGGGCTAAAGGCTTCACGCGTAAACAGCTTAGTCAACCAGTCTTCCAAGAATTTCTCCGGAGCCGTTCCCTCCGCCCTCTCGGGCAGCCCGACCAGGCGAACGTTATTCCGGCGAAGCCTGCCCTCTATATCGGATAATTTGGCATGTGCCGACGACAGTTGTGTGGACAGGTCATCCACCCTGGTTTTGAGCGGAGAGGTGGTGTCCTCTAGGTCCGAAATACGATGTTCCGACTCACTCACCCTTTCACGAATCTTTTGGAGATCCTGGCGAAGGAAAGAGACATCTATCTGAACACGCTCAATTTTATCGGAGACACGTTGCTCAGAGGCGGCAATTGCCTGTATTATTTTCTGCGTAGAGTGTGCTGAGTCGGTCGAGGCTAAATCATCACCCTCGGAGTGCTGCAAAGGGGGGTCGCGGGTTGCAGAGGAGGTGGATTGGGAAGAGGAGGAGTCCCTTGCATATTTTTGCAGTTTTGCAGCCGCACCTGTTTTCCCCATTGTAGCGCCCAATATAGAATACAAGGTAAGTGCAGGATATGTGTAGAGCCAGGCAGGGTGACACGTGAGGAGGAGCAGCAGCAGCACAAATAAATGCAGCACCAGTGTAGGTGCCAACAAGGAGGGCCAGATGGGTCAGTGCGCACAATATGTACCAGACGACACTCTATACCCCACGCAGCTTATGACTGTAATAATCCTGGATTGATGAGTAAGTGATCCCAGGTACCAGGAGAGTAAGGTCCAGCATATATCATTAGAGGATCTTATTGCAGGGATCTCAGCTGGCTTGTGCAGTATGAGCACTGTGAGCTGCAGGTGGACACAAGTACAGGCGAGGTGCAGTGAAGGAGCAGGAGGCAGGCTGCTCGAGAACACAGCAGCAGAGAGCCGTTCCCCTCAGGCACCACGTGGCAGGGAAGCAGTGCCGGTCCCGATGTATCGAGGGGATCGGCAGCCAGTGGCTTCACAGGTGCCGCGGCCGGAGGGCAGAGACGAGCGGTCAGGCAGCACAGGACGGACGCCAGGCACGGCAGACGTCCCGATGAGTCCCGAGGATCGGCAGCGGAGGAGGAAGGGCTGCCGGCTGTGTCACAGGCGCTGCGGCCGGACGGCGGAGACGAGCGGTCAGGCAGCACAGGGGTGAGTGCAAGGCAGATGTCCCGTACCGCACTGGCAAGATGGCCGCCGGGAGCAGAGTCGGAATACCCTGGGCAGGGAGCAACGTCAAACGGCAGCAGCACCGATCCGTAGGTGGGAGACAGTGTATCAGGAGAGTCTCTAGCACTCAGGGTGATGTGTGAGTACTTTTAATCAGGCAGCATCAGGCATATAGCGGATAAATATAGGATGTTGTGCGGGAGCTTGCAGGCTGTGCTACCTACTCCATGTTGCTCCAAGCTCCGCCCCCCAAGTCACTGTCCTTTTTAAAAAAAGTCTGGACTCCAGTACATTCTGCCACATGTGCGTTATATTCAGCGTCGGACTGGGGTATGAAGGGCCCACCGGGGCAATGCAGTGGTAGGGGCCCATGCTTAGGGGTGTGGCCAATCTCCATGGGGGATGGGGGGGGCAAGCTGCTATAGAGGTTTGGCTAATCATTAGAGAGTGGATGGTCTGGGCCCCTTGATATATTTATATAGTAAATACTGGTAGTGCATACATGATAATGTACCAGATTAATAACCGCAATGCATGATAGAAAATACACCACAGTCCTGTGCAGTATAATGGATCATATACATAATGTATAATTCAAGTGCACAGTCTGGAACCTGATCCCTAGAGGAGGAGGGCCCCCCAGGCAGGGGGGGCCCACCGGTGGTTTCCCCTGTACCCCTGTGGGCCAGTCCGACACTGGTTATATTATAGGAAAGTGCTAACAAATAAAATAACAAAGGAATCCTAAAAGACCTACATATTATTCTTTACAATTACATAAGAATGTTTTGTTTGTTTTTAAATACCAACCAATAAAAACATAGGATACCTCTGTACACAGGTAAGAACACTGTTGGTCCATAAGAAAAGGCTACACATTAAGGCACATTTCTTGTGTGCAATAAAATATCAAAGGCTTCCTAAAAGCCATACATATTACACTGTACAACAACAGTACCAAAAATACAAAACACTGCCCAGTAACAAAAATGTTACCTCAAGGCAAATGTTTATACAGTGTATTCTGTGCTTTGTGGCCTTGCCGGAGATGCACTAGGGTCATAGTACGGCCCTCTACTGTAGGGGTTATAAGGGTTAGGGTTTTGGTTGTAAGGGTGATCTTGGTAGGAAGGGCCCTATTTGGGTGGTGTCTGTGCAGTGCGCACTTCAGCACGGAGGGAAGAAGCGCTCCAGGAAAGCCATTTGTCGCTCCAGAGATTCCCGTGACAAATGCTGCTGCATCGTCAGAAGCGGAGTCATGAAGGAATGACGCTTTTCACGCCCCAACGCTAAAAAAGTGTCTATTAGAGGATCCTCCTGGGCCGCCATTGTGGAGTCCATTTCTTAAAGTTGCTGTACAAGGACGGAGCTCCTAGCTTTGGCTTTCTGCTGTTTTTGTTGGTATCCCTTCAGATGGTCGACCATGTTATGGTCGACAGTCATTAGGTCGACCACTATTGGTCGACATTGACATGGTCGACATGGACACATGGTCAACACATGAAAAGGTCGACATGAGTTTTTAAACTTTTTTTTCTTCTGGGGAACTTTTCCATACTTTACGATCCACGTGGACTACGGTTGGAACGGTAATCTGTGCCGAGCAAAGCGGTAGTGGAGCGAAGGCACCATGCCCGAAGCATGGTGAGCGTAGCGAGCCATGCGAGGGGACGCGGTGCACTAATTGGGGTTCCCAGTCACTTTACGCAAAAAAACGACACCAAAAAAAGTTTTAAAAAACTCACGTCGACCTTTTCATGTGTCGACCTTTCATGTGTCGTCCATGTCAATGTCGACCAATAGTGGTCGACCATAACATGGTCGACCATTCATACCGGAACCGTTTTTGTTATTTTCTATATGTTTGTACACTGAGTACTGCAAAGGGGAGACACAAAAATCAGCACGGAGCGTATATAAACATAGCAGTGGCAGCATACATGTGTTTGTGGCCTTCTCCTACCGGCGCACTGGCTAATCTCTGTGACAGATACCATTTGTGTTTGCTGATTTGTTAATACATTTACGTTTTAAGTTGTACATTATTTATGCTGGTGTTTTTTTTTAAACATGTTGAGTGTCGTGTGTTTTGAAAATTGTGGTACTTGCTATTTGTGCGCAAAGCAGGGTACCGGTATTCTGGGTTGTCTCAGGGTCCCCACTTTCATCTCCATAATGGTCATCAAGAAGCCTTCTTTATGGCTTGAGTCTACGATAAGCAGGGGTGAGGATAGGCGGCATTGAGCACTTGGGGGGTAATTGAGTTGATTGCAGCAGCAAATTTGTTAGCAGTTGGGCAAAACCATGTGCACTGCAGGTGTGGCAGATGTAACATGTGCAGAGAGAGTTAGATTTGGGTGTGTTATAGTGTTTCTGTGCAGGGTAAATACTGGCTGCTTTATTTTTACACTGCAATTTAGATTTCAGTTTGAACACACCCCACCCAAATCTAACTCTCTCTGCACATGTTATATCTGCCCCCCCTGCAGTGCACATGGTTTTGCCTAACTGCTAACAAATTTGCTGCTGCGATCAACTCTGAATTAGGCCCTTGGCACGGGTGTTCAGCTGCTTTCTGGTGCGGAGACCTGTAATCGGCCACTGACAGAGGAGGACAAACTTGTGGGGTTTGCCAGTGCGGTGTTGCCAAACACACTATAGCAGAGGTCATAGGATGGACACTCAATTCGCACAGGCCCGCTTTTACAACTTTTTGAAAATTGCTTGCGCAGAGCTTTCAACTTATTCACTACCCGTTTTTGTGTCGTCTCTATACCCCTTGTAGCCAGGATCTTGAGATATTTACCGTCCTTGTCACCTGCCGGCATATCTCCCCGTCTCCTTACGATGAGCAGTTACCTCACCTCCTCGTCAGACCAGGTGGACATGCTGATATAAGGCTCTGGGTAGGGAAGCCAATACCAGGCCATTTTTTCAATCCCGGGTATTGGGACTGAAAAATGGCCAATCCCGGGATACCCGGGATTGGCTTTTAAGTGTGCGGCCGCCCCCTGTAACCCCCCCCCCGCGCACACATTACTAACCGTATACCGCAGGCGGGCGGGTGGGGATCTCCTCCTGCACTCCCAGTGCTCGGCTGATGACGCAGGGTGACCTCATGCTGCGCCGGGGGAGCCGGAAGGAGGCAACCGGGCAGCATCTGAGCGTCCTGTGGACGCTCAACGCTGATCCTTCCAATCCCGGGATTGAATCCCGGACGTTTTTGGCCCTAAATCCCGGGATCCTGCCGATCCCGGGATTGGCCACCATAGCTCTGGGGTCTATTTACTAAGCCTTGAGTGGTGGGAGGTAAAGTACCAGCCAATCAGCTCCTAAGTGCCATGTCACAGGCTGGGTTAGAAAAATGACAGGAGCCGATTGGTTGATACTACCTCCTCTCTCTCTCTCTCCAAGCTTTGATACATGTGCCCCAGTATCTCTTTCTACTTTATCTCTCCAAACTTTGATAAATCTCCCCCAATGTCTTTAATGCATTGATGCATTTAATGCAGTCAATGGAGTGACCTCCGGAACACAAGTACAACTGCAAGTAAACAAATGCACATTAACTACACAGTGGCCTGAGCAGGGGCGCACATTAGCAGTATTGGCGTAATGATGTCATACAACTGACTACAAGAATGGAGGGCTGCAGCGGACACGTGTTTGGAATTAGGTTATTGCTAATGGCACTTTGGAGCATTTTCTTTTTGAGTATTAAGCGACAGAGTGGCGATAGTATCAACCAATCAGCTCCTGTCATTTTTCAAACACAGCCTGTAACTTGCCAGTTATGCGCCGATTGGCTGGTACTTTATCTCTCCCAGCTTTGATAAATCTCCCCCCAATGAATGAAGCGAGTAACATCACAAGTAGGTATGGGAGTACTGGAGCAATGGGTTCCAGTTTCAGACCTATTTTTTGTGCCTTTACCAGACTATTTCTACTGTAATTACACAAAGAGATCATAGATACCCCTTTCACACATAAACCCCGGCTGTAACCGGGCTCAGACCCAGAGACTGCGCATGGACTGAAGACGGGATTTTAGTACTAGCCCCCTTTCACACATGGGTGAAGGACCCGGTAATAATTTTTACCGGGTTGTCACTGTCCACACCGGACCTGGGTCTTCCAATGATCCGGGTCTTCCGGGTTACAGTGGACACTTAGGAGATGATGTCATCTCCAAACACTACTGTGCCCGCCAATCTGCTCCCATTAGGCGTGACCCGTGTCGTTCACATTACAGGCGGCCCTGGTCCTTCCCAGGAATAACCCTAGTACAGAGCAAGGTCATGGACCCTGGACACCAACCCAGACCAGGCATGTTCATGCATGGCCAAGTACGGGGACGAGCCGCACGCCTCTGCAAAAACCCGGGTCCAAAGGCTATGTGAGAAAGGGGGATCTAGCTATGTGACCGGCGGTCGGGAGACTACACAGATGCCGGGATCCCAACCGATTGGCTGACAGTCGGCATCCCAACTAACTGGGACTATTCCCATTCGTTGGTGTCCATGATGAGCGCAGCAAGCCCACAAGAGGCTGTGTTCCACTCACCCACCCCCGGCAAACTAAAGCTCGGGCTCCCGGCAGACCGGTGGGATCCCAAACGCCCGTCACCCGAACCCAACCCAAGAAAGGGGTATTAGTGTCCAGTCCCAGAACCTCCCAGAAAATTGTGGCTCAAGCTTCCTAACATCTTCCAGTCTATAGAGGTTATCATTCATTTATTCAGAACAAACATATTACACATTCCTGTGCAAAAACCAAAGAAACCTAAATATAAACGGTCAACCGCCTGATTAATCTGCTGATACAGCGGCAGATCCGGAAACTCCTCCCACAGCGCCGGAACCAAGTACGCTTTGGTAATGTACATGTGCAGATAAATGATCTCTCACACACATTATTAGCACCCCAAAATAAAATATACTGCAAACAATTAGGAAAAGCGGTGCGTATGAGATAATGGTATTAGAACTCGCAGGACGAAGAGGTTGGCTGTTTAATGAACTATTTAGTCAGGTGCGGTGATATGGCTAAATATTAGCAAGAGAGCAGTACACCGTGACCTCCGGGGCAAGTAGTGAACTACAAATTATTATTCCACAGAACTAATGCAAATATTATGCTTTACACATAATGTTACTCTTTTAAGAGAGTGCTGTGACCACACAGGTGACTGCTGACATAGACAGGGAAACCAAACAGCCTCCTACTATTTATTCACATTAACTTTCAAAAACATTTATGTAATACTTCCCAGCCACACATACGAGGAAAACCAGCGCATAATATGGAACATTACCGGGCGATCTCAGAATCAACATTTAACAAAAATAAAATATAAATATTTGAAAAGGAAAAACTCGTTCAGCGATAATGACTGGATCTCTCTAGTGCCCGTCTGTGTACATCTTTCTGTAACATGTTACTATCCTATTGCTTTGAACGCTAAAGATAAAGAAAGTAGATAAAATAAATCACATCAACCACACTACGTAAAATGACAGGAGCTGATTGGCTGGTCATTTATCACTCTTTGTGGGTCATTCCGACCCGATCGCTCGCTGTAGTTTATCGCAGCGCAGCAATCAGGTTGGAATTGCGCATGCACCGGCGCATGCTGGACGCCCAAAGTATGTCGTTCAGTAGCGATCGCCTCTGCCTGATTGACAGGCAGATGCAGCCGCAGGGCGGGAGGGGGCTAGTCAGACTGCTTAGATTTTAAGCATGATCTCTCCGTGAGTACTCCCCTTAACTGTGCTTTCCTCTGTGTTAGATAAGAATTACTGGTGTGAGTAGGCTATTGTTACATAATAGATTTGCTGCCATTTCTTTGTCATTATTTAAAGGAGTCAGTAACTGGACAATGCGGCGGTGCGCCATCATGGTCTCGCCCTGCACCGAGCAACACCACGATCTGCAGTATCACGCAGCTGGAGGTCCTGCGCCATTAACCCTCTGTTCCCCTACTGCAGTGGTTGCGATCCAGGAGGGTGCACTGACCTCTCAGGAGAGAAGCCCCCAAAATTCTGGAGTTAGAACACGGCAAACCTGAGCTTTCCCAAGTCAGAGAACAAAACTGCTAAACTGTCATTTAAAAACAAATAACAGCGTGGACTTAAAATGGTTTATTATGTTACAGTGACCTCTAGTGGCCAAATTCTCCAGCCTTCTAGCATAATGCACTATTCATTAAAAAAGACAAAAAATGTTGCAATTTGAGATTTTATTAATTTCATACAAAAAAAGGCATAATGTAACATAATCCACAAATGAACATGATGTTTGGCTTGATTTTGGCAATATGTGGCACTGACATCATAAATGTGTATGTGTGGAGCGGGTGGGGTCTGGAAATATTGGGTGTAGTATAGAGGATCTACACCGACTAGATAGACAGTCATTAGATCGACCCCATATGGTCAACATTGCATTAGGTCGACAGGGTCAAAAGGTCGACAGGTAAAAGGTAGACAGTGGGCAAGGTCGACAGGTGCACAAGGTCAAGATTCCAATGGTCGACACAAAAAAAGTCAACACAAGTTTTTGTGTGTCAATTTGTACGTCTAACCATATCTAAGCACAATCAGTGGAAACGTGTACCCTTGCGGGCTCGCACTGCTATGCTACAGGCAAGGTGGCTCGCTCCACGGGTTACTGTTCCCAATCATGTGAAGAGTAAATCAAGCAAAAGATGGAAAAACATGAAAAAATGCCAAAAACTCGGGTCGACCATTTGTGTGCTGACCTTTCGATCATGTCGACCTTTTGTACCTGATGACCTTAAGCATTGCATACTTTTTACCTATCGACCTTTTGACCACGTTGAACTAATGCATGTTGATTATATGGGGTTGACTTATACATTAGAACCCAGAAATAATTATAAACAAGGCTAGAATTAGAGGATGCACTGTAGAAGGTGATGGGGAGCTGTGGCTGAGGAAGGTGATGGGAGCTGTGGCTGAGGAAGGTGATGGGGGGGCTGTGGCTGAGGAAGGTGATGGGAGCTGTGGCTGAGGATGGTGCTGTAGCTGAGGAAGGTGATGGGAGCTGTGGCTGAGGAAGGTGATGGGAGCTGTGGCTGAGGAAGGTGATGGGAGCTGTGGCTGAGGAAGGTGATGGGAGCTGTGGCTCAGGAAGGTGATGGGGAGCTGTGGCTGAGGATGGTGCTGTAGCTGAGGAAGGTGATGGGAGCTGTGGCTGAGGAAGGTGATGGGAGCTGTGGCTGAGGAAGGTGATGGGAGCTGTGGCTGAGGAAGGCGATGGGGGCTGTGGCTGAGGAAGGCGATGGGGGCTGTGGCTGAGGAAGGTGATGGGGAGCCGTGGCTGAGGAAGGTGATGGGGAGCCGTGGCTGAGGAAGGTGATGGGGGGCTGTGGCTGAGGAAGGTGATGGGGGGCTGTGGCTGAGGAAGGTGATGGGGCTGTGGCTGAGGAAGGTGATGGGGCTGTGGCTGAGGAAGGTGATGGGGCTGTGGCTGAGGAAGGTGATGGGGCTGTGGCTGAGGATGGTGCTGTAGCTGAGGAAGGTGATGGGAGCTGTGGCTGAGGAGATGATGGGAGCTGTGGCTGAGGAAGGTGATGGGAGCTGTGGCTGAGGAAGGTGATGGGGGCTGTGGCTGAGGAAGGTGATGGGAGCTGTGGCTGAGGAAGGTGATGGGGAGCTGTGGCTGAGGAAGGTGATGGGGAGCTGTGGCTGAGGAAGGTGATGGGAGCTGTGGCTGAGGAAGGTGATGGGAGCTGTGGCTGAGGAAGGTGATGGGGAGCTGTGGCTGAGGAAGGTGATGGGAGCTGTGGCTGAGGAAGGTGATGGGGGGGCTGTGGCTGAGGAAGGTGATGGGAGCTGTGGCTGAGGATGGTGCTGTAGCTGAGGAAGGTGATGGGAGCTGTGGCTAAGAAGGTGATGGGAGCTGTGGCTGAGGAAGGTGATGGGAGCTGTGGCTGAGGAAGGTGATGGGAGCTGTGGCTCAGGAAGCTGATGGGAGCTGTGGCTCAGGAAGCTGATGGGAGCTGTGGCTCAGGAAGGTGATGGGGAGCTGTGGCTGAGGATGGTGCTGTAGCTGAGGAAGGTGATGGGAGCTGTGGCTGAGGAGGTGATGGGAGCTGTGGCTGAGGAAGGTGATGGGAGCTGTGGCTGAGGAAGGTGATGGGAGCTGTGGCTGAGGAAGGTGATGGGAGCTGTGGCTGAGGAAGGTGATGGGGAGCCGTGGCTGAGGAAGGTGATGGGGAGCTGTGGCTGAGGAAGGTGATGGGGGGCTGTGGCTGAGGAAGGTGATGGGGGGCTGTGGCTGAGGAAGGTGATGGGGGGCTGTGGCTGAGGAAGGTGATGGGGCTGTGGCTGAGGAAGGTGATGGGGCTGTGGCTGAGGATGGTGCTGTAGCTGAGGAAGGTGATGGGAGCTGTGGCTGAGGAGGTGATGGGAGCTGTGGCTGAGGATGGTGATGGGAGCTGTGGCTGAGGAAGGTGATGGGGGGCTGTGGCTGAGGAAGGTGATGGGAGCTGTGGCTGAGGATGGTGCTGTAGCTGAGGAAGGTGATGGGAGCTGTGGCTGAGGAGGTAATGGGAGCTGTGGCTGAGGAAGGTGATGGGAGCTGTGGCTGAGGAAGGTGATGGGAGCTGTGGCTGAGGAAGGTGATGGGAGCTGTGGCTGAGGAAGGTGATGGGGGCTGTGGCTGAGGAAGGCGATGGGGGCTGTGGCTGAGGAAGGCGATGGGGGCTGTGGCTGAGGAAGGTGATGGGGAGCCGTGGCTGAGGAAGGTGATGGGGAGCCGTGGCTGAGGAAGGTGATGGGGGGCTGTGGCTGAGGAAGGTGATGGGGCTGTGGCTGAGGATGGTGCTGTAGCTGAGGAAGGTGATGGGAGCTGTGTCTGAGGAGGTGATGGGAGCTGTGGCTGAGGAAGGTAATGGGAGCTGTGGCTGAGGAAGGTGATGGGAGCTGTGGCTGAGGAAGGCGATGGGGGCTGTGGCTGAGGAAGGCGATGGGGGCTGTGGCTGAGGAAGGCGATGGGGGCTGTGGCTGAGGAAGGTGATGGGGAGCCGTGGCTGAGGAAGGTGATGGGGAGCTGTGGCTGAGGAAGGTGATGGGGGGCTGTGGCTGAGGAAGGTGATGGGGGGCTGTGGCTGAGGAAGGTGATGGGGCTGTGGCTGAGGATGGTGCTGTAGCTGAGGAAGGTGATGGGAGCTGTGGCTGAGGAGGTGATGGGAGATGTGGCTGAGGAGGTGATGGGAGCTGTGGCTGAGGAAAGAGATGATGCTGTGGCTGAGGATGGTGCTGTAGCTGAGGAAGGTGCTGTAGCTGAGGAAGGTGATGGGAGCTGTGGCTGAGGATGGTGATGGGGGCTGTGGCTGAGGATGGTGCTGTGGCTGAGGAAGGTGATGGGAGCTGTGGCTGAGGATGGTGATGGAAGCTGTGGCTGAGGATGGTGATGGGAGATGTGGCTGAGGAGGTGATGGGAGATGTGGCTGAGGAAGGTGATGGGAGCTGTGGCTGAGGAAGGTGATGGGAGCTGTGGCTGAGGAAGGTGATGAGAGCTGTGGCTGAGGAAGGAGATGATGCTGTGGCTGAGGAAGGAGATGATGCTGTGGCTGAGGATGGTGCTGTAGCTGAAGAAGGTGATGGGAGCTGTGGCTGAGGATGGTGATGGGGGCTGTGGTTGAGGATGGTGATGGGGGCTGTGGCTGAGGATGGTGCTGTGGCTGAGGAAGGTGATGGGAGCTGTGTCTGAGGAAGGTGATGGGAGCTGTGGCTGAAGATGGTGATGGGAGCTGTGGCTGAGGATGGTGATGGGAGCTGTGGCTGAGGAAGGTGATGGGAGCTGTGTCTGAGGAAGGTGATGGGAGCTGTGGCTGAAGATGGTGATGGGAGCTGTGGCTGAGGATGGTGATGGGAGCTGTGGCTGAGGATGGTGATGGGAGCTGTGGCTGAGGATGGTGATGGGAGCTGTGGCTGAGGATGGTGATGGGAGCTGTGGCTGAGGAAGGTGATGTGAGCTGTGGCTGAGGAAGGTGATGGGAGCTGTGGCTGAGCAGGTGATGGAAGATGTGGCTGAGGAAGGTGATGGGAGCTGTGGCTGAGGAAGGTGATGGGAGCTGTGGCTGAGGAAGGTGATGGGAGCTGTGGCTGAGGAAGGTGATGGGAGCTGTGGCTGAGGAAGGTGATGGGAGCTGTGGCTGAGGAAGGAGATGATGCTGTGGCTGAGGAAGGTGATGGGGAGCCGTGGCTGAGGAAGGTGATGGGGAGCCGTGGCTGAGGAAGGTGATGGGGGGCTGTGGCTGAGGAAGGTGATGGGGCTGTGGCTGAGGAAGGTGATGGGGCTGTGGCTGAGGATGGTGCTGTAGCTGAGGAAGGTGATGGGAGCTGTGGCTGAGGAAGGTGATGGGGGGCTGTGGCTGAGGAAGGTGATGGGAGCTGTGGCTGAGGATGGTGCTGTAGCTGAGGAAGGTGATGGGAGCTGTGGCTGAGGAGGTAATGGGAGCTGTGGCTGAGGAAGGTGATGGGAGCTGTGGCTGAGGAAGGTGATGGGAGCTGTGGCTGAGGAAGGTGATGGGAGCTGTGGCTGAGGAAGGTGATGGGAGCTGTAGCTGAGGAAGGTGATGGGGGCTGTGGCTGAGGAAGGCGATGGGGGCTGTGGCTGAGGAAGGTGATGGGGAGCCGTGGCTGAGGAAGGTGATGGGGAGCCGTGGCTGAGGAAGGTGATGGGGGGCTGTGGCTGAGGAAGGTGCTGTAGCTGAGGAAGGTGATGGGAGCTGTGGCTGAGGAGGTGATGGGAGCTGTGGCTGAGGAAGGTGATGGGAGCTGTGGCTGAGGAAGGTGATGGGAGCTGTGGCTGAGCAAGGCGATGGGGGCTGTGGCTGAGGAAGGCGATGGGGGCTGTGGCTGAGGAAGGCGATGGGGGCTGTGGCTGAGGAAGGTGATGGGGAGCCGTGGCTGAGGAAGGTGATGGGGAGCTGTGGCTGAGGAAGGTGATGGGGGGCTGTGGCTGAGGAAGGTGATGGGGGGCTGTGGCTGAGGAAGGTGATGGGGCTGTGGCTGAGGATGGTGCTGTAGCTGAGGAAGGTGATGGGAGCTGTGGCTGAGGAGGTGATGGGAGATGTGGCTGAGGAGGTGATGGGAGCTGTGGCTGAGGAAAGAGATGATGCTGTGGCTGAGGATGGTGCTGTAGCTGAGGAAGGTGATGGGAGCTGTGGCTGAGGATGGTGATGGGGGCTGTGGTTGAGGATGGTGATGGGGGCTGTGGCTGAGGATGGTGCTGTGGCTGAGGAAGGTGATGGGAGCTGTGGCTGAGGATGGTGATGGAAGCTGTGGCTGAGGATAGTGATGGAAGCTGTGGCTGAGGAGGTGATGGGAGATGTGGCTGAGGAAGGTGATGGGAGCTGTGGCTGAGGAAGGTGATGGGAGCTGTGGCTGAGGAAGGTGATGAGAGCTGTGGCTGAGGAAGGAGATGATGCTGTGGCTGAGGATGGTGCTGTAGCTGAAGAAGGTGATGGGAGCTGTGGCTGAGGATGGTGATGGGGGCTGTGGTTGAGGATGGTGATGGGGCTGTGGCTGAGGATGGTGCTGTGGCTGAGGAAGGTGATGGGAGCTGTGTCTGAGGAAGGTGATGGGAGCTGTGGCTGAAGATGGTGATGGGAGCTGTGGCTGAGGATGGTGATGGGAGCTGTGGCTGAGGATGGTGATGGGAGCTGTGGCTGAGGATGGTGATGGGAGCTGTGGCTGAGGATGGTGATGGGAGCTGTAGCTGAGGAAGGTGATGTGAGCTGTGGCTGAGGAAGGTGATGGGAGCTGTGGCTGAGCAGGTGATGGAAGATGTGGCTGAGGAAGGTGATGGGAGCTGTGGCTGAGGAAGGGGATGGGAGCTGTGGCTGAGGAAGGTGATGGGAGCTGTGGCTGAGGAAGGTGATGGGAGCTGTGGCTGAGGAAGGTGATGGGAGCTGTGGCTGAGGAAGGTGATGGGAGCTGTGGCTGAGGAAGGAGATGATGCTGTGGCTGAGGATGGTGCTGTAGCTGAGGAAGGTGATGGGAGCTGTGGCTGAGGATGGTGATGGGGGCTGTGGTTGAGGATGGTGATGGGGGCTGTGGCTGAGGATGGTGCTGTGGCTGAGGAAGGTGATGGGAGCTGTGTCTGAGGAAGGTGATGGGAGCTGTGGCTGAGGATGGTGATGGGAGCTGTGGCTGAGGATGGTGATGGGAGCTGTGGCTGAGGATGGTGATGGGAGCTGTGGCTGAGGATGGTGATGGGAGCTGTGGCTGAGGAAGGTGATGGGAGCTGTGGCTGAGGAGGTGATGGAAGATGTGGCTGAGGAAGGTGATGGGAGCTGTGGCTGAGGAAGGTGATGGGAGCTGTGGCTGAGGAAGGTGATGAGAGCTGTGGCTGAGGAAGGTGATGGGAGCTGTGGCTGAGGAAGGAGATGATGCTGTGGCTGAGGATGGTGCTGTAGCTGAGGAAGGTGATGGGAGCTGTGGTTGAGGATGGTGATGGGGGCTGTGGTTGAGGATGGTGATGGGGCTGTGGCTGAGGATGGTGCTGTGGCTGAGGAAGGTGATGGGGGCTGTGGCTGAGGAAGGTGATGGGGGCTGTGGCTGAGGAAGCTGATGGGAGCTGTGGCTGAGGAAGCTGATGGGAGCTGTGGCTCAGGAAGCTGATGGGAGCTGTGGCTCAGGAAGCTGATGGGAGCTGTGGCTCAGGAAGCTGATGGGAGCTGTGGCTCAGGAAGCTGATGGGAGCTGTGGCTCAGGAAGGTGATGGGGCTGTGGCTGAGGATGGTGCTGTGGCTGAGGAAGGTGATGGGAGCTGTGGCTGAGGAAGGTGATGGGAGCTGTGGCTGAGGAAGGTGATGGGAGCTGTGGCTGAGGAAGGTGATGGGAGCTGTGACTGAGGAAGGTGATGGGAGCTGTGGCTGAGGAAGGTGATGGGAGCTGTGGCTGAGGAAGGTGATGGGAGCTGTGGCTGAGGAAGGTGATGGGAGCTGTGGCTGAGGAAGGTGATGGGAGCTGTGGCTGAGGAAGGAGATGATGCTGTGGCTGAGGATGGTGCTGTGGCTGAGGAAGGTGATGGGGGCTGTGGCTGAGGAAGGTGATGGGAGCTGTGGCTGAGGAAGGTGATGGGAGCCGTGGCTGAGGAAGGTGATGGGAGCTGTGGCTGAGGAAGGTGATGGGAGCTGTGGTTGAGGATGGCAATGGGGGCTGTGGCTGAGGATGGTGATGGGGGCTGTGGCTGAGGATGGTGATGGGGGCTGTGGCTGAGGAAGGTGATGGGAGCTGTGGCTGAGGAAGGTGATGGGAGCTGTGGCTGAGGAAGGTGATGGGAGCTGTGGCTGAGGAAGGTGATGGGAGCTGTGGCTGAGGAAGGTGATGGGGGCTGTGGCTGAGGAAGGTGATGGGGGTTGTGGCTGAGGAAGGTGATGGGAGCTGTGGCTGAGGAAGGTGATGGGAGCTGTGGCTGAGGAAGGTGATGGGAGCTGTGGCTGAGGAAGGTGATGGAAGCTGTGGCTGAGGAAGATGATGGGAGCTGTGGCTGAGGAAGGTGATGGGAGCTGTGGCTGAGGAAGGTGATGGGAGCTGTGGCTGAGGAAGGAGATGATGCTGTGGCTGAGGATGGTGCTGTAGCTGAGGAAGGTGATGGGGGCTGTGGCTGAGGAAGGTGATGGGAGCTGTGGCTGAGGAAGGTGATGGGAGCCGTGGCTGAGGAAGGTGATGGGAGCTGTGGCTGAGGAAGGTGATGGGAGCTGTGGTTGAGGATGGCAATGGGGGCTGTGGCTGAGGATGGTGATGGGGGCTGTGGCTGAGGATGGTGATGGGGGCTGTGGCTGAGGATGGTGATGGGAGCTGTGGCTGAGGAAGGTGATGGGAGCTGTGGCTGAGGATGGTGATGGGGGCTGTGGCTGAGGAAGGTGATGGGGGTTGTGGCTGAGGAAGGTGATGGGAGCTGTGGCTGAGGAAGGTGATGGGAGCAGGAAGGTGATGGGAGCTGTGGCTGAGGATGATGATGGGGCAGTTACTGAGGATGGTGATGGGGCTGTGGCTGAGAAAGGTGATGGGGGCTGTGGCTGAGGAAGGTGATGGGGGACTAAGGACGGCGATGAGAGACCAATGACAGTGTTGAGGGGCTGACTGAGGGTGGTAATGAGGTGGTGAGGGCCTGGGGGAGGAAGGGCGCGGGCCAGGTTTCAACCCACTGGCCTGGTCTGGACTTTGGAGGAAAGCACTCACTGGACTGGACTCTCTGAAATGACTGGAGGCTGGTCTCCTGTGATTAGCTCTGCAACTATATGTGACAGCCCAGCAGGTGAAGTCGTCTTCTGTAGGAGGCTGGGGGAATCAATGTTTGTTTTTTTGTATTTTCTGGCTGTGGGGGCAATGAATCAATGTGTTCTTTTTATCCCTGTGGAAGCACTCATTGAATCTAGGTGTCTCATTTTTTGTGTAGGCCAGTGGTTCTCAAACTGTGTGCAGTGGCACCCTGGGGTGCCTTGGGACACTTGAAGGGGTGCCCTTGGCAGGTGGTCCAGGACCAATTCAAATTATTTATGGTCAATGTAGTAGGCAAAACCAGTGCTTGTGTCTGGCAATAATAAAATACTTGGACAAACAGAAACAAATCTTGTCCCTCACCACACAATTGAACTTACGTATACAGGTTGAGTATCCCATATCCAAATATTCCGAAATACGGAATATTCCGAAATACGGACTTTTGGAGCGAGAGTGAGATTGTGAAACCTTTGTTTTTTGATGGCTCAATGTACACAAACTTTGTTTAATACACAAAGTTATTAAAAATATTGTATTAAATGACCTTCAGGCTGTGTGTATAAGGTGTATATATAACATAAATGAATTGTGTGAATGTACACACACTTTCTTTAATGCACAAAGTTATAAAAAAATATTGGCTAAAATTACCTTCAGGCTGTGTGTATAAGGTGTATATGTAACATAAATGCATTCTGTGCTTAGATTTAGGCCCCATCACCATGATATCTCATTATGGTATGCAATTATTCCAAAATACGGAAAAATCCCATATCCAAATTACCTCTGGTCCCAAGCATTTTGGATAAGGGAGACTCAACCTGTAACACATAAACACAATTTATTTTATTAAATATTTCTCTAAATGTCTCAATAAGAGACATTTGGCCTAGGGGTGCCATGAAAATAATTATGATACTCTAGGGCAGGGGTGGCCAACCAGTCAGAGACAAAGAGCCAAAAAATCTTGTTAGGTACGTCAAAGAGCCGACATCAAGCCGAAGGCGCATGTGCAAAAAATAAGAATTTACTTACCGATAATTCTATTTCTCGGAGTCCGTAGTGGATGCTGGGGTTCCTGAAAGGACCATGGGGGGGACAGCGGCTCCGCAGGAGACAGGGCACAAAAAAGTAAAGCTTTTACCAGATCAGGTGGTGTGCACTGGCTCCTCCCCCTATGACCCTCCTCCAGACTCCAGTTAGGTACTGTGCCCGGACGAGCGTACACAATAAGGGAGGCAATTTGAATCCCGGGTAAGACTCATACCAGCCACACCAATCACACCGTACAACTTGTGATCTAAACCCAGTTAACAGTATGATAACAGAAAGAGCCTCTTAAAGATGGCTCCTTAACAATATAACCCGAATTTGTTAACAATAACTATGTACAGTATTGCAGATAATCCGCACTTGGGATGGGCGCCCAGCATCCACTACGGACTCCGAGAAATAGAATTATCGGTAAGTAAATTCTTATTTTCTCTATCGTCCTAAGTGGATGCTGGGGTTCCTGAAAGGACCATGGGGATTATACCAAAGCTCCCAAACGGGCGGGAGAGTGCGGATGACTCTGCAGCACCGAATGAGAGAATTCCAAGTCCTCTTTTGCCAGGGTATCAAATTTGTAGAATTTTACAAACGTGTTTTCCCCCGACCACGTAGCTGCTCGACAGAATTGTAATGCCGAGACCCCTCGGGCAGCCGCCCAAGATGAGCCCACCTTCCTTGTGGAATGGGCCTTAACAGATTTAGGCTGTGGCAGGCCTGCCACAGAATGAGCAAGTTGAATTGTGTTACAAATCCAACGAGCAATCGTCTGCTTAGAAGCAGGGGCACCCAACTTGTTGGGTGCATATAGTATCAACAGCGAGTCAGATTTTCTGACTTCAGCCGTCCTTGAAATGTATATTTTTAAGGCTCTGACAACGTCCAACAACTTGGAGTCCTCCAAGTCGCCAGTGGCCGCAGGCACCACAAGAGGTTGGTTCAGGTGAAACGCTGATACCACCTTAGGGAGAAAATGCGGACGAGTCCTCAGTTCTGCCCTATCCGAATGGAAGATTAGATAAGGGCTTTTATAAGATAAAGCCGCCAATTCAGATACTCTCCTGGCGGAAGCCAGGGCCAGTAACATAGTCACTTTCCATGTGAGATATTTAAAATCCACCTTTTTCAATGGTTCAAACCAATGGGATTTGAGGAAATCTAAAACTACATTTAGATCCCACGGTGCCACCGGAGGCACCACAGGAGGCTGTATATGCAGTACTCCTTTAACAAAAGTCTGTACCTCAGGAACTGAGGCCAATTCTTTTTGGAAGAATATTGACAGGGCCGAAATTTGAACCTTAATAGATCTCAATTTGAGACCCATAGACAATCCTGATTGTAGGAAATGTAGGAAACGACCCAGTTGAAATTCCTCCGTCGGAACACTCCGATCCTCGCACCACGCGACATATTTTCGCCAAATGCGGTGATAATGTTTCGCGGTGACTTCCTTCCTTGCCTTAATCAAGGTAGGAATGACTTCTTCTGGAATGCCTTTCCCTTTTAGGATCTGGCGTTCAACCGCCATGCCGTCAAACGCAGCCGCGGTAAGTCTTGAAAGAGACAGGGACCCTGTTGTAGCAGGTCCCTTCTCAGAAGTAGAGGGCACGGGTCGTCCGTGACCAACTCTTGAAGTTCCGGGTACCAAGTCCTTCTTGGCCAATCCGGAGCCACTAGTATTGTTCTTACTCCTCCTCACCGTATAATCTTCAATACCTTTGGTATGAGAGGCAGAGGAGGAAACACATATACTGATTTGTACACCCAAGGTGTTACCAGTGCGTCCACAGCTATTGCCTGTGGATCTCTTGACCTGGCGCAATACTTGTCCAGTTTCTTGTTGAGGCGAGACGCCATCATGTCTACCATTGGTCTTTCCCAACAGTTTATTAGCATGTGGAAGACTTCTGGATGAAGACCCCCCTCTCCCGGGTGAATATCGTGTCTGCTGAGGAAGTCTGCTTCCCAGTTGTCCACGCCCGGGAAGAACACTGCTGACAGTGCTATTACGTGATTCTCCGCCCAGCGAAGAATCTTGGCAGCTTCTGCCATTGCACTCCTGCTTCTTGTGCCGCCCTGTCTGTTTACATGGGCGACCGCCGTGATGTTGTCCGACTGAATCAACACCGGTTTTCCTTGCAGGAGTGGTTCCGCCTGGCTTAGAGCATTTTAGATTGCTCTTAGTACCAGAATGTTTATGTGAAGAGACTTTTCCAGGTTCGTCCATACCCCCTGGAAGTTTCTTCCTTGTGTGACTGCTCCCCAACCTCTCAGGCTGGCGTCCGTGGTCACCAGGATCAAATCCTGTATGCCGAATCTGCGGCCCTCCAATAGATGAGCCTTTTGCAACCACCACAGAAGATATACCCTTGTCCTTGGCGACAGGGTTATTCGCAGGTGCATCTGAGGATGCGACCCTGACCATTTGTCCAACAGATCCCTTTGGAAAATTCTTGCATGGAATCTGCCGAATGGAATTGCTTCGTAAAAAGCCACCATTTTTCCCAGGACTCTTGTGCATTGATGTACAGACACCTTTCCTGGTTTTAGGAGGTTCCTGACAGGTCGGATAACTCCTTGGCTTTTTCCTCGGGAAGAAAAACCTTTTTCTGAACCGTGTCCAGAATCATCCCTAGGAACAGCAGACGTATCGTCGGAAAACAGCTGCGATTCTTGGAATATTTAGAATCCAGTCGTGCCGTCGAAGAACTACTTTAGATAGTGCTCTTCCGACCTCCAACTGTTCTCTGGAACTTGCCCTTTTTAGGTCGTGCAAGTAAGGGATAATTTAGATGCCTTTTTTCTTTGAAGAAACATCTTTTCGGCCATTACCTTGGTAAAAAGGCCCGGGGTGCCGTGGATAATTCAAACGGCATCGTCTGAAACTGATATTGACAGTTCTGTACCACGAACCAGAGGTACCCTTGATGAGAAGGACAAAATTTGGACATGGAGGTAATCCTTGATGTCCAGGGACACCATATAGTCCCCTTTTTTCCGGTTCGCTATCACTGCTCTGAGTGACTTTATCTCGATTTGAACCTTTTATGTAAGTGTTCAAAACATTTTAGATTTAGACTATGTGTCACCAAGCCGTCTGGCTTCAGTACCACAATATAGTGTGGAAAAATAATACCCTTTTCCTTGTCGTAGGAGGGGTACTTTGATTATCACCTGCTGGATATACAGCTTGTGAATTGTTTCCAATGCTGCCTCCCTGTCGGAGGGAGCCGTTGGTAAAGCAGACTTCAGGAACCTGCGAGGAGAAGATGTCTCGACTCTCCAATCTTTACCCCTGGGATAATACTCGTACGATCTAGGGGTCAACTTGCGAGTGATCCCACTGCGCCCTGAGACTCTTGAGACTACCCCCCCACCTTGAGTCCGCTTGCACGGCCCCAGCGTCATGCTGAGGACTTGGCAGACGCGGTGGAGGGCTTCTTTTCCTGGGAAAGGGCTGCCTGCTGCAGTCTACTTCCCTTACCTCTATGTCTGGGCAGATATGACTGGCCTTTTGCCTGCATGCCCTCATGGGAAAGGAAAGATTGAGGCTGAAAAGACGGTGTCTTTTTTAGCTGAGATGTAACTTGGGGTAAAAAAGGTTGGATTTCCCAGCTGTTGCTGTGGTCCCCAGGTCCGATGGACCGACCCCCAAATAACTCCTTCCCTTTATACAGCAATACTTCCATCTGCCGTATGGGATCTGTATCACCTGACCACTGTCGTGTCCCTGACATCTTCTGGGAGATATGGACAACGCACTTATCTTGATGCCAGAGAGCAAATATCCCTCTGTGCATCTCACATACATATATATAGAATGCATCCTATTAAATGCTCTACATGAATAAAATATTTTCAGTCAGGGAATCCGACCAAGCCAACCCAGCACTGCATCTCCAGGCTGATGGCGATCGCTGGTCGCAGTATAACCACCGTATGTGTGTATATACTTTTTAGGATATTTTTCCAGCTTCCTATCAGCTGGCTCCTTGAGGGCGGCCGTATCTGGAGACGGTAACGCCACTTGATAAGCGTGTGAGCGCCTTATCACCCTAAGGGGTGTTTCCCAACGTACCCTAATTTCTGGCGGGAAAGGGTATAACGCCAATATTTGCTATCGGGGTAACCCTACGCATCATCACACACTTCATTTTATTTTATCTGATTCAGGAAAAACTACAGGTAGTTTTTTCCACTCCCACATAATACCCTTTCTTGTGGTACTTGTAGTATCAGAAACACGTAACACCTCCTTCATTGCCCTTAACGTGTGGCCCTAATGAGAAATACGTTTGTTTATTCACCGTCGACACTGTATTCAGTGTCCGTGTCTGTGTCTGTGTCGACCGACTGAGGTAAATGGGCGTTTTTAAAACTCCTGACGGTGTTTCTGAGACGCCTGGACCGGTCCTAATAGATTGTCGGCCGTCTCATGTCGTCAACCGACCTTGCAGCGTGTTGACATTCTCACGTAATTCTCTAAATAAGCCATCCATTCCGGTGTCGACTCCCTAGAGAGTGACATCACCATTACAGGCAATTTCTCCGCCTCCTCACCAACATCGTCCTCATACATGTCGACACACACGTACCGACACACAGCACACACACCGGGAATGCTCTGACAGAGGACAGGACCCACTAGCCCTTTGGGGAGACAGAGGGAGAGTCTGCCAGCACACACCAAAAACGCTATAATTATATAGGGACAACCTTATATAAGTGTTTCTCCCTTATAGCATCTTTTATATATATACAATATCGCCAAAATCAGTGCCCCCCCTCTCTGTTTTAACCCTGTTTCTGTAGTGCAGTGCAGGGGAGAGCCTGGGAGCCTTCTCTCCAGCTTTTCTGTGAGAGAAAATGGCGCTGTGTGCTGAGGAGATAGGCCCCGCCCCTTTTACGGCGGGCTCGTCTCCCGCTATTTTTGAAGTTAGGCAGGGGTTAAATATCTCCATATAGCCTCTGTGGGCTATATGTGAGGTATTTTTTGCCTCTAATAAGGTTTTTATTTGCCTCTCAGAGCGCCCCCCCCAGCGCTCTGCACCCTCAGTGACTGTTGTGTGAAGTGTGCTGAGAGGAAAATGGCGCACAGCTGCAGTGCTGTGCGCTACCTTTATGAAGACTCAGGAGTCTTCAGCCGCCGATTTTGGACCTCTTCTCTCTTCAGCGTCTGCAAGGGGGCCGGCGGCGCGGCTCCGGTGACCATCCAGGCTGTACCTGTGATCGTCCCTCTGGAGCTAGTGTCCAGTAGCCAAGCAGCAAATCCACTCTGCACGCAGGTGAGTTCACTACTTCTCCCCTAAGTCCCTCGTTGCAGTGATCCTGTTGCCAGCAGGACTCACTGTAAAGTAAAAAACCTAAGCTAAACTTTCTCTAAGCAGCTCTTTAGGAGAGCCACCTAGATTGCACCCTTCTCGTTCGGGCACAAAATCTAACTGGAGTCTGGAGGAGGGTCATAGGGGGAGGAGCCAGTGCACACCACCTGATCTGGTAAAAGCTTTACTTTTTTGTGCCCTGTCTCCTGCGGAGCCGCTGTCCCCCCCATGGTCCTTTCAGGAACCCCAGCATCCACTTAGGACGATAGAGAAATGGGGTGTAACCTTGGGCCTGCTAGGCCACACCCCTGGTATAAAATACAATGAAAATGCCAGATCCACATAAAATACATTTTAAAGCCAGAATCAACATAAAATACTTTGGAAAAGACACTTCCGCATAAAATAATTAAAAATTCCAGATCCACATAAAATATATTGGAAAAGCCATATTCACATAATACACTTCAGCTCCTCCATGTGTCACTCCAGCCAGCTCCCCCATGTGTCAATGTGTCACTCCAGCCAGCACCCTCCTGTGTCACTCCAGTCAGCTCCCCATTGTGTCTCTCCTGCCAGCACCCTCCTATATCACTCCAGTCAGCTCCACCATTATGTCTCTCCTGCCAGGATCCTTCTGTGTCACTCCAGCTAGCTCCGCCTTGTGTCACTCCAGCCCACCCTCATATTTCACTACAGCCCAGTATCTGGCTCCCCAGTTTTCAGTCGCCGTAGTACTGCTGTGTGTCTGGTTGGAGTGCACCAGTTTCCAGGATCTGTTGTGGTCAGGTGACTGAGTGTCGGGAGCCACATTTGAATAAAGAAAGAGCCGCATGCGGCTCAAGAGCCACAGGTTGGCCACGGCTGCTCTAGGGCACCGCAATTCAAAAAAGTTTGTAAACCACTGGTGTAGGCCAATGTGTGTATTTTCCCCCCCGTGGAAGCCAATGTGTGTGGTTTTTTTCCTGCTGGGGACAATGCATGTGTGTTTTTTCCCCCTGTGGGGGCTTATTGTGTTTTTTTCCCTGTGGGGGTCAATGCTTATTTTCCCTGTTGGGCACAATGTGTGTGTTTGTGTATATATGAGGGGGGGGTCAAGCTGTGATATAGGCTGATAATATCCACCAGGATCTATGGGAGATGTCCAGATGAGGAACAACATTCTTCTCTACAGACAGCAACAGTGTCACCTGCAGTCTAAAATAAGATACTGCGTGACAATAATTATACTGACTTCTACCATTAATTAGTGTTTGGGATCCTCAAATTATCCCTAGAAAAAGTAGTGACCTTATATGGCTGGAAAAAAAGCAATCTAATACACCATGGGCTAAATGTGATAGCCTACAAGCTGCCGGAGGTGCAGTACTTTGTGCTAGTCTGTTTGTACTTTTAACGCAGCAATCCTTTACAAGGCAAAACCAACACATGATGCGTGCGATGACACGTGTAGGTTGTGTACTCATTTTCCTTCTCTCTCACAGCATCGTATGCCGTTAGTTTTGAAATACAAATGAATAATAGTTCATGCCTGATCTCAATTCAATTCAGCCCTGACAACTTGCTACAACACGTACATTTAAATACGCAAATATCACTAATTTAATTTTCCATATTTTAGACATAAAGTTCTTTAAAAAAAAGAAAACTGATAAATACAGATCACTACATGTCCCATATTTTTTTGCCATTCTCATATTATTAAACAAATACAATTAAACCTATCTGAAGTTAAGGCTCAGTACTACCACTATGCAGAGCGTATACAAGGTACTAAGTAGACAGCATCTAAAATACACCCACCCCTCCCCTCTTCACCCACCGCCCCCAACAAAAAAACTTTATTTTACCTGTGGCCTGCAGAGTAAGTGGATCTGGAAGCAATCTGCGGAACGGCTCCCCTCATCCCCGCAGTGTTTATAGTAGGAAAACAGTCAGGTCAAGATCTGACCTCTCTCTAGAAGCCAATAGACCTGTACATTGACACACCCTCTGCATAAGAAAACAGCCAAATAATAGAAGAAAAACATATTCAGGACTACAGGGCGCGGATGTATATTTACTCAGTGCAGTGAATGAGCGGCGCTGTTCGGTCACAGTGCGTTCTTATGAGGGGCAGAGAATTCTCCGCAATAGGTGGGTGACCTGTAACTCACTAATATGTGACTATTTACATAGAATACCTTACACCGATATCATCTAGAACATCGGAAATCAGTGCCAACAAAATGCATAAGTGGTCATTATAACAATATAATAGACAAGTGTTGCAAATATATGTACAAACTTCTACAGTATGGGAGTGATTATATTCACAGTATTGGCTGCAAAGTGCCTTAGACAGAGGGGGTAATTCCAACTTGATCATAGCTGTGCTAAATTTAGCACAGCTACGATCAGGAACACAGACATGCGGGGGGACGCCCAGCACAGGCCTAGTCCGCCCCGCATGTCAGTCCCTGCCCCGTCGCTGAAGTACAAAAGCAGTGCACAGCGGCGATGCTTTTGTACTTCAGGATTAGCTCCCGGCCAGCACAGCTACTCGTCGCTGACTGGCCCGCAGCGGCTGCGTGTGACACCATGCAGCCGCTGCGGCCCGCCCGCCGCACAGTTCGGCCATGCCTGCGTTAGCCGGACCGCGCCCACAAAACGGCGGGCAAACACCCCCGTGCCGCCCCCTCCCGCCTCTGCCTGTCAATCAGGCAGAGGCGATCGCTAAGCAACGACAGCCGACGGCTGTCAGCCATGCGCCGGCGGCGCATTTCTGACCTGAGCGCTGAGAAGAACTGCAGTGAGCGTTTAGGTCAGAATGACCTCCAGAGTCCGGTGAATCCACAGCACGACCCTGTACTTTCGCTCATTAAACTGCGCACACCTTTGAGCTCAAAAGATCGACGTGACAATGGTCAACACACGAATGATCGACTTTTTCACGTTTTCCCAACATTTGCTTGATAAACTATACACGTGGACTACGATTGGGCAGTGAGGCACCTTGACCGAAGCGTGGTGAACGTATACGTTTCTACTGATGGTGTCACATATTACCAAACATACAAGATTTGTCCCAAAACAAGTATTGACCATTTGTGTGTCGACCATTTTAATGTCAACATATACTAAGATTGGAGTTCTATTGAAGATGGGTCCCATAGCAACCAATCAGATTCTAATTGTCATTTATCTAGCAATTTCTACAAGATAATAACTGGAATCTGATTGGTTGCTATCGGCAACATCCCATCTTAAACAGAACTTCCATCTTAGTAAATTTACCCCATAGATTCCATCGTGCTGCACTTTTATGAATTCAAATAAGTCACATGACATTCCCTTTTACAGCCAGTTTATAGGGTCTGATACGTTGGTGGATGCTAATACGATGTTCACGTGACCTGCGTATGTGCTGGACCGCACTGCGCCTGTGCAGAGCTGGTCCTGCGATTTCAGACGCAGCAGCGAATCAGAGATGCTGGAAGGAGGCGTCTTTTTACACAAGACGCTTCCTGCGGCTATTGCATATTTCCGCACAGCCGCTGTGTACAAAGTTGGAAAGGGAAAGTGGACAGGAGACCCTGTATATGATTTTTTAAAATCTGATGCAACACGACAAATGTTATACAGTGTTTTGTTTTGTGTGACGAACGTTCCAGGCAGAAAAATTTGTCTTTTTTTTTTTTTTTTTTTTTTTTTTAAACCCCTGAAATGTTCCCCCCGAAAACAATTCAGCTTGTCGAGGTCTCTCTATACCCCCTTCCATGCAGGTAAGTATGACTGAAAGCGGGATATAATGTCATTTGTCTGTTTAACCATATATGAGCCAAATTAGTGAAAACGTGCACCCTTGCAGTCATCACTTTCACCATAAATAATTTGCTTTGGTCCAGGACCACCAACCTGGGGCACCCTGCAAGAGCCGCGCGGCGCTGCAGGGCGCCCCCGCACACAGTTTGGGAAATACCGGGTTAAACAATAAAATGGCTTCTGTCAATTAAAGGGACAGTGTACGTCAGACAGTCCCAGTCAGCTTTAAGCAATGGGCTTGTAAACACACATTACTGCTGGAGGGGATTAAACCTCCGGCACAGCACTGAGTATCCAAGCAGCCTGGATTATCCAAATACCACTGGAAAGTCAAGAAGCCAAAACCCTGCAACTTACAAACCTGTTGTGTGAGGAGGAATCTCTGGAGTGTTTGCCTGTGTGTCCTGGCTGCCCTGTTCTGTCGCCTTTCATCACCGGTATAGAGACATATATCCCATCACAAACACATAGCATATGGGCTGAAATAATGGCCGTGGATTACCGGCCAGCTGCCTGTTATTCACATGGACACATCCTACATCACATTATTAGTGGAAAGGAGAAGCCTGCACTGATGAGCTAACACTCTAGCTAGGAGCGGATCTTATCGCTAGGTTGGTCCTGGTGGGTCATTTACGCCTGTCAGTTATCACTAGACCACTGGGCGCTCCTGTGCCAAGCTGCACTACAGCATAGGTGGCGGCAGCACGCTTGAGAATACCAGGACCAATGCCTACTACTTCTCTGTCCAAGAACATCATGACTGCCCCCCAAGACTACCCCTCAAGCTGAGCAGGGAACTGAGGGGCGTGCGCATCAGGACCAGATTTTGCAGGGTCAGTTCCATTGGACATTAGTGTGCACCCCACATTCTCACACCCACCCGCACTGCTCCCCACATTCTCACACCCACCCGCACTGCTCTCATGAGACCAGGACATTTATTATTTTCACAAAATAATGTTAGTACTGTTTTCCTGCAAATGTGTCTTTCTCTTCTTTCTTCTTACAGGGTAGTTTCCCCCCACTGTGTGCTATTCCTGTAATGTGTACCTCCATTGGTTGCACACCCTGCCAGCAGAAACCTACACAGTGCGCCTCACATGGCTGCCTCGGATGGTTCCTCCGTGGGCGGGGTGTGCTTCATTTGGATCTTTCCATGCAGGGTATAGCATACTCCTACACACGTGTCAGTTTTCCCATAAATGCATTTGGCCCTTGTATGGCTCATCTCCCACTGTGTAACCTTCGTAGTGCGCTCAACATGGCTGCCTTATCTGATACACTTGTGGATGGGATGAAAAATACATGGACCTGATGGTTTTATTGGAACCCTACTCTGAACTTAAGGGCTCTGCAATCTCCCCATTTTGTGTTCTCTTCTAGGGGTGGACTATTCCACCATGGGTAATCCTACGCAGTGCGCTTAAGATGGCTGCCGCACCTGGTACCTTGTGAGGGTGGAATACACAGCCCCTGGAGGTTATTACAATGTGCATTGTTTGAGTTCTAGTTGGCGCCGCGGATGGCTGCCTCGGTGCTGCTCTGCCAAGCAGCCTTCGTTTTTAGTCTTACATGTATAATATGTCTAATATGTTGAGTCTATTGTACAGTTGCAATGTGCAGTATGAACTCATACGTGTAATGTATGCTACGTTTTTCCCCCTTCTTATGCCGTGTATTCCCCCTTCATGTTGCTGCTTGGCGATGCACTGTACCACAAAGAATTCCTAGTGTCTAGATTCATGTCCAGCACTGGGGGGGGCAGTTAGGATGAGCAGGATTCCTGTCCAGTACTTGGGGGGGGGGGGGGGGGGGGGCAGTTAGGATGAGCAGGATTCCTGTCCAGTACTGGGAGGGGGGGGGGGGGGGGGGGGCAGTTAGGATGAGCAGGATTCCTGTCCAGTACTGGGGGGGGGCTCAGTTAGGATGAGCAGGATTCCTGTCCAGTACTGGGGGGGGGGCAGTTAGGATGAGCAGGATTCCTGTCCAGCACTGGGGGGGGGGGCAGTTAGGATGAGCAGGATTCCTGTCCAGCACTGGGGGGGGGGGGGGGGGGGTTAGTTAGGATGAGCAGGATTCCTGTCCAGCACTGGGGGGGGGGGGGGGGGTGTCAGTTAGGATGAGCAGGATTCCTGTCCAGTACTGGGGGGGGGGGCAGTTAGGATGAGCAGGATTCCTGTCCAGTACTGGGAGGGGGGGGCAGTTAGGATGAGCAGGATTCCTGTCCAGTACTGGGGGGGGGGCAGTTAGGATGAGCAGGACTCCTGTCCAGCACTTTGGGGGGGGGGGGGGGCAGTTAGGATGAGCAGGATTCCTGTCCAGCACTTGGGGGGGGGTCAGTTAGGATAAGCAGGATGTGTAGCTCAGTGTGCATAGTTTAGAAGATCACATACATATAGGGGCATATTCATTATTTTACAGGTGGTAACGCGGCCAACTGCAAGTTTTTTCCTATTACGCTAGCCACCCCAACTTTCCATAGGATGCGTCAAGGCTTTTTCTCACAGCCCCTGAACAGGTGAAAAGTATAGGACAATCCCTATTTTAGGTTAAAAATGTGGGACTTCGCCGCCCCCCCCCCCCCCCCCCCCCCCCCCCCCCCCCCCCCTTTAATGATTAACTGGGCACCGAGACGTTTTAATTAGCTAAAAATTACATCATTTTTGGGGTGATATTTTGCAAAGTGCAGAATAAGGGGGTGCTGCATGGATGGGACAGGTGTTTTTAGCCTTGCAGGAACTGATTATTAAAAGTAGCTTAAAATTACACAAAAATTGATACCCTCCAAAGGAATCTAGAACATTCAGTTAGCTGAAATACAATATTATTTTATTTAATGTTATTAAAAAAATGCAAATATCATCCATTTCACCCCATCTAAGAGCCTCAATTACTTTACTGTTGGTCACTAATATGCTTCTATATCCAATGTTAGTTTTAAAAAAACAGTAAATGTGGAATTTAGTCCCTGAAAAAAAAAATCGACCAAACATCGACTCAGATCGAATTTTAGTTAATATACCCCAAAATCCCAACTTAAAAAACATATTATTTTTTACACATTTTAAGGATTTCAAAAACCATCTTTTAGTGAATGTGTGATTTAGACCCTGAAACACAAAATCGATCAAAAATCAACCGAACATCGACTTTTAGTACATATACCCCTTAGGCTTTCCATAGTAAAGCACCCCTGGGGGTCATTCCGAGTTGTTCGCTCGGTAAATTTCTTCGCATCGCAGCGTTTTTCCGCTTAGTGCGCATGCGCAATGTTCGCACTGCGACTGCGCCAAGTAAATTTGCTATGCAGTTAGGAATTTTACTCACGGCTTTTTCATCGTTCTGGTGATCGTAATGTGATTGACAGGAAGTGGGTGTTTCTTGGCGGAAACTGGCCGTTTTATGGGAGTGTGTGAAAAAACGCTACAGTTTCTGGGAAAAAACGCGGGAGTGGCTGGAGAAACGGAGGAGTGTCTGGGCGAACGCTGGGTGTGTTTGTCACGTCAAACCAGGAATGACAAGCACTGAACTGATCGCAGATGCCGAGTGAGTCTCGAGTTACTCAGAAACTGCACAGAGATGTCTCATCGCAATATTGCGAATCTTTCGTTCGCAATTTTAAGAAGCTAAGATTCACTCCCAGTAGGCGGCGGCTTAGCATGTGCAAAGCTGCTAAAAGCAGCTTGCGAGCGAACAACTCGGAATGAGGGCCCCAGTCCGGTTACAGGATTGCTCCTAACATGAGAGCTTGCAGAAAAATACAAACACCCCCCCCCCCCCCCCTACAATAAGCCAAGATCCTATCGCAGCACCTGCTGATTTTTCAATGGGCGACAGTTCGCCAAGCGCCTCCATACTCTGCATTGCGGCTGTAAGTGCAATTTCCTGACCTCATAAAGGTACACGTGTGGGTGGAACAGAAACTTACCCCAGCCTCACGCATCACTGGGGGAAGTCAAAAGTCAAAACTGGTCCCACGGCAAGCCTAAAAACACTTGTCCCAATCATAAGGTACCCCAATATGACTGTCCTGACCTTGTGCCCCAATTTCCATTATTGTGCACTTTCACCCCAAAAATGACATAATTAAAAACTCCTAAGTGCCTAATTAATCATTAAGGAGGGTTTCACATAGGTTCTGAGCCAAATACCAACATTTTTACCGTAAAATAGGGATTTTCCCCAACTGTTTATCTGCGCAAGAGGTGGTGAAAAGAAATTCTAAACCTATGGAGAATCATCAGCAGTTATTTTTTGCAGACAACTGAATAGCGGCATTATGCAAGTTGCGATAAAAGACCCATTCTTATCGCAAAAGCGCGATTACGCAGACAACGGATTTCTCCCATGTCTGTATTGGGGCAATTCCCCGTTCTGCAAATGCCGGGGGTTGGGGGGGATCAGAGAAATCCAACATGTACAATCTCAATTCCCAAATCTAACTCAAAAATGGTTGGAATAAGAGAGTCTGGGATTTTTTAACTGTTGAATTTTCCCGATTCCCAGACGGACCGCCTATCATCAATATCTGCCGATTGGATAAGATCAGAAGAACAGGGAATTGCAGCGCATATGTATGACCCACACAGGCAGATACATCCATGTCCGATCAGCAAGTGCCATACAACTAATGCCAGCACAAGCCTTACAACAATGTACTGCAATTATATGTCCTAATACTAGCCAATCAGAGCTTATTATTAATATAGGGGGTCATTCCGAGTTGATCGCTAGCAGAAAATGTTCACTGCGCAGCGATGATGCAAAAAAAAGGCACTTCTGCGCATGCGGCGCAATGCGCACTTGCGACGTACTTTCACAACGGCTGATGCAGTTTCACACAAGGTCTAGCAAAGCTTTTCAGTCGTACTGCTGGCCGCAGAGTGATTGACAGGAAGAGGGCGTTTCTGGGTGTCAACTGACCGTTTTCAGGAAGTGTTCGAAAAAACGCAGGCGTGCCAGGAGAAACGCAGGCGTGGCTTGGCGAACGCAGGGCATGTTTGTGACGTCAAAACAGGAACTGAACAGTCTGAAGTGATCGCAAGCGCTGAGTAGGTCTGAAGCTACTCTGAAACTGCACAAAATTATTTTGTAGCCGCTCTGCGATCCTTTCGTTCGCACTACTGCTAAGCTAAAATACACTCCCAGTGGGAGGCGGCATAGCATTTGCACGGCTGCACAAACCTGCTAGCGAGCGAACAACTCGGAATGACCACCATAATGTGACACTCCCTATCAAGAGGCCTGAAATGCTTCTGGTCAACCAAGTCACTGATGTTCCTCAAAGGGGCGACATCTGGACCCGCCACCCTTTTATCCACCACAAGAGGATTCGCGCCTAACCCTACAATGTCGGTTCCTATTACGTTATACACGGGCTATAAAAGCTACAGAACAGCTGGATTTCTGCTCTAAAACAGAATAATATCAGACTAAAGAAAACATATCTCTTACATGAAAAATGAGCACAAAACGTCCAATTAACCAGAAACTTGGCTATACACGGACGCCAATTCCACGGACACATCCAGCTAGGATGCGGTAAGTGTTTTCTGAACAGATTCCCATCGCTCTACAAAGTCGCATGTGACAAAACAACAGCGGCCTCTCTACACCATTCTCTTTCCTAATATCCCCATTCCTTTCTTCTTCTTTTTATTTTTTTGGAAGCAGACATCTGTATAAACAATAGGCAAACGTGTTAATGAGCCGCTTGACTGTGTTTGACACCGAGTACAAAAGCCTTTTGTCCCTCACCCTTTGCATTCGCAAAGCCCAACAAACTTTTCACCCATTTACAACCTGGTATCACAAATGGGAAACGTTATAGACTGTGTCAATTAAGTACATGAAAAAGATCACGTCTTTGCTGCTATTGCGAGATCGGGATGATATATCGGTCCCCCGGCGGAGGTTAAAGCCTGCACGGTCTTTACGGGGACAATTTGAGCGTTATACGACGTTGATCTTAAATATCAGCTTTAGAGACCAAAGAAATCCCAAGTTCAGGTGCAACAGATTTTATGGACAGTGTGCTGCATGCTTAGATCATATCCTCCTCGTTTACAGTATTTTCTATAGGCAACTTAAAGAGATTGGTGACAAGTTCATATTAGACCTGTAGTCTTTATATTTTGTTCCCTGTGCCGTCTAGCCATCTGTTCCCTGGTTTAAAAGACGTTTTGTGGCCAATTCTTTTCCTCGCTAAGAACCTTCCACTTGTGGTATTAACTCCAGGCTTGGCCATCCTGTTTTACAGGTTCAGTTTTCATGGAGAACGGTTACGAGTCTCTCCAGTCCTCGACCTGCTTAACAATTATGTGATTTTACAACGTTTTTGGTAGCCAGGAAAGCTACGGTTACAGGTAAATTGGGAATAGCCAAAAGTGGAAGAAAAACTCTCTCAGATGATTTGATACACCATAAATTTCCTCCTCGTAGACTTTAAACTAGACAAATGTTAATCTATGATTTAATGACCTCTTTGAAACTTTAAGAGACCAGGTTTTTTTCCTGCCTGTGGCTGGTACCGAGAACACAGATGACGTAGCGCCAACAGGGGGCGCCGGAGCTCTAAGTTCTGAAAAATTCAATTTTTTTTTTCCTTTTGCAACTATTTTTCACCTGTACTTGTGCAAAGGTTTTATACTAGTTACTGATGCATTACATCTTGTGGAAGAAAAGCCTTCCTTGGAGCAGTTTCATCTTATAGAGACAACTGACGCTTTTCCTCATAACTAGCATACATCTATGGCTCCTGCTGCAATGGAAGTGCTCCAAGAAAATGGTCTGATATGGAGGCAGAAGTAATAAATGATCCATGTGAAATACACAAACAAAAGAAGCCGGCTATGGTTCTGGGTTTAGACGCCAAAAAGGCATTCGATCGGATTCGATGGCCGTTTATGTTTCACACGATACAACAGGTGGGGATTACGGGCCGCTTCTTACAGGGAGTAACGGCATTATATAACAACCCCAGGGCGGCTGTACTTGCCAATGGAGTGATGTCTTCTCCATTTCGAATAGCTACTGGCACGCGGCAAGGCTGCCGCTCTCTCCATTGATATTCGCTCTAACTATAGAACCCCTTGCTGCGCGGATTCGTGCCAATCCACTCATTAAAGGGATAAAGGTGGGTGCTGTTGAACACAAAATTGCATTGTATGCAGACGATGTGCTGCTTACAATTTCCGACCCTGTACATTCTTTGCCCCATCTTTTTCGTGAAATAGAGGAGTTTGGGCTATAAAATGAATGCCGATAAGACTGAGGTCTTAGACTTTTATATACCGCGTACTATAAAAGATAATTTAACACACAGGTTTAATTTTCGATGGAATGCAAAGAAACTTACGTACCTGGGAGTTGGTATAACCAAAAATTACTCTCACCTTTTTCAGGCCAATTTCCCCAACCTGCTCGCTCGGCTCCAGAGAGACCTTGAAAACTGGGGAAGCCATTATATCTCTTGGATCGGTCGTATCAACGCCGTTAAAATGAACCTGTTGCCCAGACTCCTCTATTTGTTCCAAACTCTCCCTGTTCGAGTGCCGCCGTATATTTTTAAAAACCTTCAACACGCGTCGTCCCAATTCATCTGGTCCAAAAAGAAGCCTAGAGTGAAGCGTGTTACACTACAAAAACACACCTCAGAGGGTGGCCTAGGGGTCCCAGACTTCAAGGCCTATTATAGAGCAGCCACGCTAGCACAATGTACTCTTTGGAATTCTCCAAGAGCTGAGAGGGTGTGGGTCTCAATTGAGGCTGACTCTCTTAGTTTGAACTATCTTTCCTCTTTATTGTGGCTTCCCTCTTCCATACGCCCCCGCTACGTTAAATTACACCCAGTAGTCTCCCACTCTTTAGACGTCTGGGATCTGGCTAATCGCAAATTTCAGTTGGCACCGCCCCCTAGTCCTTTGGTCCCGATATTTGATAATCCTTGATTTCAACCAGGCCGTCACCCTAATGCCCTGCCACATTGGCGGAGGGAGGGGATTATGTTATTAAATGATCTGACCTCATATTCAATGTTCCCAACCTTTGCAGAATTACAATCTAAATATGCTTTGCCTCATACACTCTTCTTCCAATACCTGCAAATTCGACATTTCCACTCCGCGCTTCTTACACAGATTAATCATAGGCTGTTAACTTCTCTGGAATTTCATGCAACGCGCACGACCTCGACCAAAGGACTTATCTCCACTATTTATAGATCACTGGTTCCCCCAGGACAATTGGATAAGGAGCCTCATGAAAGGGCGTGGGAATCGGATCTGGGGGAAACATTTGACTCTGAGGAGTGGACAGATATCTACACTAGCTTAGCATCGAGCTCTATTTGTGTCTGTGCGAAGGAAAATGCATACAAGCTCTTCTATAGATGGTATTATGTTCCCACCCGACTTGCCAGGATGTTTCCAGACACATCTCAACTATGCTGGAGATGTAAAACAATGGATGGTACGTTCTTGCATATTTGGTGGGAATGCCCTAGACTTTTCCCTCTCTGGAGGGAATTGGGATCCCTTTTTAGTTCGATCCTGGAGATCACCATCCCCATGAGTCCCAAGCACTTCCTTCTCTCTGTATCACTCCCTGGGGCCTCGCGATGTCAGACTAAGTTGTTCACTCATATGGTCCTGGCAGCCAGATGTGCCATTGCATCGGCCTGGAAATCCACAGAGGCTCCTACTCAGGGTGAAATTATAGGGAAGATATGGCACATCTATACTATGGAATATATTACTAGCATCTTAAAGGGTTCCTCAGAGGCCTTTCTTAGGACCTGGGAACCATGGACGTCCTTTTTCAGGACCTCTCCTCCTTTCCGTTAATGGGGCTTGACCCTATCGTACGCTTCAAACTATGTCCGTTTGGACGGGGCCGGCCGAGTCACCCTACCCCTCAATGTTACTACTTTTCTTCTCTTCCCCTGGTTTCTGATCTTGTGTCTCTGTTTCTCCTCTCTTCTCTTTCTCCCTCTGCTGCTCTTTCCTTTCCATACTGTCTCATAATATCTTAAAAAATTGATGAGTATAAGTTTTGTCCAGATAGAAACTAGGCTCACACTACTTTAGTGTTCACTCTAGGTGTCTTTCACAGGGCGCTGCGCCCTGCCCCTTTTTTAGACACCTGAATGCCGCCCTGCCCATTTGTGTGCGCCCTCCCGCCCCGCACTTTGCTGCCCGCCGGACCCCGCCAAGCCACCGGACACATTACTGCAGTAATCCAGTGTGCTTAATCACAGTCACACTGTCTCCCTGCATGAGAGACAGAGACCTCCGCGGCCCGCCCCGTCTGTACCGCCCCATCTGTCCCGCCCACCTCGTCCGTCCCGCCCGCCCACCTCGTCCGTCCTTAGTTGTCAGCCGCCGCATCTCCCCTCCTCTGCGAGAGACAGGAGGGCTGGGTTTGCCTCTCCCGCCGAGGCAAACCCAGCCCTCCCTCCTCTCTGTGTGCATGGCCAGACACCCGCGGGCAGCCCCCATCTCCCACCAGCCAGTGCCACTGGCCAGCGTACCCATCTACCGGAGTGTGACCCTCAGCTGCCAGAGTGTGAGTAAGTAGATACACACAAAGTAATGAACATGTATTTTAATGCATTGCCATATCCTGCCCCCACCCCCTGCATGTGACCCCATTTACCCCCAGCCTTTGTGTGTGGCACACTTTACCCCCCTCACCCTGGTTTGTGCGCCCCCCCCCCCCGTGTGTGTGACACCTTGTGCCCTCCTGCCCCCCCCAACCCCCTGTGTGTGGCCCCACTACCCCTTGTCTTATGTGTGTGCGGAACCATCTACCCCCCCCCCTCCTCTTCCAATGTGTCTCAGTGCTTTCTACCTGGTGCAATGTTTCTCGGTGCTCTCTACCTGGTGCAATGTTTCTCGGTGCTCTCTACCTGGTGCAATGTTTCTCGGTGCTCTCTACCTGGTGCAATGTTTCTCGGTGCTCTCTACCTGGTGCAATGTTTCTCGGTGCTCTCTACCTGGTGCAATGTTTCTCGGTGCTCTCTACCTGGTGCAATGTTTCTCGGTGCTCTCTACCTGGTGCAATGTTTCTCAGTGCTCTCTACCTGGTGCAATGTTTCTCGGTGCTCTCTACCTGGTGCAATGTTTCTCAGTGCTCTCTACCTGGTGCAATGTTTCTCGGTGCTCTCTACCTGGTGCAGTGTGTCTCAGTGCTCTCTACCTGGTGCAGTGTGTCTCAGTGCTCTCTACCTGGTGCAGTGTGTCTCAGTGCTCTCTACCTGGTGCAGTGTGTCTCAGTGCTCTCTACCTGGCGCAATGTGTATAACGTGCTCTGCCTGGCGCAAAGTGTAGAATGTGCTCTGCCTGGCGCAATATGTATAACGTGCTCTACCTGTCGCAGTGTGTATAGGAGGTTCTACCTGGTGCAGTGTGTATTAGCTGCACTATTGTGTGGTGTAATGTGAATTGCCACTATTATGTGGCCATGCCCCTAACCCCACGAAAAACAACGCCCCTAAATTTTCGCCTTTGGCGCGCACTGCCCATTCTTTATCATGTGGGAATGGGAGGACCAAGCATTATAGTATGTACCTAATTTTGCCCTTCTAATTGAAAAATGTGCCCTCCCGAACGAAAAATGTGCCCTCCCGAATGAAAAATGTGCCCTACCCGTGATCAGCACCCTGCCCTAAAAAATTCCTAGAGTGAACACTACTACTTTGTCTATTCCAGCTTCTGATCACCCCCAAGGGGATGTTCAACATATACTAATGACTCTGTATGAATATTCTGATATAATACTATTGCTTGTTTATGTTTGTATCTCATCTGCCTAATAAACAAATATTTAAAATAAAAATAAATGATCCATGTATCAGGTATCCAGTGAAGCGGTACAGACTGTCAGGAACATATGGTTCCTATAGCAGTAGTTCTGCAGACTGCACTGATATGGAGGCGTGTGACCACCTAGCGGCTTTGCTTCTATTCTATTAGGATGAAATCCAGCTGACGGACAAACCGCATGAGTGATGCACAATTATGCACTGAGACTCACTTGTGTCACACATCCAGCAACGCCACAAAGGGTCCAGCCGGGGTACTTGTGTTCCCAGAAGTCACTGGTCCCCGCACTGGTGTTCCCAGAAGTCACTGGTCCCCGCACTGGTGTTCCCAGAAGTCACTGGTCCCCGCACTGGTGTTCCCAGAAGTCACTGGTCCCAGCACTGGTGTTCCCAGAAGTCACTGGTCCCCGCACTGGTGTTCCCAGAAGTCACTGGTCCCCGCACCCAGCACTCGTGTTCCCAGAAGTCACTGGTCCCAGCACTGGTGTTCCCAGAAGTCACTGGTCCCCGCACTGGTGTTCCCAGAAGTCACTGGAACCCAGCACTGGTGTTCCCAGAAGTCACTGGAACCCAGCACTGGTGTTCCCAGAAGTCACTGGTCCCAGCACTGGTGTTCCCAGAAGTCACTGGTCCCAGCACTAGTGTTCCCAGAAGTCACTGGTCCCAGCACTAGTGTTCCCAGAAGTCACTGGTCCCAGCACTAGTGTTCCCAGAAGTCACTGGTCCCAGCACTGGTGTTCCCAGAAGTCACTGGTCCCAGCACTAGTGTTCCCAGAAGTCACTGGTCCCCGCACTGGTGTTCCCAGAAGTCACTGGTCCCCGCACTGGTGTTTCCAGAAGTCACTGGTCCCAGCACTGGTGTTCCCAGAAGTCACTGGTCCCAGCACTGGTGTTCCCAGAAGTCACTGGTCCCAGCACTAGTGTTCCCAGAAGTCACTGGTCCCAGCACTGGTCTTCTCAGAAGTCACTGATCCCTGCACTGGTGTATCAGTGAGGCTGTATCTGCGGTGCACAGTGTATCAGTGAGGCTGTATCTGCGGTGCACAGTGCATCAGTGAGGCTGTATCTGCGGTGCACAGTGTATCAGTGAGGCTGTATCTGCGGTGCACAGTGTATCAGTGAGGCTATATCTGCGGTGCACAGTGTATCAGTGAGGCTATATCTGCGGTGCACAGTGTATCAGTGAGGCTGTGTCCGCGGTGCACAGTGTATCGGTGAGGCTGTATCCGCGGTGCACAGTGTATCAGTGAGGCTGTATCTGCGGTGCACAGTTTATCAGTGAGGCTGTATCTGCGGTGCACAGTTTATCAGTGAGGCTGTATCTGCGGTGCACAGTGCATCAGTGAGGCTGTATCTGCGGTGCACAGTGCATCAGTGAGGCTGAATCTGCGGTGCACAGTGTATCAGTGAGGCTGTATCTGCGGTGCACAGTGTATCAGTGAGGCTGTATCTGCGGTGCACAGTGCATCAGTGAGGCTGTATCTGCGGTGCACAGTGTATCAGTGAGGCTGTATCCGCGGTGCACAGTGTATCAGTGAGGCTGTATCTGCGGTGCACAGTTTATCAGTGAGGCTGTATCCGCGGTGCACAGTGTATCAGTGAGGCTGTATCTGCGGTGCACAGTTTATCAGTGAGGCTGTATCCGCGGTGCACAGTGTATCAGTGAGGCTGTATCTGCGGTGCACAGTGTATCAGTGAGGCTGTATCTGCGGTGCACAGTGTATCAGTGAGGCTATATCTGCGGTGCACAGTGTATCAGTGAGGCTGTATCTGCGGTGCACAGTGTATCAGTGAGGCTATATCTGCGGTGCACAGTGCATCAGTGAGGCTGTATCTGCGGTGCACAGTGCATCAGTGATGCGTTATCTGCGGTGCACAGTGTATCAGTGAGGCTGTATCTGCGGTGAACAGTGCATCAGTGAGGCTGTATCTGCGGTGCACAGTGTATCAGTGATGCGTTATCTGCGGTGCACAGTGTATCAGTGAGGCTGTATCTGCGGTGCACAGTGTATCAGTGAGGCTATATCTGCGGTGCACAGTGCATCAGTGAGGCTGTATCTGCGGTTAACAGTGCATCAGTGAGGCTGTATCTGCGGTGCACAGTGTATCAGTGATGCGTTATCTGCGGTGCACAGTGTATCAGTGAGGCTGTATCTGCGGTGCACAGTGTATCAGTGAGGCTATATCTGCGGTGCACAGTGTATCAGTGAGGCTGTATCCGCGGTGAACAGTGCATCAGTGAGGCTGTATCTGCGGTGCACAGTTTATCAGTGAGGCTGTATCTGCGGTGCACAGTGTATCAGTGAGGCTATATCTGCGGTGCACAGTGTATCAGTGAGGCTGTATCTGCGGTGCACAGTGTATCAGTGAGGCTGTATCTGCGGTGCACAGTGTATCAGTGAGGCTATATCTGCAGTGCACAGTGCATCAGTGAGGCTGTATCTGCGGTGCACAGTGTATCAGTGATGCGTTATCTGCGGTGCACAGTGTATCAGTGAGGCTGTATCTGCGGTGAACAGTGCATCAGTGAGGCTGTATCTGCGGTGCACAGTGTATCAGTGATGCGTTATCTGCGGTGCACAGTGTATCAGTGAGGCTGTATCTGCGGTGCACAGTGTATCAGTGAGGCTGTATCTGCGGTGCACAGTGCATCAGTGAGGCTATATCTGCGGTGCACAGTGTATCAGTGAGGCTGTATCCGCGGTGAACAGTGCATCAGTGAGGCTGTATCTGCGGTGCACAGGTTATCAGTGAGGCAGTATCTGCGGTGCACAGTGTATCAGTGAGGCTGTATCTGCGGTGCACAGTGTATCAGTGAGGCTGTATCTGCGGTGAACAGTGCATCAGTGAGGCTATATCTGCGGTGCACAGTGCATCAGTGAGGCTGTATCTGCGGTGCACAGTGTATCAGTGATGCGTTATCTGCGGTGTACAGTGTATCAGTGAGGCTGTATCTGCGGTGAACAGTGCATCAGTGAGGCTGTATCTGCGGTGCACAGTGTATCAGTGATGCTGTATCTGCGGTGCACAGTGCATCAGTGAGGCTGTATCTGCGGTGCACAGTGTATCAGTGAGGCTGTATCTGCGGTGCACAGTGTATCAGTGAGGCTATATCTGCGGTGCATAGTGTATCAGTGAGGCTGTATCTGCGGTGAACAGTGCATCAGTGAGGCTGTATCTGCGGTGCACAGTTTATCAGTGAGGCTGTATCTGCGGTGCACAGTGTATCAGTGAGGCTGTATCTGCGGTGCACAGTGTATCAGTGAGGCTGTATCTGCGGTGCACAGTGTATCAGTGAGGCTATATCTGCGGTGCACAGTGTATCAGTGAGGCTGTATCTGCGGTGCACAGTGTATCAGTGAGGCTATATCTGCGGTGCACAGTATCAGTGAGGCTGTATCTGCGGTGCACAGTGTATCAGTGAGGCTATATCTGCGGTGCACAGTGCATCTGTGAGGCTGTATCTGCGGTGCACAGTGTATCAGTGAGGCTGTATCTGCGGTGCACAGTGTATCAGTGAGGCTGTATCTGCGGTGAACAGTGCATCAGTGAGGCTGTATCTGCGGTGCACAGTGTATCAGTGATGCGTTATCTGCGGTGCACAGTGTATCAGTGAGGCTGTATCTGCAGTGCACAGTCTATCAGTGAGGCTGTATCTGCGGTGCACAGTGTATCAGTGATACGTTATCTGCGGTGCACAGTGTATCAGTGAGGCTGTATCTGCAATGCGTTATATGCTTAGCAGAAACCAGCATTCTGTAATAAGCCCCAATACAGCAGAAAGAGTCTGTAGGTGTGATCACCATTCAGCACTGGCCTGTACACTGCCTTCACTCCAGCTGAGCAAAGCATTGAGGCAAAGGGCCTAATTCAGACCTGATAGCTAGGCTGCGTTTTTGTACAGCCTGCGATCAGGTCTAAACTGCACATGTGTATGCACCGCAATGCGCAGGCACATCGCATGGGTACAAAGCGGATAGCCGGTCAGCAATGGGTTTGTGCGAAGAATCCATTCGCACAGGCGTCCGCAAGGAGATTGACAGGAAGAAGCCGTTTGTTGGTGTCAACTGACCGTTTTCTGGGAGTGTTTGGAAAATCGCAGGCGTGTCCATGCGTTTGCAGGGAGAGTTCCTGACGTCAATTTCAGTCCCGGACAGGCTGATGTGATCGCAGTGGCAGAGTAAGTCCTGGGCTACTCAGAGACTGCACAAAATCTGTTTGTACAGCTCTGCTACACATGCGTTTGCACACCTGCAAAGCGAAAATACACTCCCCTATGGGCGGCGACTGTGTGAATGCAGGACTGCAAAAAAACCCTAGCGAGCGATCAGGTCTGAATTAGGGCCAAAACGCGGCCAAGCAAGTTATATTCCCAGAAGTGATCACTCCTGTAGTGCAGAGATGGTCAGACTTTTTCATGATAAGAGTACAAAGGGTAATACTGGAGACCCTGTTCCCTGGTCTAACCTGTGCAGTGACAATAAAGATATTACTGGCTGGTTGTGAACATAAAACACCTGTGTCTTTCCCCAATAGTGCACTGTACTGATTACAGAATTAAAACTGTGGCAATAGCGGCACCTTGTGTCTCGTTGAAGCACTGCGAGTCGGAACTACATCTGTAATCTTCTGACTGATTTTTTGGACAACAATTTAATTTGTCAGAATTATAGCAGAGATAACACATCAGGATGCTAAGTTATGTAAAGAACACAGGTAACGGTATTACAACTACAGTGCACAGTTCAGGAAGCATTCCACTAGGACTTAAAGCATTTACTGCAGTTCCCAAACAAGTAAGTCCCAAAGCAATTGCCCACATCAAACTATGTATCAGATGCAAAACAAATAAAAAATAAATAAATTAGAGAGAGAGAGAGAGAGAGAGAGAAAGAGAGAGAGAGAGAGATTGATTTATGGTAGCCTTACCATGGTTAAATCTCTTTCTGCGAGGTACACTGGGATTTCACAGGGAATAACATCGGGGTGTAGAGTTGGATCTTGATCCGAGGCACCAACAGGCTAAAGCTTTGACTGTTCCCAGGATGCATTGCACCGCCTCCTCTATAACCCCGCCTCCAGGCCTGGAGCTCAGTTTCGTTAACCAGGCCAATGCAGAAGCAGGTAAAAGAGAAGGCAGATGTTAGTCACATAGAACCACATTCTCACGACAGGAGAAGGGACCAGCGGCTAATGCCATACAAACCCCAAAGAAGTTAAGTGCGTCAGGGTGGGCGCCCTGTGGAATCCAGTGTACCTCGCAGAAAGAGATTTAACCATGGTAAGTCTTCCATAAATCTCCTTTCCTGCAGCGGGGTACACTGGGATTCCACAGGGAATACATCGGGGATGTCCTAAAGCAGTTCCTCAAGGGAGGGGACGCATTTTAGCGGGTATGAGAACCTGGCGTCCAAAGGAAGCATCCTGGGAGGCGGAAGTATCAAAGGCATAGAACCTAATGAACGTGTTCACTTAGGACCACGTAGCCGCCTTGCACAATTGTTCTGCGGCCGCCCAAGAGCCGGGAGCTCGGCCTGCGCATAAGTTTGCAATCACCATTCTAATCCATCTGGTCAAAGTTTGCTTGTTCACAGGCCAGCCACGTTTGTGAAAACCAAAAAGTACAAAAAGGGAATCAGACCTCCTGATAGAGGCCGTCCTTTCCACATATATACGGAGAGCCCGTACCATGGGGGTCATTCCGAGTTGATCGTAGCTGCGCTAAATTTAGCACAGCTACGATTGTTAACTCAGACATGCGGAGGGGGGGGGCGCCCAGCACAGGGCTAGTCCGCCCCGCATGTCAGTGCCGGCCCCCCCGCACAAATACAACCTTTGTATTTGAGGAGTTGCTCGTCGCTCCCGCTGGCCGCAGCGGCTGCGTGAGACGTCACGCAGCCGACGCGGCCTGCCTCCCCCAACGGTCTGGCCACGCCTGCTTGGCCGGACCGCTCCCCCTAAATGGCGGCTTAAGGCCGCCGTTCAGCCCCCTCCCGCCTAGCGACCGCCTCTGTCTCAGAGGCAATCACTAGGTAACGAAAGCTGCCATGCGCAGTTCCGACCCGATCGATGCGACAAACTGCAGCGAGTGATCGGGTCGGAATGACCCCCCATATCCAAAGACCGTTCTTTGGAGGACAAGTCAGAAGAGATAAAGGCCGGAACCACAATCTCTTGGTTAAGGCGAAAAGAAGACACCACTTAGGCAAATAACCTGGACGAGCTCTAAGAACAGCCCGGTCACGGTGAAATATCAGAAAGGGTGGACGGCAGGACAATGCACCTAAGTCCGAAACCCTTCTAGCAGAGGCAATAGCCAGCAAAAAGAGGACCTTGGCAGTGAGAAACTTAAGGTACAGCGTCTCAAGAAGTTTAAATGGAGACTCTTGCAGGGCATTCAGGACAACAGACAAATCGCATGGAGCCACAGGAGGGACATAGGGAGGTTGAATTGGCAATACGGCCTGAGTGAAGGTATTAACGTCAGGAACAGACGCAATTTTCCGCTGAAACCACACCGACATGGCAGATATATGAACCTTGAGGGAGGCCAGATGAAGTCCTAACTCCAGGCCTTGTTGCAAAAAAGCCAGAAACCTGGAAATACTAAACTTGTAAGCATTGTAATTCTTAGCAGCACACCAGGTGAAGTAAGAATTCCAGAATCTATAATAAATCCGTGCAGAAGCCGGTTTGCGGGCCTTTAGCATAGTTTGGATAACCGCCTCTGAAAATCCTTTGGATCTCAGGAGTGAAGCTTCAAGAGCCACGCCGTCAAAGCCAGTCTGGCCAGGTCTGGGTAGACACAAGGGCCCTGAACGAGGTGGTCTGGGCATTGAGGAAGTAGAAGAAAACGCTCTATTGACAGACCCTGTAGGTCTGAGAACCAATGCTGTCTGGGCCATGCTGGAACGACTAGAAGTAGTATTCCTCCTTCTTGCTTGAACTTCCGCAGAACCCTGGGCAGGAGTGACACTGGAGGGAACACGTAGGGCAGCCAAAAGTTCCATGGAATTGCCAGTGAGTCCACGAACGCTGCTTGAGAATCCCTTGTTCTTGATCCGAAGACCGGAACCTTGTGATTGTGTCGAGACGCCATCAGGTCTACATCTGGTAGGCCCCACTTGTCCACTAGGAGTTGAAATGACTTCCTGATGAAGACTCCACTCTGCGGTGTGCACGTCCTGATGACTGAGGATATTTACTTCCCAGTTGAGTACTCCCGGAATGAACACTGTTGATATTGCTGGCAGATGGCGTTCCGCCCAATGAAGGAATTTTTTACACTTCCATCATTGCCATGCGGCTTTGAATGCCGCCTTGATGATTTATGTATGCCACCATGGTGGCGTTGTCCGATTGTACTTGAACAGGCCTGTTCTGTATCAGAGGCAGGGCAAGAGTCAAGGCATTGAAAACTGCCAGCATCTCCAGAATGTTTATCTGGAGGAGAGATTCCTCTTTGGTCCACCGAGCCTGGAGGGAGTGTTGCTCTAGCACCGCCACCCCAGACACGCAGACTGGTGTCCGTAGTCACCAAGACCCAGTTGGGGATCCAGAAGGGACGGCCCCTGCTCAACTGTTGGTCCTGTAGCCACCAGCTCAGTGACAGACGGACCTCTGGAGTCAAGGAGATCATTGGAGACCTGATCCGATGAGGAAAGCTGTCCTACTTGGAAAGGATTAACCTCTGCAGAGGGCGGGAATGAAATTGGGCGTACTCCACCATGTCGAAAGCAGACACCATGAGGCCTAGTACTTGCATCGCCGAGTGTATCGACATACTTGGGCGAGAGAGGAAGTACCTGATCCTGTCCTGAAGTTTCAGGACTTTCTCCAAAGACAAGAACAGTCTTTGGCTGTGTGTGTCTAGCAATGCCCCCAGGTGCACCATGCTCCGAACAGGGACCAAGGAGGACTTTTTCCAGTTGATGAGCCACCCGTGAGCTTGTAGGAATTGGACCGTCAGTTCCAGATGACTGAGGAGAACATCTTGGGAGTTCGCCAGGATCAGCAAGTCGTCCAGATACGAAAGGATCCTAATTCCCCGACGACGAAGATGAGCCGTCATCCCAGCCATTACCTTGGTGAAGATCCGAGTGGGCATGGTCAATCCACAGAGGTACTGGCACTACCACTTCAGTGTCCAGGAGGGATCGCACAACCAGGTGTAGAGCTTGCGCTTTTGACGGATACGAAGGAATAACCATCGTGCAGAACTGGCGAGGTGGACGTCTCTTGAAAGAAGCTGCATACCAGTGAGAGACGACTTACTGCACCCAGGCGTCCGAAGTGGTCTTTAACCAGGCCTGGGCGAATTGCAGAAGTCGGCCTCCCACCCTGGGATCCCCCAAAGGGAGGCCCGCCCCATCATGCAGCAGGCTCATCTTATTTGGAAGCAGGCTGATGGGCGGCCCAAGACTGTTTTGGAAGCACGAGCCTGTCTCGGGTACGCCTGACCCTTTGTTTTTCTTGGAGTTCGAAAGGAACGAAAAGTAGTACTCTTTGCCTTCGGAGCAGAAGGATTAGTACTTGGGAGGAACGCAGTCTTAGCAGACGCCAAGTCAGTCACAATCTTATTAAGATCTTCTCCAAATAGGATATCTCCCTTAAAAGGGAGCACCTCCAAGGTCTTTTTGGAGTCTATGTCCACTTTCCAGGACCTTAACCACAGAATTCGGCGAGCTAGAATAGACGTAGTAGATGCCTTGGCCACCATTATACCTGTCTCAGAGGCCGAATCCAGAATATAGTAGAAGGCTGTGGTAATGTGAGGCAGATATTGTCTTGTAGTGTCAGAAATATCCAGAGGCAGCTCCACCTCCAATGCCTGAACCCATGCTTCAATTCCTTTTGCGGCCCAGGAGGTCGCCATAGTGGATCTATGTACAGCACCGGTGAGTGAGTAAATAGACTTCAGGCATCCCGCCACACGCTTATCCGTAGGTTCCTTTAGGGAGGTGATGGTGGTGACAGGAAGAGTAGATGACACCACAAGACGGGCGACATGAGAGTCCACCAGTGGTGAGGTTTCCCACTTGGTACTCAACTCCGCAGGGATAGGATAACGAGCTAGCATCTTTTTAGACAGGGAGAATTTCTTTCCTGGAGACGACCAGGATTCCTGATGAATGTCAATTAAATGGTCAGAATATGGTAAAACTACTTTAGTAACCTTCTGACGTTTGATTTTATCAGGTTTCTTAGACGCAGTAGTGGGATCTACCTCATCACCAATTTGTAGAATCAGCTTAATAGCCTCCACGAGGTCAGGAACATCAAGCTGGTTTGTAGATTCCTTGTCAGAAGCGACTGTATCAGTGTCTGACGGATCAGTATATTCCCCATCCTCATCAGAAGAAATATCTGACATATTAGTGGATTGTGAGGAGGAAACGGCCGGCTTAGATGACCCCTGGACCCCAGAGGGGCGTGGGTTGGACTTTTGTCTAACCAAAGATTGATTTAATTCTTGTATCTGGGTAGACAAGAGTGTCCACCCAGGGTGGATTAACTACAGGGACAATATGAGGCTGCAATGGCACGGGAGGGGGTGTAAGACGTGTCACAAGCGTATTCAGCATACTTGAAAACGTTGCCCAAGGTGGTTCCTGGCCACAGGTGCTGCAGGCTGACTGGGAGATGTGTGGCACCCAGTACATGAGCCATCAGTTAAAACTTCCCCCTCAGGTGAATTCTTGGTGCTAGCACTGCATGATGCAGAAGCGTCCGCGGATTTCCCGCCCTGTGTTGCAGACATTATAGTGAATGTAGCCGTAGAGCGTAACAGTACAATATAGCTAGACAAATACAATACCTGCAAATAACCCCCTGATTTATGTGACAATAAATACAGGACACAAACCGAGAATTAAAGCGGTATGAGGTGACTGAAATACACAGTAAAACACACTAAACAGTATATACTGCGGGGGGGGGTTCATCAAATCGACAGTATCTAGGTCGACAATGTTTAGGTCGACCACTATAGGTCGACAGTCACTAGGTCGACATGGATGGAAGGTCGACAGGGTTTCTAGGTCGACATGTGCTAGGTCGACAGGTCTAAAGGTCGACATGAGGATTTTTATTTTTTTCTGTCGTTTTCTTCGTAGAGTGACCGGGATCCCAAATTAGTGCACCGCTTCGCTCGCCATGCTTCGGGCATGGTGCCTTCGCTTGGCACAGATTACCGTTCCAATCGTAGTCCACGTGGATCGTTAAGTATGAAAAAATTCAAAAAAAGAAAAAAAAAAATGTGAAAAACTCATGTCGACCTTTAGACCTGTCGACCTAGCACATGTCGACCTAGAAACCCTGTCGACCTTATATCCATGTCAACCTAGTGACTGTCGACCTATAGTGGTCGACCTAAACATTGTTTACCTAGATACTGTCGATCTTCAGACCGGATCCCATACTGTGTAGCACTATATAAATATATATATATATATATATATATATATACACACACACACACACACACACACATACATACATACATACATACATACTATATATATATATATATATGTGTGTATGTATGTATGTATGTATGTATGTACGTACGTACGTACGTACGTACGTACGTACGAGACCCTGACGCACCTAGCCTCCTAGGGTACAGAATATAGTGATAGCAATAAGTGTGATACACGAGAAGGAAGCCACACAGCAGCTACAGGCACAATGCAGAAGTTATTTCAGATAAACAATAAAACTGCACTGGACTAGTAAAATGACATTAATATGTATAAATAGACATAAAAATGCACAGTAGATATAGGATGTATATCACAGAATACTTGTACTGAATATTCAGGTATCAGTACACTTGTTCTTAACTAACACTGTCTAAAATGACATGTAGAATACTTAAGTGTCTGTAAATGCTCAGTGCTGATGAGACAGGCAGCTTTACAGAGGAGACAGAGCCCTGCAGACCCGGAGATCAGCCCAGCTGGCAGTGTAAAGATGGTGCCAAAATATCTGTCAGGGAGTGAGGCAGAGGGAAATGCAGCTCCAGGGCGGGAACACCAGCAGTAGATGGTGCCCGGAGTTGGGGGAGGGGCTACAGGTCAGCGAAATATCCCCTACGTAAAACGGATTTTAGTAAATTTGACCTGTGCTCCCTGCCCGGGTGGATATAGTGGGGTCCCTGTTCAGTACAGTGTCCACGCCAGCAGCGCAGTCCGTCTCCTGGGACCGCGACCAGACCGGGATTTACCGGCGGGTCCCACCTGATGTGCAGCCACGCGATCCAGGAGAGCGGCAGCGGTGGTGTGCCTGAAGACAGGTGCGCCTCCGCTGCAAGTACCCGGGAACCCGGCCGCTGGAGTATGCAGCACTGCTGGGGAGGTGATGGAGCCGCAGCACAGAATGTCAGAATGACATAAATAGTGCTGCGGCCCTTGAAGTCTTCTTAAAAGCTCTTTTCAGGGCTGCCTAGCGCAGCTCCACCTGTTAGTGACCTGCTCTGCAGGCACCAACTTACAAACTGAGCTCCTGTGCACGGAGGCGGGGTTAAAGAGGAGGCCATGCAATGCATTCTGGGAACAGTCAAAGCTTTAGCCTGTTGGTGCCTCGGATCAAGATCCAACTCTACACCCTGATGTATTCCCTGTGGAATCCCAGTGCACCCCGCTGCAGAAATATATAGATAGTCTCACAGCACCGCTCATCCTGTATTAATATTTATATATACAGGGTGAGGCAAATAAAAACTCCCAGATTTTACAGGTTAAAAATCAAAAAAGGCATGCTAAATGTTATTCAAAATGTTAGTACATAATCTGAAAGTGCATGGAATCCAGTTTATTTTCAATTGCCAGTGAATATGATACCATTCAGATGGCGGATACACATTTGTAGTTGGTTTCTGATATTTCAAATCTGGGAGGTTTTTTTTTGTCTCGCCCTGTATTTGCACCCAGTATCGCCAACAGAAGGAGCGGTGCTGCGAGTGATCATGTATAATGCAAACCAATGTACAGTAACAATTACACAATGTGCAAGAAGTTGCTTCTAGAAAACACGTCATTTATTTGGGTTTAAAGAAACAATGAGTGAGGGGAACATTGGGACAGTCATTATAAGTAGAGATGAGCGGGTTCGGTTCTCAGAGAACTGAACCCTACAGGACTTTGCCTTCCGAGTTCGGTTCCAAGCCAGGCTTGGGTTTTCCCGCCTGACTCGGAAACCCGAACGCGGCAAAACGTCATCATCCCGCTGTCGGATTATCGCGGGATTTGGATTCAATATAAAGGAGCCGCGCGTCACGGACATTTTCACTCCAGTCTCGGAGAGTGCATAGAGAGGACGTGTCCTCAGTGTGTTCAGTGTCTGTGTGGGGGCGGGAAAGTGGGGTGGCGAGTCTTGTGCTGTGTTGTGCTGCTCAGTCCAGTGTAGTCAGTGTATTGTGCTGCATCAGTCCAGCCAGTCACAGTGTTGGTGTCCTCTGCTAGCATATATATAGTGTAGCGGTATAAAGTGTTGTTGTGTTGTGCTGCATCAGACCAGTGGTAGTGTCCTGTCTCATCAGTCATTCCAGTGACGATATACGCTGCTGCTATATGTCCACTGCTACAGTATTATAATAATAATAACAACCACAAGTCCCTTACAGTGTTGTTGTGTTGTGCTGCATCAGACAAGTGGTAGTGTCCTGTCCATCAGTCATTCCAGTGACGATATACGCTGCTGCTATATGTCCACTGCTACAGTATTATAAGAATTATAACAACAACCACAAAGTCTCTTACATTGTTGTTGTGTTGCATCAGACCAGTGGTAGAGTCCTGTCCATCAGTCATTCCAGTGCCGCATATTGTCTTATATAACTCCAGAAAAATAATGGAGAACAAAAATTTGGAGGATAAAATAGGGAAAGATCAAGAACCACTTCCTCCTAGTGCTGAAGCTGCTGCCACTAGCCATGACATAGACGATGAAATGCAATCAACGTCATCTGCCAAGGCCGATGCCCACTGTGATAGTAGAGGGCATGTCAAATCCAAAAAGCCAAAGTTCAGTAAAAAGACACAAAAAAAGAAATGTAAATGGTCTGAGGAGAAACGTAAACTTGCCAATATGCTATTTACGACACGGAGTGGCAAGGAACGGCTGAGGCCCTGGACTATGTTCATGGCTAGTGTTTCAGCTTCACATGACGATGGAAGCCCTCATACTCCCGCTAGAAAAATTAAAAGAGTTAAGCTGGAAAGAGTACAGAAAAGAACTGTGCGTTCTGAGATGGTATCACAAATCCCCAAGGAGAGTCCAAGTGTGTCGGCGGTTGCGATGCCTGACCTTCCCAACACTGAATGGGAAGAGGTGGCTCCTTCCACCATTTGCACGCCCCCTGCAAGTGCTGGAAGGAGCACCCGCAGTCCAGTTCCTGATAGTCAAATTGAAGATGTCACTGTTGAAGTACACCAGGATGAGGATATGGGTGTTTCTGGCGCTGGGGAGGAAGTTGATGATGAGGATTCGGATGGTGATGTGGTTTGTTTAAGTCAGGCAATGGGGGAGACACCTGTTGTCCATGGGATGAAGAAGCCCATTGTGATGCCTGGGCAAACTACCAAAAAAGCCAACTCTTCGGTGTGGAGTTATTTCTCAACAAATCCGGACAACAGGTATCAAGCCATCTGTTGCTTCTGTCAATCTGTAATAAGTAGGGGTAAGGATGTTAACCACCTAGGAACATCCTCACTTATACGTCACCTGCTGCACACTCATCAGAAGTCAGTGTCAAGTTGTGAAACTATGGGTAAGAGCATAAGCAGTCCACTAACACCTAAATCCCTTCTTCCTCCTGTACCCAAGCTCCTGCAAGCCACCAACTCCCTCAATGTCAACTTCCTCCTCAGTCAGGAACATCAGTAGTCCTGCAGGCCATGTCACTGTCAAGACTGAGGAGTCCTCTCCTAACCTGGATTCCTCCGTAGGCGTACCGCCTGCTGTTGCTGCCGCTGGGAGTCGATCGTCATCCCAGAGGGGAAGTCAGAAGACCACTTGTACTACTTCCAGTAAGCAATTGACTGTCCAACAGTCCTTTGTGAGGAAGATGAAATATGACAGCAGTCATCCTTTTGCAAAGCGGATAACGGAGGCCTTGACAGCTATATTGGTGTTAGACGTGCGTTCGGTATCCGTCATTAGTTCAGTAGGACTTAGAGAATTGTTTGAGGTACTGTGTCCCCGGTATCAAATCCCATCTAGGCTACACTTCTCTAGGCAGGCGATATCGAGAATGTACACAGACGTCAGAAAAAGAGTCACCAGTGTCCTACAAAATGCGGTTGTATCCAGTGTCCACTTAACCACGGACATGTGGACAAGTGAAACAGGGCAGACTTAGGACCATATGACTGTAACAGCCCACTGGGTAGATGTATGGCCTCCCGCAGCAACAGCAGCAGCGGCGGCACCAGTAGCAGCATCTCGCAAACGCCAACTCGTTTGTAGACAGGCTACGCTATGTATCACCGCTTTCTGTAAGAGGCACACAGCGGACAGCTGAGGAACATCAACGCAGAATGGCTTACCCCAATTGGACTCTCCTGGGGATTTGTGATATGGGACAACGCCACATGCAGGTGTGGCAGATATAACATGTGCAGAGAGAGTTAGATTTGGGTGGGTTATTTTGTTTCTGTGCAGGGTAAATACTGGCTGCTTTATTTTTACACTGCAATTTAAATTTCAGTTTGAACACACCCCACCCAAATCTAACTCTCTCTGCACATGTTACATCTGCCCCCCCCCCCCCGCAGTGCACATGGTTTTGCCCAACTGCTAACAATTTTGCTGCTGCAATCAACTCTGAATTAGGCCCATTGTTTTAAAACAGGGTGAATTTGCATTTGTGCCTTCTTAGGGCTGTGGTTCGTGGCCACATCATGCCATATTCAATCTATTACCACTAGATGGCGCACAGCAGCAGAACTTTAGCCGATCTGTACACCTGCAGAACAGCAGTATACCGCAATATACAGATAGGGTTACACGAGAAGCACTATGACTCGTGTGGATGACAGATACACTTCATGTATTCAACCATACACATTCCAAATTCATACAAAACACAGAATGAGTCACATGAACGTCCCGTGATCTCTTCAAACATGACTTCTTTCTAATAACATACAGGTGAGAAGGGGCAGGCGCATTATATAAAAAGCGGCCAAGGCATCATCCTGTGTCCCATAGGCCCCCAAACTCATAGGGATGTATATATCAGGCAGCCAAGAAGACCCTCCCTACCGCTCTGACGCACAGCTGCCATGTTTAGCCAGAGTACAGAAGGGGACACTGCGCCTGCAATAGGCTGGCGCAAGTGTTGGCGGTGCACACGGTGGTGCGCTATGGTAGATTGCTCAGAACCACCGACGATGTACTAGCATGCACAGGTACTGACAGTGGGGGGCTCAGGGTTTGCCCATTCTGGCGCACGTATTATATGAGGGGTAAGTGGAAATCAGCATCTGCAACAACAGATGAAGAAACTGCGGTGACCACATTCACCTCTGAATGCAGCCCAACATGTGTCCGGAAAATGTAATATTGTCCGTTTCTCCAGCGCACGTCTGCATGACGGCATACGTGTCTCCATCATCAGTAAGTGCTGTTCACAAACATGTAACGCTGTGTAACTATGCCGTATACTTCCCAACATAAATATAATGAACACTGGGAAAGGTAAAGGGCCAATAAATGGAACATAGAAACTGTGGCCCTCATTCAGCGTCAGAGCTGAGACCTGAACCTTAAGAGAAGCAAGGCGGAGGCCCATGTCAAGGCCCGCCTGTAGAAATGCCAGGAGTCTAGAAATCTGAAACACCAGAGGATCATAGTGTCAATGAGCACACCACTGAAAGTAAGAATGCCATATACGGTAATATATGCGAGCTGATGCCGGTTTCCGAGCATGAAGCATAGTTGGAATAACCAAACCGGAAAAACCTTTATGCCTTAGGGTGGATGACTCAAGAGCCACGACGGCAAAGACAAACGAGCTAGGTCCGGGTGTTGACAGGGACCTTGAGACAAGAGGTCTGGTCGAAGAGGAAGTGGGAAGGGCACAACTATGGAGAGGGATTGGAGATTCATGAACCAGTGGCATCTGGGCCATGCCGGAGTTACTAGGATGAGCTTGGATGAGCAACATAGAAGCAGCCTCGCCAACGTAATAGGCGGCATCCCTGATGTTGGCAATTAATGACAGTTGTTCCTTGGTCGCCTCAGATGGGAAACTATTTTCAAGGGCATCTGCCCAGTTTTCGATAGCTTACGGCGACCCGTAAGTGAATATAAAAACTTCAGACACGTGTCCAATTGTCTATCAGGTACATCCTTGAAGGAGGACGCTGTAGGAATAGGGAGAATGAAACTCTTTATCAAGTGTGTCACATGAGAATCCAAAGTAGGTGGATTTTCCCATTTTGTACAATCAGCAGCCGGTAACATATAAAAGGAGTTTAGCCTTTTAGGTACGGTGAATTTCTTGTTGCTAGGAGTTGTCATTGCCTCGCTCATAGCATTTGAGAAATGGTCAGAGTGTGCAAACATAGCCAATACCCCTTTTTGGCATTTACACAAAGGACCTTTTGATTTTGGTGCTGGTTCTAGCTGGAGCAAGAAACAAACTGCCCTAACTAAAACAGCCAGAGGGGGAGTCAGCATCAGAGAAATCAGCATGATCTGCCGCAGCAGAAGATTCCTCAGAATCTGAGAGTAGCATAGACTGGGAGGAACGCACAGCACACTTGGTGGTAGTAGGTGTAGGTAGTGTTACCTGGCTCTGCAATATACTATAGAATGTAGCTGATGAAGCTGCCAGACTCTGCACAAAGAAAACATGTCCAACCAGGGAGAAGGAACAGGTGGGACTGTAATGGGCTGATAAACAGGCTGCAATTGCTGATGTAGACCCATAGGGGGAGTCACAGACGGGGCTGCAATATGGTCAGTAATTTTAGCCAGCATGTGAGAATATCTGAGGCCCAAGGAGGCTCCTGTGCTGGCACGGGGGAGCCGACGGGCCAGGAGTGACAAAACAAGAGGCGTGCTGGCCGTCTTGTAATAAAACCTGAGGTAAAACCTCCGCTGAACAGGTCCTACATGACACTAGGTTAGGGGCCCCAGTCTGTTTAGCTGCCTTGCCTTTGTTAGACATAACTGCAAGGACAGTACACACACACACACACACACAATATGGTAATGTGCAGTGCAGTATGTAACTGAGAACAGTATGTGACAATGGGGGTCATTCCGAGTTGATCGCTAGCTGCTTTCGGTCGCTGCGCAGCGATCAGGCGAAAAATCTGCACTTCTGCACATGCGGCGCAATGCGCACACGCGTCGTACTATTACAACGAACAATGTAGTTTCACACAAGGTCTAGTGAAGCATTTCAGTCGCAGTGCTGGCCGCAGAGTGATTGACAGTAAGAGGGCGTTTCTGGGTGTCAACTGACCATTTTCAAGGAGTGTTCGGAAAAAACGCAGGCATGCAGAGGAAAAATGCAGGCGTGGCTGGGCGAACGCAGGGCGTGTTCGTAACGTCAAAACAGGAACTGAATGGTCTGAAGTGATCGCAAGCGCCGAGTAGGTCTGAAGCTACTCTGAAACTGCACAAAATTATTTTGTAGCCGCTCTGTGATCCTTTCGTTCGCACTTCTGCTAAGCTAAAATACACTCCCAGTGGGCGGCGGCTTAGCGTTTGCACGGCTGCTAAAAACTGCTAGCGAGCGATCAACTCGGAATGACCCCCAATAAGCCTTCACAAATACAATAACTTGTAATGTGGACAAAGTAAACCCTTTACACACCAGTATATAGTAAAGACTGAGTAAAGAAAGGTACAGGGAAAGTGATATAATGTACAGTCACAAAAGCACAGACAGCAGAACTAGCATAAGTCACATACAATTTAACTGCAGGGGCCACTGATTTCAACTACCCAGCTATTAGAGCTGGTAAGAAACCACGCTGTGTATAACCCGATTCCAAGGAGAGGTATACAGGGAGACCAAACCCAGTGTTCCTGGAGACATGCAAAGCTCTTATAATGGCTGCCCAGCATCTCTGTGAGGAAGGAGGGTGAAGGAGGAGCAGCCCAGGGTGGGAAGACCTCAGCGGAATGGCACTCTGGGCTGGGGGAGAGGCCACTGAGGAAGTGCTGCCTCCCCTTGCTGACATCCACCACGGCTCCCTGTTCTTAATAAAGTGCCCCCAGCGCTCGTAATATATGTGCTCTGGTGGTCTAGTGAAGCCCAATGCTCGCCATGGTCTCGGTCCATGTCAGCAACGCCAATCCGTCTCCCAGGACCGGAGGTATTGGACGGCCGAAATAGCAGTCCTGTTGCAGTCCTGGGTGCCCCTGATAGTAGAAGGCTGCAGGGGACCGCCGAAATCGCCGAGCCACATTCCGGGGATGGAGCAGCAGTTCTGGGGTTGAAGGTACTGCCTAGCGCTGCTTGCTCAGTGTACAATTTTTTATTTTTTTAAAAAATTACAATTTAAACGTAAAAAGCTTGGGCTACAAATAGTAGCCCCACTGTTATCTGGTGATCAGCCCCTCCTGCCACCAAACAAAAACTGAAGAGCCTGAGCTGTGAGCAAGGTATATATACCCTGCCCAATTTGTTGTTTGGTGCCTGTCCTGGTCTCCACCAAGCATACCCCAAGGTAACCCTGTGGAGACTATGGACCCCGACGATGAAAACCTCATTTAGAGTCTGACTGCATGACCAACTACAGACCATTATCAAACATTCATTTTCTAGGAAATGTTATTGAGAAAGTGGATGCAACTCAACTGGAAACCTGCCTGATAACCCATGATATTTATGATCCAGCCCATTCAAGAAAAGACATAGCACCAAAACAGCCCTGGTATGTGTGCTTAATGATCTTCTAATGGCAAGAGACAGAGGTGACTGTTCAATCTTAATCCTTCTGGATCTCTCTGCAGCATTTGACACCGTGGACCTTGGGATTCGGACTGAGCGACTGAAGAATTTCTGTGGACCGGATGGCGCAGTCCTTAGCTTGTTTGAATCATATCTCACCGGCAGGTCACACAGAGAGTTTCATATGGAGTATACTCATCGTCATCAGTGCAACTGCCATGTGGTGTCCCACAGGGTGCTATACTATCCCCCCATGCTTTTTGCAGTATACAAGCTACCAATGGGTGAAATAATCACACATCATGACCATTGCTATGTAGATGATACACAACTGTACCCGTCCATTGCTTCAGGTGCTGAGGACCCTATGCCAACCCTAAATGGCTGTCTAGCTGAGCTCCAGGAGTGGATGAGTGCCAAATGGCTGCGACTAACCTGGTAAAACAGAGGTCCATATGATAGGATCACAACATCAAAGGACAATTCCTTTATTCTTTCATTTGAGGAACATAGCAAGACTCAAGCAATTAATTCCCTCTGAATATCAGCCTAAAGTCATACATGCAATGCACCCTACTTTGGTCTCCCAGCAATAGAATTGCACCTCTTGCAGATGGTATGAAATGCAGCTGGTAGGCTATTAACCAATCAGCCACATAACACCCATTCTCTACCCCTTTCACTGGCTGACTATAAGATGGCAAATAGGTCTCAAAATGTGCTTACTCACTTTTAAAGCCCTACATGACCAGGGCCCAAGGTACTTAAAGCAGCTTCTGATTCCATACTGTCCCACTCGCTTACTGCAATCTGTAGATGAAGGACTATTAGTAGTACCAAGAATCTTCCTGAATTCATCTGGAGGTTCCATAGAGCTTGGACTCTATGGAAGTCTCTTCCCCGCACAGTGCGAGAGGCCTCCACTCTAGAATCCCTAAAAAAAAAAAGACTCAAGACTTACCTATTTACTCAGCAATTCACTAACATCCCTTGTTAAGCCTGTTTTTGGGCCTAATTCAGACCTCATTGCAGCAGCAAAAGTTTTCTCTAATGGGCAAATCTAACTCTTTCTGCACGTTATATCTGTCCACCCCTGCAGTGCAGCATGGATTTGCCCAGTAGAGAAAATGTTTGCTGCTGCGATCAGGTCTGAATTAGGCCCATTGGGGCAGATGTATTAACCTGGAGAAGGCATAAGGAAGTGATAAACCAGTGATATGTGCAATGTGATAAATGCACCAGCCAATCAGCTCCTGTTAATTTACATATTGGAGCTGTTAATACATCTGCCACATTGTGCTTTATAGGTAACTGTACAGCACTGAGTCATTTTATGATAAAAGTGCTATATAAATAACATTATTATTATCACTATACATATATATATATATATATACACACACACACACACACACACACACACACATATATATATATATATATATATATATATATACATATACACATACAGTGTTCGCAAATACGCTATAGCGCGTATTTTACCCGGATCTGAAGGCGGGGACTCACTTTTCAAAAATGTGAGGGTCCCCGGGTACGCGCTCCGCTGCAGCCAACTCCTTGTAAATTGACGGCGCTTCTTGCCCGTACAGAGCAGAGGTGGAGCCTTACCACTGGCAGTCTGGTGGTGCCCCCTCACCCTCCTGGTCACGTGCAGCGGCTTCACACGGGGGCCGGGCAGAGAGAGTAGACGGCTCTGCGGCTGCTGTACGCTGTGCTGCGGGCGGGCGGTGACTCGCCAAGACCGTGAACTGCAGCTCCCTCCCAACCCGATATCTGCCTCCCTCTCTGCTGCCTCCAGTGTGCTCTCCCGCGATCTGTGTGAAGGAGAGCAGCGGTGACCGGCCAGGAACCTCACCTCCAGCCCCTGCCATGCTCTGCCACCATACTGCTGCCGTGAGAAGAGCGGGCTGCACCATTACCATCAGGTGTCCCCAGCATCCCTACGGACGCCCAGCTAGCGGGCCTGTGACAGGGTAGCCAGTTCCCGAGGTGGCCGCATTGGGTACACCCCCCCCCCTCCCCTCCCCTCTCAAACGTCTTCTCACTTCTTTTACCTGACGGAAGCAGCGGTGACAGCACAGGGCCCTGGTGCGGAAGGTGCGTTCCCATATAGCAGGCGGCAGAGAGGGAGTAAGGTGCATGCATGGTAGCGGCACAGAGTCCTAGCTTTCATGTCCATGGGTATGTAACTGAGCTGATCACCTGGAGTAATCTGTGCTCTCTACAGTAGCTTTGTAGTAAGTGTGCCCCATGTACAGAGTCTTTAGTATATATAGCATTAAGGTATATGGTCTTCTTTACTGTGCTGCGGCGTGCTCTACCTGGTGCAATGTGTATAACGTGCTCTACCTGGTGCAATGTGTATAACGGCGTGCTCTACCTGGTGCAGTGTGTATAACGGCGTGCTCTACCTGGTGCAATGTGTAGAACGTGCTCTACCTGGTGCAATGTGTGTAACGTGCTCTACCTGGTGCAATGTGTGTAACGTGCTCTACCTGGTGCAATGTGTGTAACGTGCTCTACCTGGTGCAGTGTGTATAACGGCGTGCTCTACCTGGTGCAATGTGTGTAACGTGCTCTACCTGGTGCAGTGTGTATAACGGCGTGCTCTACCTGGTGCAATGTGTATAACGTGCTCTACCTGGTGCAATGTGTATAACGTGCTCTACCTGGTGCAATGTGTATAACGTGCTCTACCTGGTGCAATGTGTATAACGTGCTCTACCTGGTGCAATGTGTATAACGTGCTCTACCTGGTGCAATGTGTATAACGTGCTCTACCTGGTGCAATGTGTATAACATGCTCTACCTGGTGCAATGTGTATAACGGCGTGCTCTACCTGGTGCAATGTGTATAACGTGCTCTACCTGGTGCAATGTGTATAACGTGCTCTACCTGGTGCAATGTGTATAACGTGCTCTACCTGGTGCAGTGTGTATAACGGCATGCTCTACCTGGTGCAATGTGTATAACGTGCTCTACCTGGCGCATTGTGTATAACGTGCTCTACCTGGCGCAATGTGTATAACGGCGTGCTCTACCTGGTGCAGTGTGTATAACGGCGTGCTCTACCTGGTGCAATGTGTATAACGTGCTCTACCTGGTGCAGTGTGTATAACGTGCTCTACCTGGTGCAATGTGTATAACGGCGTGCTCTACCTGGTGCAATGTATATAACGACGTGCTCTACCTGGTGCAATGTATATAACGACGTGCTCTACCTGGTGCAATGTGTATAACGTGCTCTACCTGGTGCAATGTGTATAACGTGCTCTACCTGGTGCAATGTGTATAACGGCGTGCTCTACCTGGTGCAATGTATATAACGACGTGCTCTACCTGGTGCAATGTGTATAACGTGCTCTACCTGGTGCAGTGTGTATAACGGCGTGCTCTACCTGGTGCAATGTGTATAACGTGCTCTACCTGGTGCAATGTGTATAACGTGCTCTACCTGGTGCAGTGTGTATAACGGCGTGCTCTACCTGGTGCAGTGTGTATAACGGCGTGCTCTACCTGGTGCAGTGTGTATAACGTGCTCTACCTGGTGCAGTGTGTATAACGGCGTGCTCTACCTGGTGCAGTGTGTATAACGGCGTGCTCTACCTGGCGCAATGTGTATAACGGCGTGCTCTACCTGGCGCAGTGTGTATAACGGTAACGGCATGCTCTACCTGGTGCAGTGTGTATAACGGCATGCTCTACCTGGCGCAGTGTGTATAACGTGCTCTGCCTGGTGCAGTGTGTATAACGTGCTCTACCTGGTGCAGTGTGTATAACGTGCTCTACCTGGCGCAGTGTGTATAACGTGCTCTACCTGGTGCAGTGTGTATAGGAGGTTCTACCTGGTGCAATGTGTATAAGCGGCACTACAGTGTGGTGTAATGTGAATTGGCACAATTATGTGGTCACGCCCCTTCCCCATGAAGCCATGCCCCTAAATTTTTGCGGCGCGCACCGCCTGTAGTTTTGAATCTGGGAGGTGGAGCTCCAATTCACTTTCTACCAAAGGGCACCAAAATATCTAGTTAAAGCTCAGGGGCAGAGTGTCCTGCATGCTACACAGCCCAGCAGCACAGTCACCCCATTCCCCCACCTTGCAACACTTCTGTAGTGTCCAAATAAGATTAATATTAATAAAAACCTTAATTCCGATGGGACCCAGAAAAGAACCGGTAGGACCACAATTTTTCAAAGTGAGGGGTCCCTGGGACCCACTTTTTTGGGGGGTTCAGCGCGATCACTGATTATATTATATATATATATGGGACGACAATACTATAATATACAGAACGAGACAATACTATTATATATGAGGTAGGACAATATACTATGATATATAGAATCAGACAATACTATAATATATGGGATAAGACAATTGTATAATAAATGGGAGAACCCCTATGGTTAAATATAGGAGCAGTCAGACACCTCTGAGGACCATAGGAGAGCACATGGCTGTAGGAACATATGCCTTCAATGACAGCAAAACACATCTGGTTAGAAACCGCACCGCCTACAAGTTATATTGTATATTTCAAATGACATTTTATATACTTGCTGTAATATATGAAGGAGGGAGATTAAGAGATCCACGCTTGGGTCTTTATATTTTTATCATGGTTACGGAACTCTCCCCAGTGACATCTCAAATCCTCAATTACAGAACATTATATTGTCGTAATAGTTACCGTCTATTCCACAGAGTTCTTTATAAAACAGAAAAGGACAAGACTGTGAAACGCATCCAGAAAGCGGGAACAGGTGAATCCGGTGCCAGAGTTATTATGTATGACCAGAATATATAGCAGACAAATCAGAGATGGGGGTAACGCCAGAAAACGCCAGCCCGTGAGCTGTAACTACCGCTGGCAGCTAACCTTTGAGAGACATTTCTATTCAAGTGAATAGACGCCCCTTATCTCTGGGACCTAAAAAGTTGCTGCTGGGTCCTAAATTTGTCCGACTGCCTCCTGGATTGTGTATAATCCTGTCCACCCTGATCCATACACAACGGAGTGTAACTGGCATTGGAGCAGAGACAGGATATGTAACAATCATAGGCTCCTTCAGGACAGTCATCCCGGTGAGATGCGTTTGGCATCCTGTCAGTCGGGATGCCGACGGTCATGTGACCGACACCGGAATCCTGACATCACTCAGGAGACCGATACAGGAACACAGACAGCCGACATCCCAAAGGTACATATCGGAGTTCGGGTTAGGGCCCGGGGGAAAGGGGGGTTGTCCAGCCCTAGGAAACCCCCCCTTTTTGGTTAACCCTAGCGGCCACCCTCTTGAGGAGGGTTAGGGGAGTGGAGGGGAGGAGGGGCAGGTAAAATACTTACCCCCTCCAATGTCGTAATCTTCAGTGTCGGGACGTCGCTATCAGTCATGTGACAGCCGGAATCCCGACCCCCGGTATTTCATGCCGATCCTATCCCGGTGACCCACCTGCTGGTAACTGATCTCTGGCCTTGCCCAGCCCATGCCCCAGCAAACTCTGACTGCTCTCAGGACATGCAGGGGAGCAAGGACGCTGTATTCCATACACATCACCGCTGTGTGCGCAGGAAGCCGGGGTGACTTCATAGGCACATGTAACATGAGCTAGAGCAGACAGCATTACTCGGGTACACGTGTGCGTTTATGCGGCATATGGCACAGGACGATTGGCATTTAGCCGCACAAAGTCACTGACAGTGTTGGTATAAAATGTGTACAAAGCGGCAGATTAAGCATCATGATATGTGGCATGAGGCATGGCGCTGTTGCCACTCTTATCGGATCTCTGTCTTTTGCCCCTTTTATACCCAGATTTACGACTTTGTCGCATCACAAACATTGCCAATCCCAGAGGGCAGAGCACCCTGGCAATGTACTTTTGTTGCTTCAGCCATGCGACTAAGACACATATTTAAAGTAAAAAAGACAATTGGCGCAGTTAAGTCACGATGTCTGTGGCGAACTGTACTATAAAGTACTACCGTGTACAGGATTGCAGTCACAAGCAATAAATGCCCCCAAAACAGTTGTTACACGTCTACAATTTTGCCACCAGTTACCTCCCCCAAACGGTCCCTGAGTGTCACTCACTTCGCAAATAAATCCTCATTGAAATCGCCGTCACAAGACCGCCACATCACTAGCGCAGTGGCAAATAAATCCCTCCACTGCGTACAAAATTGACATTGCGGCCATCTTTAAAACAAGCCCTGTATGGACTATGTAAGACGAGGGAGTTTCAGTTATGAGCGGCATGGAAATTACTCTATACTAAACTCTATATTATTTATTTTTATTATTGGCAGCTGGTGAGGGGTCAGTTAGATTAAGGAGCACAAGCTTGTGGGGGAAGGGGGGGGCAACGGAATCAGCAGTATAAGTGCGGCCCTGGCTCCAGCGGTTGTAGAATACAATGTTGGAAACTCTACTAGACTGGAAGTAATTCCAGAATATACAGCGACCAGGCGGTCAGTTGACATTAGGGGGAGACAGTCGGCACTCACCGGTTGTGCAGTCAGCAGGTAGACCGGTGTGAGAGAGGGAGAGGTGCTGGCTTCACAATCCAGACCAAGGCTGATGAGGATCTGTGTCAGCACCTCGTGCCTCTGGGAGTTACTCAGCTTCAGAGCATCAAAGGTTCCCTTATCTTGGTCCGTTAGAGACTCAGGAGGCAGCTCCAACCTGACCTGCAGGGAAAAGACACAGGTCAAACGCAACGCAAGACGTAGTATTAATATGGAACATAGATGGAACTTCACCTCAAACAGTATAACACGCAGAAAGGTCCAGGGACTGGAACATTTACATGGAAGGTAAAAGCCTTAAACACATGTACTGTAGATGGTCTTTTTATTTCCAGACGTATTACACTGTACACACAGCATTCAGTTGTGGACTCTGGGGAGGTTTATCAATGCTTGGAGAGAAATAAAGTGGAGAGAGATGAAGCACCAACCAATCAGCTCCTGTCATTTTTCAAACACAGTAATATGGCAGTTAGGAGTTGTCACTTTATCTCTCTCTTCAAGGTCTGATCAATCTCCCCCTCTGCTTGTAAAGACCATAGAGCCAGGGACCAAATGAGATGGACTTATCCCTTCAGCCAGACTGGTGACTATTCTACCCCTATGTTCATTAGGAGTGTAAAAGCATCACTCTGGGGTATGACATGAGACATTTGGGAACCTGAAAATAAACACTCACCCAAATGCCTCGTCATTCATGCTGGCACCGATTCATTTATTATTTAGGTGTTCTTTTACTTAAATGGCAGTCATTATCATCCAGTTGCCGGTGACGACGACAGTGACTACTGGCATCTCTCTGTGACTACATGAAAATACCCTAAATATTTTAGGAGACACGCAACTGAAAAGGCTGCAATTCTGTAGATGTAAGCGTCAGTGTATGGTGTATGCTTGGGCTGCAATTCTGTAGATGTACGCGTCAGTGTATGGTGTATGCTTGGGCTGCAATTTAAAACCCTTTGTTTTAGGGGAATTCAGAACCATACAGATGAAGCCCTGCTCATCTATCCCTTTTATAGGATGAACTGAGCCAGCGCTGTCAGACTTAATCCCCTGCTGTAATGTTCTCTCTGTATTGTATTGGAGCTGAGAACAATAGATGGAAGGCTTATGCTAATATGCCTTGGTGCACCTAGGCACAGCAGAGAAGGCTAGATGTGCGAGGCTCCATCTGTATCTTCCAACGGTCTCTCTTTGGGGGAATTCCAACTCTGTAAGGGCTCCACCCCACTGTAAGGGCTCCACCCCACTGTAAGGGCTCCTCCCCACTGTAAGGGCTCCTCCCCACTGTAAGGGCTCCACCCCACTGTAAGGGCTCCACACCACTGTAAGGGCTCCACACCACTGTAAGGGCTCCACACCACTGTAAGGGCTCCACACCACTGTAAGGGCTCCTCCCCACTGTAAGGGCTCCACCCCACTGTAAGGGCTCCACCCCACTGTAAGGGCTTTACCCCACTGTAAGGGCTCCTCCCCACTGTAAGGGCTCCACCCCACTGTAAGAGCTCTACCCCACTGTAAGGGCTTTACCCCACTGTAAGGGCTCTACCCCACTGTAAGGGCTCCACCCCACTGTAAGGGCTCCCCCCCCACTGTAAGGGCTCCACCCCACTGTAAGGGCTCCTCCCCACTGTAAGGGCTCCTCCCCACTGTAAGGGCTCCTCCCCACTGTAAGGGCTCAGAAGTGGTTATCATAAACAGCAATAACTGGTAATATGTTCAATATATGTGTTACAGTTCTAGACTTTTCATGCAAGAAATACAATTTACAATAAATAGTATCAGCAGATAATAATTTTAATGATCTATTACATAAAATTAAAACAAACCATCTAGATAAATAACCTTACAATTGGGGTCCGTAACCTCTATAAACTACAGATAGCTGGTTTGAGTTTGTTGGTGCACTTTCCGGGAAAGGTTATTCTCCTAAAATTAGTTGTTCAAAGTGTCAAACGGATGGGGATACGGTCATTAGGTCGACAGTCATTAGGTCGAACACTATTGGTCGACAGGGTCATTAGGTCAACATGTACTAGGTCGACAGTTTAAAAGGTCGACATGAGATTTATTTATTTTTTAATTACATTTTTTTTAACCTTTTTCATACTTTACGATCCACGTGGACAACAATTAGGAACAGTAATCTGCCCGATGTGAGGGGACACGGTGCACTAATTGGGGATCCCGTCACTCTACGAAGAAAACGACACCAGAAAAAGTAAAAAAAACTCATGTCAACCTTTTGACCTGTCGACCTAGTACATGTTGACCTAATGACTATCGACCCAAAGACCCATACCCGACGTAGTAAAAAGTAGGTAACAAAGGATGAAGGTTAGCTAGCTCAGCTCACCCAGAATTATTGTCATTCTTTTTCTATCTGGAAATAGTTACTTTTCCCTTGTTGCAATTTTCTCTGTTACAATGTAACTGTAGCATTCAATCTGTGGATGCAGCTGAAAGTGTCTCTCTCACTTCTATCATTGCCCTCCTCTAACTCTGCAAGGACTAGTGGTGAGTGGTTACCGACCTGTAGTTCAACCAATATGATGGCGCTATCACCGTCTACACACTAACAGGATGTCCCATTGGCATCTGCAGCCACGGCTCTCCTTCCAAGCTGCCTGCTACAGCTTCCTCTCTGCCTACTGGCAGCTGCTTTTACACTGCCGAGCACCAACTACCACTAACTTCCACGTTCCAACTGTCACTGGACATACCACCTGACTGGTCATGTGACCTGCTCCAGTTATTGAGCAGTTGCCGAGACACATCACTTTGAATTGAATTCCCAATTCGGACAGACAATCAGAAGTGAGAAGTGACATCACCTTTGGCAGATAGGACTAGGGGATGGCAGGGGAGTGGTAATCCAACAACTTACCGTGCTCCCCCCCCCCTCCCCCATCATCATGGAGTCCCCACTGTTCTGAAGCCAACAAGACCAAGAAGTAACGGTATGATCAATGTTCCCTTCCAACTGGTCAGCGTCAGAGGAGTAGGAACCACGGAGAACAATGGTTGGGGAATATATAGGTAGATATGTTTCCGTTTAGGTTGAATTTAATATATTAGTACTCATTCTACTTTATGTAACCCATTTTGCTGAAGCCGTGTCACAAAATTGCCATAAAAAATAAGATTTTACTTACCGATAAATCTATTTCTCGGAGTCCGTAGTGGATGCTGGGGTTCCTGAAAGGACCATGGGGAATAGCGGCTCCGCAGGAGACAGGGCACAAAAAGTAAAGCTTTTCCAGATCAGGTGGTGTGCACTGGCTCCTCCCCCTATGACCCTCCTCCAGACTCCAGTTAGGTACTGTGCCCGGACGAGCGTACACAATAAGGGAGGATTTTGAATCCCGGGTAAGACTCATACCAGCCACACCAATCACACCGTACAACCTGTGATCTAAACCCAGTTAACAGTATGATAACAGCGGAGCCTCTGAAAGATGGCTTCCTTCAACAATAACCCGAATTAGTTAACAATAACTATGTACAAATTATGCAGATAATCCGCACTTGGGATGGGCGCCCAGCATCCACTACGGACTCCGAGAAATAGATTTATCGGTAAGTAAAATCTTATTTTCTCTATCGTCCTAGTGGATGCTGGGGTTCCTGAAAGGACCATGGGGATTATACCAAAGCTCCCAAACGGGCGGGAGAGTGCGGATGACTCTGCAGCACCGAATGAGAGAACTCCAGGTCCTCCTTAGCCAGAGTATCAAATTTGTAAAATTTTACAAACGTGTTCTCCCCTGACCACGTAGCTGCTCGGCAAAGTTGTAATGCCGAGACCCCTCGGGCAGCCGCCCAAGATGAGCCCACCTTCCTTGTGGAGTGGGCCTTTACAGATTTAGGCTGTGGCAGGCCTGCCACAGAATGTGCAAGTTGGATTGTGCTACAGATCCAACGAGCAATCGTCTGCTTAGACGCAGGAGCACCCATCTTGTTGGGTGCATACAATATAAACAACGAGTCAGATTTTCTGACTCCAGCTGTCCTTGCAATATATATTTTTAATGCTCTGACAACGTCCAGTAACTTGGAGTCCTCCAAGTCACTTGTAGCCGCAGGCACTACAATAGGCTGGTTCAGATGAAAAGCTGACACCACCTTAGGGAGAAAATGCGGACGAGTCCGCAGTTCTGCCCTGTCCGAATGGAAAATCAGATATGGGCTTTTGTAAGATAAAGCCGCCAATTCTGATACTCTCCTGGCAGAAGCCAGGGCTAGAAGCATGGTCACTTTCCAAGTGAGATATTTCAAATCCACCTTTTTTAGTGGTTCAAACCAATGAGATTTTAGAAAGTCCAAAACCACATTGAGATCCCACGGTGCCACTGGAGGCACCACAGGAGGCTGTATATGCAGCACTCCCTTAACAAAGGTCTGGACTTCAGGGACTGAAGCCAATTCTTTTTGAAAGAAAATCGACAGGGCCGAAATTTGAATCTTAATAGATCCCAATTTGAGACCCATAGACAATCCTGATTGCAGGAAATGTAGGAATCGACCCAGTTGAAATTCCTCCGTCGGAGCACTCCGATCTTCGCACCACGCAACATATTTTCGCCAAATTCGGTGATAATGTTGCACGGTTACTTCCTTCCTTGCTTTAATCAAAGTAGGAATGACTTCTTCCGGCATGCCTTTTTCCTTTAGGATCCGGCGTTCAACCGCCATGCCGTCAAACGCAGCCGCGGTAAGTCTTGAGACAGACAGGGACCCTGCTGAAGCAAGTCCCTCCTTAGAGGTAGAGGCCACGGATCTTCCGTGATCATCTCTTGAAGTTCCGGGTACCAAGTCCTTCTTGGCCAATCCGGAACCACTAGTATCGTTCTTACGCCTCTTTGCCGTATAATTCTCAATACTTTTGGTATGAGAGGCAGAGGAGGAAACACATACACCGACTGGTACACCCAAGGCGTTACCAGCGCGTCCACAGCTATTGCCTGCGGATCTCTTGACCTGGCGCAATACCTGTCCAGTTTTTTGTTGAGGCGAGACGCCATCATGTCCACCATTGGTCTTTCCCAACGGGTTACCAGCATGTGGAAGACTTCTGGATGAAGTCCCCACTCTCCCGGGTGAAGATCGTGTCTGCTGAGGAAGTCTGCTTCCCAGTTGTCCACTCCCGGGATGAACACTGCTGACAGTGCTATCACATGATTCTCTGCCCAGCGAAGAATCCTTGCAGCTTCTGCCATTGCACTCCTGCTTCTTGTGCCGCCCTGTCTGTTCACATGGGCGACTGCCGTGATGTTGTCCGACTGGATCAACACCGGTTTTCCCTGAAGCAGAGGTTCTGCCTGGCTTAGAGCATTGTATATTGCTCTTAGTTCCAGAATGTTTATGTGAAGAGACGTTTCCAGGCTCGTCCATACTCCCTGGAAGTTTCTTCCTTGTGTGACTGCTCCCCAGCCTCTCAGGCTGGCGTCCGTGGTCACCAGGATCCAATCCTGTATGCCGAATCTGCGGCCCTCCAATAGATGAGGACTCTGCAACCCCCACAGAAGAGACACCCTTGTCCTTGGAGACAGGGTTATCCGTAGGTGCATCTGAAGATGCGACCCTGACCATTTGTCCAACAGATCCCTTTGGAAAATTCTTGCGTGGAATCTGCCGAATGGAATTGCTTCGTAAGAAGCCACCATTTTTCCCAGGACTCTTGTGCATTGATGTACAGACACCTTTCCTGGTTTTAGGAGGTTCCTGACAAGCTCGGATAACTCCTTAGCTTTTTCTTCCGGGAGAAAAACCTTTTTCTGAACCGTGTCCAGAATCATCCCTAGGAACAGCAGGCGAGTTGTCGGCATTAACTGGGATTTTGGAATATTCAGAATCCACCCGTGCTGTTTTAGCACTTCTTGAGACAGTGCTAATCCCATCTCTAGCTGTTCTCTGGACCTTGCCCTTATTAGGAGATCGTCCAAGTATGGGATAATTAATATGCCTTTTCTTCGAAGAAGAATCATCATCTCGGCCATTACCTTTGTAAAGACCCGAGGTGCCGTGGACAATCCGAACGGCAGCGTCTGAAACTGATAGTGACAGTTTTGTACAACGAACCTGAGGTACCCCTGGTGTGAGGGGTAAATTGGAACGTGGAGATACGCATCCTTGATGTCCAAGGATACCATAAAGTCCCCCTCTTCCAGGTTCGCTATCACTGCTCTGAGTGACTCCATCTTGAACTTGAACTTCTTTATGTACAGGTTCAAGGACTTCAGATTTAGAATAGGCCTTACCGAGCCATCCGGCTTCGGTACCACAAAAAGAGTGGAATAATACCCCTTCCCTTGTTGTAGAAGAGGTACCTTGACTATCACCTGCTGAGAGTACAGCTTGTGAATGGCTTCCAAAACCGTCTCCCTTTCGGAGGGGGACGTTGGTAAAGCAGACTTCAGGAAACGGCGAGGTGGATCTGTCTCTAATTCCAACCTGTACCCTTGAGATATTATCTGCAGGATCCAGGGATCTACCTGCGAGTGAGCCCACTGCGCGCTGTAATTTTTGAGACGACCGCCCACCGTCCCCGAGTCTGCTTGAGAAGCCCCAGCGTCATGCTGAGGCTTTTGTAGAAGCCGGGGAGGGCTTCTGTTCCTGGGAAGGAGCTGCGTGTTGCTGTCTCTTCCCTCGACCTTTGCCTCGTGGCAGATATGAATAGCCCTTTGCTCTCTTATTTTTAAAGGAACGAAAGGGCTGCGGTTGAAAAGTCTGTGCCTTTTTCTGTTGGGGAGTGACTTGAGGTAGAAAAGTGGATTTCCCGGCTGTAGCCGTGGCCACCAAATCTGATAGACCAACTCCAAATAACTCCTCCCCTTTATACGGCAAAACTTCCATATGCCGTTTTGAATCCGCATCGCCTGTCCACTGTCGCGTCCATAAAGCTCTTCTGGCCGAAATGGACATAGCACTTACCCGTGATGCCAGTGTGCAGATATCCCTCTGTGCATCACGCATATAAAGAAATGCATCCTTTATTTGTTCTAACGACAGTAAAATATTGTCCCTGTCCAGGGTATCAATATTTTCAATCAGGGACTCTGACCAAACTACCCCAGCACTGCACATCCAGGCAGTCGCTACAGCTGGTCGTAGTATAACACCTGCATGTGTGTATATACTTTTTTGGATATTTTCCATCCTCCTATCTGATGGATCTTTAAGTGCGGCCGTCTCAGGAGAGGGTAACGCCACTTGTTTAGATAAGCGTGTTAGCGCCTTGTCCACCCTAGGAGGTGTTTCCCAGCGCTCCCTAACCTCTGGCGGGAAAGGGTATAATGCCAATAATTTCTTTGAAATTATCAGCTTTTTATCAGGGGCAACCCACGCTTCATTACACACGTCATTTAATTCTTCTGATTCAGGAAAAACTATAGGTAGTTTTTTCACACCCCACATAATACCCTGTTTAGTGGTACCTGTAGTATCAGCTAAATGTAACGCCTCCTTCATTGCCAAAATCATATAACGTGTGGCCCTACTGGAAAATACGGTTGATTCGTCACCGTCACCACTGGAGTCAGTGCCTGTGTCTGGGTCTGTGTCGACCGACTGAGGCAAAGGGCGTTTCACAGCCCCTGACGGTGTTTGAGTCGCCTGGACAGGCACTAATTGATTGTCCGGCCGCCTCATGTCGTCAAACGACTGCTTTAGCGTGTTGACACTATCCCGTAGTTCCATAAATAAAGGCATCCATTCTGGTGTCGACTCCCTAGGGGGTGACACCCTCATATTTGGCAATTGCTCCGCCTCCACACCAATATCGTCCTCATACATGTCGACACACACGTACCGACACACAGCAGACACACAGGGAATGCTCCTAACGAAGACAGGACCCACTAGCCCTTTGGGGAGACAGAGGGAGAGTTTGCCAGCACACACCAAAAGCGCTATATATATATCAGGGATAGCCTTATAATAAGTGCTCCCTTATAGCTGCTTTGTTATATCAAAATATCGCCATAAATTTGCCCCCCCTCTCTGTTTTACCCTGTTTCTGTAGTGCAGTGCAGGGGAGAGACTTGGGAGCCGTCCTGACCAGCGGAGCTGTGAGAGGAAATGGCGCCGTGTGCTGAGGAGATAGGCCCCGCCCCTTTTCCGGCGGGCTCGTCTCCCGCTATTTAGAGAAATCAGGCAGGGGTTAAATATCTCCATATAGCCTCTGGGGGCTATATGTGAGGTATTTTTAGCCTTTATATAGGTTACATTTGCCTCCCAGGGCGCCCCCCCCCAGCGCCCTGCACCCTCAGTGACCGCGTGTGAAGTGTGCTGAGAGGAAAATGGCGCACAGCTGCCGTGCTGTGCGCTACCTTTAGAAGACTGCAGGAGTCTTCAGCCGCCGATTCTGGACCTCTTTTGACTTCAGCATCTGCAAGGGGGCCGGCGGCGCGGCTCCGGTGACCATCCAGGCTGTACCTGTGATCGTCCCTCTGGAGCTTGATGTCCAGTAGCCAAGAAGCCAATCCATCCTGCACGCAGGTGAGTTGACTCCTTCTCCCCTCAGTCCCTCGCTGCAGTGATCCTGTTGCCAGCAGGAATCACTGTAAAATAAAAAACCTAGCTAAACTTTTTCTAAGCAGCTCTTTAGGAGAGCCACCTAGATTGCACCCTTCTCGGCCGGGCACAAAAATCTAACTGGAGTCTGGAGGAGGGTCATAGGGGGAGGAGCCAGTGCACACCACCTGATCTGGAAAAGCTTTACTTTTTGTGCCCTGTCTCCTGCGGAGCCGCTATTCCCCATGGTCCTTTCAGGAACCCCAGCATCCACTAGGACGATAGAGAAATGCGTATTCCACTGACATGGCAATATGCCCACTACTTCTGTTACATTCATGCCCACCTAGGCAACTTATAAATTCAGCCATGGCTGGACCCAACACAGCAGAGTCCCTCATATAAAGCGTCAAAGGAGCTGGTAATATTTACAGCTGGTTACTATCCTTATGTCTGACGCTCACAGATAACACACAGCGGGTAAGAGGAGGCACAATACCTGGCACAGGACGGCTTCTCCAGCACTCTGTCCATACGTCTGGTGGACCATCATCACATCCCGACGGTCATTGTCTAAATAACCCCATAGATTCGCCTCATCACAAGACCCTTCAAAGTGTTCCTCATACACGTAGCCACTGGCCAGGACGCTCAGCTGGATTTGGCTGCCATTGGGACTGTCGAAAACAAATTCCTGGACAGATCCCTGCAGTTCAGGTTTCCTTTTAAGGACCGTGCTGCCAAACGTGAGAGAAGAGGACAGCCCCAGGATCTTCCCACCTTTCCCCAGGTAAGACGTGAACAGCTGGTGAATGTTAGAGGGTATGGGCTCCTGAGCGGCTACAACCAGTAACAAGCAGTTATCCATCCATGGAGCCCTGAGGGCTTGTTCCTCCGGGAGAGGGTAGATCACATACCTGCATGAATCAAAGCACTGCTGAAGAACAGATTTGATATTCTGGAAGTGGTCCTGAGACGTGGAATCACCATATATGAGAACGTTGGGTGGTTTTCCACTCTTATTGAGGCTTGAGGTCTCTTTAAGAAACCCCATATCTGAACTGTCTTCCAGGCTACTGAAGTCATCTGGGAGCTCAGGAATGTTCTCTGCCGAGGCGAACTTCACAGACTCTATGGTGCAGCTCTCCAGTTCCAGGCACTCGTGGCAGCTGGACAGGTGCAGGTGGAGATGTTCTCCCTTGGCCTCCTCGTTCTTTTTTGGGTCAGTTTCATCATTTAAATTTGGATTTTGGCCAGTAGGATTCTCAGTGCTCTCAGTGATCCCCATTTCTTCTGTACCCCCCTCCTCCGAGGATGTCAGCTTTAGTTCCTGCGTGGACTTGTTCAGAGCTGAATACAGAGCTCCTCCCTCTACTGCTTCTTCCTTATTCACAGACGACTCTCGTAGGTGCACAGCTAGAATGCAATAAGATGTATGAAGATCAACAACTGTCCGCACTTAAAACACATATTTATGTTATAACAGAGAAATGAATAAGAAGAAAGTGAATCTATTGTTTTATCATTACAAGGTCTGCAACATGACACAGCAGGTAGATTACCCACAGTGCACAGCAGGGAACTCGCCCACAGTGCACAGCAGGGAACTCGCCCACAGTGCACAGCAGGGAACTCGCCCACAGTGCACAGCAGGGAACTCGCCCACAGCTGGGAATCACGCACAGTGCACAGCAGGAAAGAGTGCGCACTGCAGGCCAATTGTGCTCTAGACAGCAACTTCCATAAAGCACCACTGTACCGCTACGGTCAGTTCAGCAGTAATGTAGTCTCCAGGAGCAGATCCCTCCTTATTTGCCTATGTATCCTATGTTTTATAAAAGGTAGGAACCCTGCCAGAACTACCACCGTAAACTGTAGCCCATAGGCTACAATGCTTATGGCTATCCGATGGCGGTAGCTGCGGGGGCCAATATCAGGAATGCTTCACAACTGACCAATAACAGGGCACACAGACATAGGTTGAACTCACAGAGTGCGTCGCAACATACCGGTGGGCTATGCAAATATGGGCGTAACTACAAATACACCAGGCGTACTGTTTGCACCGGGTACAAGGCGATGCAAGCCCCCGAATTTTTGATAATGATGATGCAGACTATGACACCAAGCAAACAGATCTGGGATGGGAGGACCGCTGCAAAGATGAGCACAAGTTTCTGAACAGGCTAAGAGATACACTTTTAGATCCATGTAGGCAATGCGGGACCATGGGGGTCATTCCGAGTTGATCGCTAGCTGCCGTTGTTCGCTGCGTAGCGATCAGTGAAAAAATGGTTAATCTGCGCATGCCTATGCACCACAATGCGCACGCGCGTCGTACAGGTACAAAATCCATTGTGGTTTTGCACTGGTTCTAGCAACGATTCCAATCGCACAGCCGAACGCAAGGAGATTGACAGGAAGTGGGAGTTTCTGGGCGTCAGCTGACCGTTTTCTGGGAGTGTTTGGAAAAACGCAGGCGTGGCCGGGCGGTTATCTGACGTCATTACCGTGTCACCCGTCGCAGCAATCATCGCACAGGATAAGTAACTACAGGGCTGGTCTTGTTTTGCACAAAATGTGTTTGCAGGCGCTCTGCTGCACAGGCGTTCACACTCCTGCAAAGCAAAAATACACCCCCCCGTGGGCGGCGACTATGCGTTTACACGGCTGCTAAAAACTGCTAGCGAGTGATCAACTCGGAATGACCCATGTACGGACGGTGTGTGGATAACTCTGTAACAGGCCCCTGATGTACAGACACAGAATACACACACACACACACACACACACACACACACACAGGAGGTATTCATTTTGAGCAGCCTCAGTGTTTGCCAAAGAGGGCTCTTGCCGAGGGTCATGAGGTTCTCAGACGCCTCCCACCAATTTACCTTGCGGACATCAAAAGGGGAGTTCTGCAATGTGTACCCCACAAAGAGCCGTACAAAGGTTCCTGTCATTCTCACACCCTGACTGGGCGTCTTAATCCGAAAACTAGCTCATGGGCGCTTCCCTGGATTACTGCGTGTGGGAGAGGTTTGGTATATAATAAGAACTATTAAAAATAATAAGAATTTACTCACGGGTAATTCTATTTCTGGTAGTCCGTAGTGGATGCTGGGACTCCGTAAGGACCATGGGGAATAGCGGCTCCGCAGGAGACTGGGCACAACTATAAAGAAAGCTTTAGGTCTAACTGGTGTGCACTGGCTCCTCCCACTATGACCCTCCTCCAGACTTCAGTTAGGATACTGTGCCCGGAAGAGCTGACACAATAAGGAAGGATTTTGAATCCCGGGTAAGACTCATAACAGCCACACCAATCACACCGTATAACTCGTGATACAATACCCAGTTAACAGTATGATAACAACTGAGCCTCTCAACAGATGGCTCAACAATAACCCTTTAGTTAAACAATAACTATGTACAAGTATTGCAGACAATCCGCACTTGGGATGGGCGCCCAGCATCCACTACGGACTACGAGAAATAGAATTACCGGTGAGTAAATTCTTATTTTCTCTGACGTCCTAAGTGGATGCTGGGACTCCGTAAGGACCATGGGGATTATACCAAAGCTCCCAAACGGGCGGGAGAGTGCGGATGACTCTGCAGCACCGAATGGGCAAACTCTAGGTCCTCCTCAGCCAGGGTGTCAAACTTGTAGAATTTAGCAAACGTGTTTGACCCCGACCAAGTAGCTGCTCGGCAAAGTTGAAGAGCAGAGACCCCTCGGGCAGCCGCCCAAGAAGAGCCCACCTTCCTCGTGGAATGGGCTTTCACCGATTTAGGATGCGGCAGTCCAGCCGCAGAATGTGCAAGCTGAATCGTACTACAGATCCAGCGAGCAATAGTCTGCTTTGAAGCAGGTGCACCCAATTTATTGGGCGCATACAGGATAAAGAGCGAGTCAGTCTTTCTGACTCCAGCTGTCCTGGAAACATAGATTTTCAGGGCCCTGACTACGTCCAACAACTTGGAAGCCTCCAAGTCCTTTGTAGCCGCAGGCACCACGATAGGTTGGTTCAGATGAAAAGCTGATACCACTTTAGGGAGAAACTGTGGACTAGCTTTAATCAGCGTAGGAATGACTTCCTCCGGAATGCCCTTTTCCTTCAGGATCCGGTGTTCAACCGCCATGCCGTCAAACGCAGCCGCGGTAAGTCTTGGAACAGACCGGGCCCCTGCTGCAGCAGGTCTTGTCTGAGCGGTAGATGCCATGGGTCCTCTGAGATCATTTCTTGAAGTCCCGGGTACCAAGCTCCTCTTGGCCAATCCGGAACAATGAGTATAGTTCTCACTCCTCTTCTCCGTATTATCCTCAGTACCTTTGGTATGAGAGGAAGAGGAGGGAACACATAAACCGACCGGTACACCCACGGTGTCACTAGAGCGTCCACAGCTATCACCTGCGGGTCTCTTGACCTGGCGCAATACTTTTCTAACTTTTTGTTTAGGCGGGACGCCATCATGTCCACCTGTGGCCTTTCCCAACGGTTAACAATCATCTTAAAGACTTCTGGATGAAGTCCCCACTCTCCCGGGTGGAAGTCGTGCCTGCTGAGGAAGTCTGCTTCCCAGTTGTCCACTCCCGGAATGAACACTGCTGACAGTGCTAACACGTGATTTTCCGCCCATCGGAGAATCCTTGTGGCTTCTGCCATCACCGTCCTGCTTCTCGTGCCGCCCTGTCGGTTTACATGGGCGACCGCCGTGATGTTGTCTGACTGGATCAGTACCGGCTGGTTTTGAAGCAGGGGTTTTGCCTGACTTAGGGCATTGTAAATGGCCCTTAGTTCCAGAATATTTATGTGCAGGGAAGTCTCCTGACTTGACCATAGTCCTTGGAAGTTTCTTCCCTGTGTGACTGCCCCCCAGCCTCGAAGGCTGGCATCCGTGGTCACCAGGACCCAGTCCTGTATGCCGAATCTGCGGCCTTCTTGAAGATGAGCACTCTGCAGCCACCACAGCAGAGACACCCTTGTCCTTGGAGACAGGGTTATCAGCCGATGCATCTGAAGATGCGATCCGGACCACTTGTCCAACAGGTCCCACTGAAAGGTTCTTGCATGGAACCTGCCGAATGGAATCGCTTCGTAGGAAGCTACCATCTTTCCCAGGATCCGCGTGCAGTGATGCACCGACACCTGTTTTGGTTTTAGGAGGCCTCTGACTAGAGATGACAGCTCCTTGGCCTTCTCCTCCGGGAGAAACACTTTTTTCTGTTCTGTGTCCAGAACCATCCCCAGGAACAGTAGACGTGTCGTAGGGACCAGCTGCGACTTTGGAATGTTTAGAATCCAGCCATGCTGTTGTAGCACCTCCCGAGATAGTGCTACCCCGACCAACAACTGCTCTCTGGACCTCGCCTTTATCAGGAGATCGTCCAAGTACGGGATAACTAAAACTCCCTTCTTTCGAAGGAGTATCATCATTTCGGCCATTACCATGGTAAAGACCCTCGGAGCCGTGGATAGGCCGAACGGCAACGTCTGGAATTGGTAATGACAATCCTGTACCACAAATCTAAGGTACTCCTGGTGAGGATGGTAAATGGGGACATGCAGGTAAGCATCCTTGATGTCCAGTGATACCATGTAATCCCCCTCGTCCAGGCTTGCAATAACCGCCCTGAGCGATTCCATCTTGAACTTGAATTTTTTTATATATGTGTTCAAGGATTTCAAATTTAAAATGGGTCTCACCGAACCGTCCGGTTTCGGTACCACAAACATTGTGGAATAGTAACCCCGTCCTTGTTGAAGTAGGGGTACCTTTACTATCACCTGTTGTGAATACAGCTTGTGAATTGCCTGTAACACTGCCTCCCTGCCTGAGGGAGTGGTTGGCAAGGCAGATTTGAGGAAACGGCGGGGGGGAGACGTCTCAAATTCCAGCTTGTACCCCTGAGATACTATCTGAAAAATCCAGGGATCCACCCGTGAGCGAGCCCACTGATTGCTGAAATATTTGAGACGGGCCCCCACCGTACCTGGCTCCGCCTGTGGAGCCCCAGCGTCATGCTGTGGACTTAGAGGAAGCGGGGGAGGACTTTTGCTCATGGGATCTGGCTGTATGCTGCAGCTTTTTTCCCCTACCTCTGCCTCTGGGCAGAAAGGACGCGCCTTTAACCCGCTTGCCCCTATTGGGCCGAAAGGACTGTACCTGATAATACGGTGCTTTCTTTGGCTGTGAGGGAACATGGGGTAAAAATGCAGACTTCCCAGCTGTTGCTGTGGAAACGAGGTCCGAGAGACCATCCCCGAACAACTCCTCACCCTTATAAGGCAGAACTTCCATGTGTCGTTTGGAATCTGCATCACCTGTCCACTGCCGAGTCCATAACCCTCTCCTGGCAGAAATGGACATTGCACTAATTTTGGATGCCAGCCGGCAAATATCCCTCTGTGCATCCCTCATGTATAAAAGTGCGTATTTTATATGCTCTACGGTTAGCAATATAGTGTCCCTGTCTAGGGTATCTATATTTTCTGACAGGGAATCTGACCATGCAGCTGCAGCACTGCACATCCATGCTGAAGCAATAGCTAGTCTCAGTATAACACCTGTGTGTGTATATATAGATTTCAGGATAGCCTCCTGCTTTCTATCAGCAGATTCCTTCAGGGCGGCCGTATCCGGAGACGGTAGTGCCACCTTCTTTGACAAGCGTGTGAGCGCTTTATCCACTCAAGGGGATGTTTCCCAGCGTGACCTATCCTCTGGCGGGAAAGGGTACGCCATTAGTAACCTCTTAGAAATTATTAGTTTCTTATCAGGGGAAGCCCACGCTTCTTCACACACTTTATTTAACTCCTCAGATGGAGGAAAAGCTACTGGTATTTTTTTCTCTCCAAACATAATACCCTTTTTTGTGGTACCGGGGGTAACATCAGAAATGTGCAACACATTTTTCATTGCCTCAATCATGTAACGTGTGGCCCTACTGGAAGTTACATTAGTCTCATCGTCGTCGACACTGGAGTCAGTATCCGTGTCGACATCTGTGTCTGCCATCTGAGGTAGCGGGCGTTTTAGAGCCCCTGATGGCTTTTAAGACGCCTGGGCAGGCACAGGCTGAGAAGCCGGCTGTCCCACATTAGGTATGTCGTCAAACCTTTTATGCAAGGAGTCGACACTGTCGCGTAATTCCTTCCACAGCACCATCCACTCAGGTGTCGACCCCGCAGGGGGTGACATCACATTTACAGGCATCTGCTCCGCCTCCACATAAGCCTCCTCATCAAACATGTCGACACAGCCGTACCGACAAACATGAAAGGATGAAACCACTTTCGGCAGAAATTGTGGACGGGTCCGCAATTCTGCTCTATCCGCATGGAAAACCAGATAGGGGCTTTTATGTGACAAAGCCGCCAACTCTGACACACGCCTAGCCGAAGCCAAGGCTAATAGCATGACCACCTTCCACGTGAGATATTTCCACTCCACCGTTTTGAGTGGTTCAACCAGTGGGATTTCAGGAAACTCAACACCACGTAAAGATCCCAAGGTGCCACTGGAGGCACAAAAGGGGGCTGAATATGCAGCACTCCCTTTACAAACGTCTGAACTTCAGGAAGAGAAGTCAACTCCTTTTGAAAGAAAATGGATAGGCCCGAAATCTGGACCTTAATGGACCCAATTTTAGGCCCAAATTCACTCCTGACTGTAGGAAGTGAAGGAAACGGCCCAGCTGGAATTCCTCCGTAGGGGCATTCCTGGTCTCACACCAAGCAACATATTTTCGCCATATACGGTAATAATGTTGAGCTGTCACGTCCTTCCTAGCCTTTATCAGCGTAGGAATGACCTCCTCCGGCATGCCTTTCTCCGCTAGGATCCGGCGTTCAACCGCCATGCCGTCAAACGCAGCCGCGGTAAGTTTTGGAACAGACAGGGCCCCTGTTGCAACAAGTCCTGTCTTAGAGGAAGAGGCCACGGGTCCTCTGTGAGCATTTCTTGCAGATCTGGATACCAAGTCCTTCGTGGCCAATCTGGAACAATGAGTATCGTTCTCACTCCTCTTTTTCTTATTATTCTAAGCACCTTGGGTATGAAAGGAAGAGGAGGAAATACATAGACCGACTGGAACACCCACGGTGTCACCAGGGCGTCTACAGCTATCGCCTGAGGGTCTCTTGACCTGGCGCAATACCTCTGTAGTTTTTTGTTGAGGCGGGATGCCATCATGTCCCCCTTTGGCAGTTCCCACCGACTTACAGTCTGTGCGAAGACTTCCTGATGAAGTCCCCACTCTCCCGGGTGGAGGTCGTGTCTGCTGAGGAAGTCTGCATTCCAGTTGTCCACTCCCGGGATGAACACTGCTGACAGTGCGCTTACGTGATTTTCCGCCCAGCGAAGAATTCTGGTGGCTTCCGCCATCGCTACCCTGCTCCTTGTGCCGCCTTGTCGGTTTACATGAGCCACTGCGGTGATGGTGTCTGACTGAAACAGAACCGGTTGGTCGCGAAGCAGGGTCTCCACTTGACGTAGGGGCGTTGTATACGGCCCTTAGTTCCAGGATGTTGATGTGAAGACAATTCTCTTGACTTGACCACAGACCTTGGAAATTTCTTCCCTGTGTGACTGCTCCCCACCCTCGGAGGCTTGCATCCGTGGTCACCAGGACCCAGTCCTGAATGCCCAATCTGCGGCCCTCGAGAAGGTGAGCACTCTGCAGCCACCACAGGAGAGACACCCTGGCCCTGGGGGATAGGGAGATTAACCGATGCATCTGAAGATGTGATCCGGACCACTTGTCCAGTAAGTCCCATTGAAAGGTCCTCGCATGGAACCTGCCGAAGGGAATGGCCTCGTATGATGCCACCATCCTTCCCAGGACTCGAGTGCAGTGATGCACTGACACCTGTTTTGGTTTTAAAAGGTTCCTGACCAGTGTTATGAGCTCCTGAGCTCTCTCTATCGGGAGATAAACCCTTTTCTGGTCTGTGTCTAGAATCATGCCTAGCAATGGCAGACGAGCCGTAGGAACCAACTGCGACTTTGGAATATTTAGAATCCAGCCGTGTTGCCGTTACACTTCCAGAGAAAGTGCTACGCTGATCAGCAACTGCTCTCTTGATCCCGCTTTTATGAGGAGATCGTCCAAGCATGGGATAATTGCGACCCCTTGCTTCCGCAGGAGTACCATCATTTCCGCCATTACCTTGGTAAATATTCTCGGTGCCGTGGAGAGACCAAACGGCAACGTCTGAAATTGGTAATGACAATCCTGTACCACAAATCTGAGGTACGCCTGATGAGGTGGATAAATGGGGACATGAAGGTATGCATCTTTTATGTCCAGAGACACCATAAAATCCCCCCATTCCAGGCTTGCGACGACCGCTCTCAGCGATTCCATCTTGAACTTGAACCTTTTCAGGTATATGTTCAGGGATTTTAAATTCAATATGGGTCAGACCGAACCGTCCGGTTTCGGAACTACAACATGGTCGAATAATAACCCCCTCCTTGTTGAAGGAGGGGAACCTTGACCACCACCTGTTGAAGATACAATTTGTGAATTGCAGTTAACACTATTTCCCTCTCGTAGGGGGAAGCCGGCAGGGCCGTCGGTGAGGGGGCATCTGTTAAGTCAGGGCTACCTTTTGGGCAAACGTGACACCTTAGGGGAAGATTCCCATCACATCCTGGCCCTAGTGGGGAAAGGATACTGCCTGAGAATTCTTTGTGGGAATCTGTAGTCTCTTGTCTGGAGATTCCCGCTCTTTTTCTTCATGAGAGGAGGGAAATTTACCTCAGCTTTCTTCCCCTTAACATGTGTACCCTTGTGTCAGGGACAGATGAGTCATCAGTGATATGCAAAACATTTTTTATTACAATAATCATATATTGAATACTTTCCTGCCATTTTGGCTGTAACTTTGCATTATCGTAGTCGACACTGGAGTCAGACTCCGTGTCGATATCAGTGTCTATTATTTTGGATAGTGAGCATTGAGAGACTCTGAAGGTCTCTGCGACATAGAGACAGACATGGGTAGATTCCCTGTCTTTTCTCTAATCTTTTGTGCAATAAATTTACCTTAGCACTTAATTTCACATATCCAAACAGGTGTCGGCGTTGTCGATGGAGACACCACTCACACACATATTTGCTCCATCTCCTCCTTAGGGGAGCCTTTTACCTCAGATATGTCGACACACATGTACCGACACACCACACACTCAGGGAATGCTCATCTGAAGACAATTCCCCCACAAGGCCCTTTGGAGAGACAGAGAGAGAGTATGCCAGCACACACCCCAGCGCTATAAACCCAGGAATAACACCTAATTATGTGCCCCCCCTCTCTTTTTACCCTCTTCTACCGTGTATATGCAGGGGAGAGCCTGGGGAGCTTCCTCTCAGCGGAGCTGTGGAGAAAAAATGGCGCAGGTGAGTGCTGAGGAAGAAGCCCCGCCCCCTCGACGGCGGGCTTCTGTCCCGCTTAAATATACATTTTCTTGGCGGGGGCTCATACATATATACAGTGCCCAACTGTAGATATGTGTACTTTTGCCAAAAGAGGTCCATATGCTGCCCAGGGCGCCCCCCCCTGCGCCCTGCACCCTTACAGTGACCGGAGTATGTGAGGTGTGTGGGAGCAATGGCGCACAGCTGCAGTGCTGTGCGTTACCTCAGTGAAGAACGGAGTCTTCTGCCGCCGATTTCGAAGTCTTCTTGCTTCTCATACTCACCCGGCTTCTGTCTTCCGGCTCTGCGAGGGTGACGGCGGCGCGGCTCTGGGATCGGACGACGAGGGTGAGATCCTGTGTACGATCCCCCTGGAGCTAATGGTGTCCAGTAGCCTAAGAAGAAGGACCTAGCTTTAGAGAGTAGGGCTGCTTCTCTCCCCTCAGTCCCACGATGCAGGGAGTCTGTTGCCAGCAGAGCTCCCTGAAAATAAAAAACCTAACAAAATACTTTCTTACAGCAAGCTCAGGAGAGCTCACTGAACAGCACCCAGCTCGTCCGGGCACAGTCTCAAACTGAGGTCTGGAGGAGGGACATAGAGGGAGGAGCCAGAGCACACCAGAATCTAAATTCTTTCTTAAAGTGCCCATGTCTCCTGCGGAGCCCGTCTATTCCCCATGGTCCTTACGGAGTCCCCAGCATCCACTAGGACGTTAGAGAAATAAACTAAAGTGAAATAAATGAAACCGTCTTTTGGCTGTGTGACGGATTACTCTGAATGTCAGCTTGCCAGACATCACCGCACTTACTGCCCACCTGTAGATACACACTGAAACGGTAACTAGGCGGTATGAGACACAAGTTATACATCAGAGCGCACCCTAGACAGTAGGTTCTCCGGTCTCAAACAAATTCCTGACATTGCTACACTAGCCAAACGTCTGACTTTTGTAAAGATGTGATTGCAGGGTGGCACAGTGGTTAGCAATGCTGCCTCACAGCAATGGGGTGATGGGGTCTGTATGTTCTGCCAGGGGCGGCGGGCATTTCCGGCTTGGTCCCACGGTAAAAAGACAAACTGTCGGGTAACTGGTCGCTGCTATGAGTAACCCTTGCATGTGTGTTGTCATATACAGTAGTACAGAATATAAGGGGAGAGCCATCACATCTTCTAAAGAAGACAAGCAGAGAAACGGCTTACAGCGACCAATCACCTTCTAGCTCCCATTTATCAACTGCCTTCTATAAAATGATATATAGAAGCTGATTATTTGCAATGGGCAACTTGTCCTTTTAAGAAGGTTTGACGTACCTCCCCCAAAGGTCACATTTCCAGGCGCTTTGGTACAGCCGGATAATAGGTCACTATAAAATGCCATCAGCTGGCAAGGTGATAACGCACCAGCCAATCAGCTCCTGTCATTTTTTAAACCCAGCCTGTAACTTGACAGTTAGGAGCTGATTGGCTGGTGCGATATCAGCTTCCACTTTATCACTTCTCCAGGCGTAATACATCTGCCCCTTTCTACTGTACAGATAACAGCTGCTAGAGAAAGATCAGTTACCGCTGTAATCACAGCAAGCTCACCTCTGCACACATCCCAGGCGCTGCGGCAGCTGGTCACACTGACTGCGGGGACACCCGGGGGCTCGTTGGGCACAAGCATCAGAGAGAAATATTTCTGGAGAACTGGAATCTCCGCAATAGGATTAGTACAGAGAAGCTGTGTGTGTGTGAGACTCGTGCATCCACACAAAGCACAGTCATATGACTCGCTGCCCAGAAGAGCAGGAAGACAAACGTAGCGGTTGTTAGTGTATTTAGGAAGCCACTGTGACGGCAAGTACACCATTACATTTATAAATTCACTTGGCGCCACCGACATCTGCGAGGCATGAGGCTCAGTGCCTCAGTTATGTCAGTAGTTGCAATTGTGCCTCCACAGTAGATTTCAGGCCTTTCTCTCCTCCTGTGTTCACCCCTGCATGTTATGATCCGCTCTGCACTTTATGGTATTACTGCATTTATGCTTGTTGTAGGTTTTCTATATTGTCCTTGCTTTTTGCTTATGTACTATGGTCTCTTTCCCCAGTGCATGACACAGCACCATATACATCCGTGATGGACTACAGGCTAACCCTAGTGCCACACGTTGCCATCTGCTCCTGCACCACCCACCCTCAGCGCCTTTGTTTTATGTCTGACCAGTCCTTTTCCCAGCTCTTCTTCTGTGTTATGCCCTGAGGAGCTGCTGCTCCAGCTCTTACCACTATATATCAGGGGCAGCGGGAGAAGCTCAGCGGGTCATAAAACAGAAATAAGACTGAACTTGATGTTATTTTACCCGGAGCAGTCAACGTCCACATCAAGTGGCCTCCCCGGCAATATGTGGCTTCCCGGGTACAACGCAAGGAGATCATGCATCACATTGGAGATCAGAGTAGGGGAGGGGGAAGCTGATTGAATCCTACTACTATCAATAAAGCAAGGTAAGGGGTATTTAGGAAGGCCCTGATATGCACCAGTGTGCTGCAATGTTGTCTATTTTTGCCTTCACTTACACATTATGGGACTGATTCTCAGCTGTGAGCAAAGCACAGAAAAAAGGTAACTTTGCATCAAACCACGATGTAATGCAAGGCATGCAAATAATATATATTTTTTATTTATTTTTTTGCATGCAGGGTAAATACTGGCTGCTTTTGCATGCAGCCCACAAATACTGGCTGCTTTATTTTTACACTGCAATTTTAATTTCAGTTTAGACACACCCCACCCAAATCTAACTCTCTCTGCACATGTTACATCTGCCCCAGCTGCACGGCAGCATGGTGTTACCTAGGTGCACAGTTACTTGCTCCTTTTTGCTTTGCTCCAGAATCAGACCCTATCTATCATACCTCCCCGCAGCATTGCTCTGTATCTTTCCCAGACTCACATCAAACGCTCAGAAGCTGGTGGAAAATACGATCACCCAGAAGCTCCACTGAGCTGTCAGATCTGCCCACAGCCGCTTATAAATCTTACACTCATAATTAATGGTCATGGGTGGCCCTACTGAGTAGTTCTGAATACAGACAAATCTCTCCAATCAGTGATCTTACAGGTAATCTTCTGGAGCAGTGATCCATTGTCCATCTGCAAGCGATCTTCCATGAATGCTATGCCAAGCTCGCTGAAATTATCCACGCTTGCTTCCGCCAAGAGCCTGGAGGAGTCTCCATGACACAGCGCCAGCGGCAAACAATATTCAGACAGCTTCAGAACCTGGTACGAGAGGGAAAGGAGAGTTAGCATCAGACTTCAGATCAGCTCACACTCCTACCGCTCACCCAGGGAGGTGTCATAGCACATACACAATCCAACTTCCTGGGTGACAGACACCGATTAAACCTCAGATGGGTAAAAATAAAATATCCTTCCTGCTTCAAAATCCTGATATATCTAGTGATATGTGGGCAATCAATTTCATGGTAGGTTATAATGGGTCCGGTATGCCGACTGTCAGTATCCCAACGGCGGCATCCTATCTGCCGGAATACCGACAGTGTGTCCCCTTGCTGGCTCGCTGAGGGCCACAGGTTCTATTCCCACTTGGTTGGTGGAGTGGGCCTACCACCCGAGAGGGAATTAGGGGCAGGTGTCCAGGTGTCGACCGTCGGGATTCTGGCATCAGTCTCCTGAACGCCGGCATTTTGACTGCATCCCGTTATAATGGGTGTAGTATGGTTTGCCGGCGGTCGGGCATACAAACAGGAGGGCGAGCGCAAATGAGCCCCTTGCGGGCTAGCTGCGCTCTCCACGCTGCGGGCACGGTGGAGCGCTAAGCTATCTATTCTCCCTCCAGGGGGGTCGTGGACCCCCAAGAGGGAGAAAAGATGTAAGTATGCCGGCAGTCGGGATTCCGGCGCCGGTATGGTGGTCGCCGGGAGCCCGGCCGCCGGCAACCTGAAGACCACACCGTTACAATGAGACCTCTCAAACATCCCCAATAATCCTCATCCACCAACTGGTAAATAAGAATTTACTTACCGATAATTCTATTTCTCGTAGTCCGTAGTGGATGCTGGGGACTCCGTCAGGACCATGGGGAATAGCGGCTCCGCAGGAGACAGGGCACAAAAATAAAGCTTTAGGATCAGGTGGTGTGTACTGGCTCCTCCCCCTATGACCCTCCTCCAAGCCTCAGTTAGGATACTGTGCCCAGACGAGCGTACACAATAAGGAAGGATATTGAACCCCGGGTAAGACTCATACCAGCCACACCAATCACACCGTATAACTTGTGATCTGAACCCAGTTAACAGTATGACAAACGTAGGAGCCTCTGAACAGACGGCTCACAACAAATAACAACCCGATTTTTTTGTAACAATAACTATGTACAAGTATTGCAGACAATCCGCACTTGGGATGGGCGCCCAGCATCCACTACGGACTACGAGAAATAGAATTATCGGTAAGTAAATTCTTATTTTCTCTAACGTCCTAAGTGGATGCTGGGGACTCCGTCAGGACCATGGGGATTATACCAAAGCTCCCAAACGGGCGGGAGAGTGCGGATGACTCTGCAGCACCGAATGAGAGAACTCAAGGTCCTCCTCAGCCAGGGTATCAAATTTGTAGAATTTTGCAAACGTATTTGCCCCTGACCAAGTAGCAGCTCGGCAGAGTTGTAATGCCGAGACTCCCCGGGCAGCCGCCCAGGATGAGCCCACTTTCCTTGTGGAATGGGCCTTGACAGATTTAGGTTGTGGCAAGCCTGCCACAGAATGTGCAAGTTGAATTGTGCTACAAATCCAACGAGCAATCGTCTGCTTAGAAGCAGGAGCACCCATCTTGTTGGGTGCATACAATATAAGCAGTGAGTCAGACTTTCTGACTCCCGCCGTTCTTGAAATATATATTTTCAATGCCCGGACCACGTCCAACAACTTGGAATCCTCCAACTCGTTAGTAGCCGCAGGCACCACAATAGGCTGGTTCAGATGAAACGCTGACACCACCTTAGGCAGAAAATGAGGACGCGTCCGCAGTTCTGCCCTGTCCGTATGGAAAATCAGATATGGGCTCTTATATGATAAAGCCGCCAATTCTGATACTCTCCTGGCTGAAGCCAGGGCCAGTAGCATGGTTACTTTCCATGTGAGATACTTCAGCTCCACCGATTTGAGCGGCTCAAACCAATGGGATTTGAGAAAATCCAAGACTACATTAAGATCCCACGGTGCCACTGGGGGCACAACCGGGGGCTGTATATGTAGTACTCCTTTTACAAAAGTCTGGACTTCAGGAACTGAAGCCAATTCTTTCTGGAAGAAAATCGACAGGGCCGAAATTTGAACCTTAATGGACCCCAATTTGAGGCCCATAGACAATCCTGTTTGCAGGAAATGTAGGAATCGACCCAGTTGAAATTCCTCCGTGGGGGCCTTCCTGGCCTCACACCACGCAACATATTTTCTCCAAATGCGGTGATAATGTTGTGCAGTCACCTCCTTCCTGGCTTTTACCAGTGTAGGAATGACCTCTTCCGGAATGCCTTTTTCCTTTAGAATTCGGCGTTCAACCGCCATGCCGTCAAACGCAGCCGCGGTAAGTCTTGGAATAGACACGGTCCCTGCTGAAGCAGGTCCCGTCTTAGAGGTAGAGGCCACGGATACTCCGTGAGCATCTCTTGAAGTTCCGGGTACCAAGTTCTTCTTGGCCAATCCGGAGCCACTAGTATCGTTCTTACTCCCTTCTGCCGTATAATTCTCAGTACTTTTGGTATGAGAGGCAGAGGAGGGAACACATACACTGACTGGAACACCCACGGTGTTACCAGAGCGTCCACAGCTATTGCCTGAGGATCTCTTGACCTGGCGCAATACCTGTCCAGTTTTTTGTTGAGGCGGGACGCCATCATATCCACCATTGGTTTTTCCCAACGGTTCACAATCATGTGGAAGACTTCTGGATGAAGTCCCCACTCTCCCGGGTGTAGATCGTGTCTGCTGAGGAAGTCTGCTTCCCAGTTGTCCACTCCCGGAATGAATACTGCTGACAGTGCTATCACATGATCTTCCGCCCAGCGAAGAATCCTTGCAGCTTCTGCCATTGCTGTCCTGCTTCTTGTGCCGCCCTGTCTGTTTACGTGGGCGACTGCCGTGATGTTGTCCGACTGGATCAACACCGGCTGACCCTGAAGCAGGGGTTTTGCCAGACTTAGAGCATTGTAAATCGCTCTTAGCTCCAGTATATTTATGTGAAGAGACATCTCCAGGCTTGACCATACTCCCTGGAAGTTTCTTCCTTGTGTGACCGCTCCCCAGCCTCTCAGACTGGCATCCGTGGTCACCAGGACCCAGTCCTGTATGCCGAATCTGCGGCCCTCTAACAGATGAGCACTCTGCAACCACCACAGAAGAGACACCCTTGTCCGTGGCATAAGGTTATCCGCTGATGCATCTGCAGATGCGGTCCGGACCATTTGTCCAGCAGATCCCACTGAAAAGTTTGTGCGTGGAATCTGCCGAATGGAATCGCTTCGTAAGAAGCCACCATCTTTCCCAGGACTCTTGTGCATTGATGTACAGACACTGTCCCTGGTTTTAGGAGGTTCCTGACAAGTTCGGATAACTCCCTGGCTTTCTCCTCCGGAAGAAACACCTTTTTCTGAACCGTGTCCAGAATCATTCCCAGGAACAGCAGACGTGTTGTCGGGGTCAACTGAGATTTTGGAAAATTCAGAATCCACCCGTGTTGTTGCAGCACTACTTGGGTTAGTGCTACTCCGTCCTCCAGCTGTTCTCTGGACCTTGCCCTTATCAGGAGATCGTCCAAGTAAGGGATAATTAATACGCCTCTTCTTCGCAGAAGAATCATCATTTCGGCCATTACCTTGGTAAAGACCCGAGGTGCCGTGGACAATCCAAACGGCAGCGTCTGAAACTGATAATGACAGTTTTGCACCACGAACCTGAGGTACCCTTGATGTGAAGGGCAAATTGGGACATGCAGGTAAGCATCCTTTATGTCCAGGGACACCATAAAGTCCCCTTCTTCCAGATTCGCTATCACTGCTCTGAGTGACTCCATCTTGAACTTGAATTTTTGTATGTACAGGTTCAAAGATTTCAGATTTAGAATAGGTCTTACCGAGCCGTCCGGCTTCGGTACCACAAATAGCGTGGAGTAATACCCCTTTCCCTGTTGTAGGAGGGGTACCTTGACTATCACCTGCTGAGCAAACAGCTTGTGAATGGCTTCCAATACCGTCGCCCTGTCTGAGGGAGACGTTGGCAAAGCAGACTTTAGGAACCGGCGAGGGGGAGACTTCTCGAATTCCAACCTGTAACCCTGAGATACTACCTGCAGAATCCAGGGGTCCACCTGTGAGCAAGTCCACTGTGCGCTGAAATTCTTGAGTCGACCCCCCACCGTTCCTGAGTCCGCTTGTAAGGCCCCAGCGTCATGCTGAGGGCTTTGCAGAACCCTGGGAGGGCTTCTGTTCCTGGGCAGGGGCTGCTTGCTGCCCTCTCTTACCCCTTCCTCTGCCCCTAGGCAGATATGACTGTCCTTTTGTCCGCTTGTTCTTATAGGACCGAAAGGACTGCGGCTGAAAAGACGGTGTCTTTTTCTGTTGGGAGGGGGTCTGAGGTAAAAAGGTGGATTTTCCGGCAGTTGCCGTGGCCACCAGATCCGATAGACCGACGCCAAATAACTCCTCCCCTTTATACGGCAATACTTCCATATGTCGTTTGGAATCCGCATCACTTGACCACTGTCGCGTCCATAAACTCCTTCTGGCAGATATGGACATCGCATTTACTCTCGATGCCAGAGTGCAAATATCTCTCTGCGCATCTCGCATATAAAGGAAAGCATCCTTTAATTGCTCTATAGTCAATAAAATACTGTCCCTATCCAGGGTATCAATATTTTCAGTCAGGGAATCCAACCAGACAACCCCAGCACTGCACATCCAGGCTGAGGCGATGGCCGGTCGCAGTATAACACCAGTATGTGTGTATATACTTTTTAGGGTAGTTTCCAGTCTCCTATCTGCTGGATCCTTGAGGGCGGCCGTATCCGGAGACGGTAACGCCACTTGTTTTGATAAGCGTGTGAGCGCCTTATCCACCCTAGGGGGTGTTTCCCAGCGCGCCCTAACCTCTGGCGGGAAAGGGTATAATGCTAATAACTTTTTTGAAATTAGCATTTTTCTATCTGGGTTAAACCACGCTTCATCACATACATCATTTAATTCCTCTGATTCAGGAAAAACTACAGGTAGTTTTTTCACCCCCCACATAATACCCCTTTTTGTGGTACTTGCAGCATCAGAGATATGCAAAGCCTCCTTCATTGCCGTGATCATATAACGTGTGGCCCTACTTGAAAATACGTTTGTTTCATCACCGTCGACACTAGATTCAGTGTCTGTGTCTGGGTCTGTGTCGACCGACTGAGGTAAAGGGCGCTTTACAGCCCCTGACGGTGTCTGAGACGCCTGGGCAGGTACTAACTGGTTTGCCGGCCGTCTCATGTCGTCAACTGATTTTTGTAATGTGCTGACATTATCACGTAATTCCATAAACAAAGCCATCCATTCCGGTGTCGATTACCTGGGGGGTGACATCACCATTATCGGCAATTGCTCTGCCTCCACGCCAACATCGTCCTCATACATGTCGACACACACGTACCGACACACAGCAGACACACAGGGAATGCTCTTATCGAAGACAGGACCCCACTAGCCCTTTGGGGAGACAGAGGGAGAGTTTGCCAGCACACACCCAAGCGCTATAATATATATGGGAACAACCTTATATAAGTGTTGTTCCTTATAGCAGCTTAAATATATCCAGTATATCGCCAAAAAATGCCCCCCCTCTCTGTTTTACCCTGTTTCTGTAGTGCAGTGCAGGGGAGAGTCCTGGGAGCCTTCCTCACAGCGGAGCTGAGCAGGAAAATGGCGCTGTGTGCTGAGGAGAATAAGCCCCGCCCCCTATTTCGGCGGGCTTTCCTCCCGTGGATTTAGATAACTGGCATGGGTTAAATACATACATATAGCCTTAATGGCTATATGTGATGTATTCTTTTGCCTTAAGGTAATAAAATATTGAAGCCCAGGGCGCCCCCAGCAGCGCCCTGCACCCTCCGTGACCGCTTGGTGTGAAGTGTGTGACAACAATGGCGCACAGCTGCAGTGCTGTGCGCTACCTTCATGAAGACTGAAGAGCCTTCTGCCGCCTGTTTCCGGACCTTCAATCTTCAGCATCTGTAAGGGGGGTCGGCGGCGCGGCTCCGGGACGAACCCCAGGGTGAGACCTGTGTTCCGACTCCCTCTGGAGCTAATGGTGTCCAGTAGCCTAAGAATCCAATCCATCCTGCACGCAGGTGAGTTGAAATTCTCTCCCCTAAGTCCCTCGATGCAGTGAGCCTGTTGCCAGCAGGACTCACTGAAAATAAAAAACCTAAAAAACTTTTTCTAAGCAGCTCTTTAAGAGAGCCACCTAGATTGCACCCTGCTCGGACGGGCACAAAAACCTAACTGAGGCTTGGAGGAGGGTCATAGGGGGAGGAGCCAGTACACACCACCTGATCCTAAAGCTTTATTTTTGTGCCCTGTCTCCTGCGGAGCCGCTATTCCCCATGGTCCTGACGGAGTCCCCAGCATCCACTTAGGACGTTAGAGAAAATGTGTTTCCGAAGATACTCACTATAACCAGTGGCTGTTACTTAACGCCCTACTAGGGTAACTGCTGCGCTTGTAAGACTGGGAATATAGCTTACCAAGGAATACGTATGAGCAACTTAATTGAATAAACTTACATTGCATAATACACAATGGACGCTGCTAACTAGTCGGGAAGCAATACCAGAAGGGGTAGTCGCAGAAAAGGTTTTTCTTTATAAATCTGATTTGTTTCGTATTTGTGGAACATTATTTAGTCAGGTTAGCTCAGCCACTTGCCAGGTGTAGCGGCAACTAAGGTACTGAGTGGGGGTCACAAAACGTCACGCATTCAGTGCCTGAAGCAGAGACGCACCAAAGTCCACTTTGCAAACTGAGCTCACATCTTGTAGCAACTGTGCGCCATAGCCTGCATAAGCAACTGCCAGCAACTGCGGGTGATTCAGGCATCATATTGGCGACTCTGGCGCCTGTTGCTACTCAAAGTTGGTACTGGCCAAGGAAAGTGGCACTCGGCTATGAGATCGTAGCCAAGCGCTAAACTCCCCAAAAATATAGCATGCTGCCTTAGGAAAGAAGGTGGAGGGTAGGTGACTGTGGGAATGGGGGCACTTAGGACCTGCCATGATTTTACTGCAATTATATTTAACATAAAACGTCACATACAGAAGAAATAAAATAACGGTTCTATTTTAATGTACTTAGGGGGATATTTATTAAAGAACGGAGAAAGATAAAGTACTAGCCAATCAGCACCTGCCTTACATTTTACATGCCGTGTTCGAAAAATGACAGTTAGGACCCGATTGGTTGGTGCTTTATCTCTCACAATTTTCTCTCTCTCCACGTTGATAAATACCCCCCTTAATATTAAATAACTTTTCAGTGCTCTACAATGTTAGTTTTATCTCCTGCCTGCGGAATGTACTATAAAAGAGATTCCCATACTCTCTCACTGCTAGACAAGAATGTCCAATAAATCGCCTCCTGCCGCTGTACTAATATCCCCCTGATCATGTTTCCGTTCCGGCACAGCCGTTCCGCACCTAAGTGCATCCTCCATAACCAGTAACATCAGGACATGAGTTGTAGAACAGCCACAACAAGGCCGAGGTAACCTGATCAAAGCCCTGTCATGTCGCTCTGAAGACCAGGTACAAGATACGCTTCCCATTCAGTCAGGCTAAGAGTAAACAGGGACAAGTTCTTCCTGTGACTTGAGAAGAACACAAGCCGGGAGCCAACGCTTCAGGATCAAAGCAGAGGAAGCCAACCTGACCCAAAACAGGAGGCTTTTCCCACAACGAGCACCACAGGCCATTGTGTCCTGAGAACACATCTCCTCTTAGCTGGACACATTATCACAGACAGTAAATGCTTTGTACCACTAGTGCAGAATAATCAGGACAGGTAACCCCGGACTAGGGGGAAAAAGCAAACTGCAGGTCTGATCCCGGGGTCGTCATGCTAAGCAATCACGTACCAGTCCTGCTCAGAGCTACTTATAAATAGTAGTCTATAGTGCACAAGCACTTATTGCAATATGTTCTGATTCATGTGGTAAAAAAAGAAGAGAAAATAACGCAACATCTGAGGTAAATTATTTTCCAAATAAATGTCAGATTCATTTAGCGCGCTCCTGTGTACTACAGAAGGTGAAACGTTGCTGATTTTTGCATGCCGTCTGTCCTAACCTCCCTCATAGCATCACCCTATGGAAATAGGCCCCAAAATAGGTTTTATAGATCTTCAATATTTCTACAAATCCTATTTTATATGTTCTTGAGGTCTGTGTAAAGCCATTTAAAAATCACTGACATAGGTTGGGGGCGGCAGCGCTTACTGAAGGGAATTATTGGCCATTTAGAGGTCTATTAACGAAGCCTTGGATGGAAATAAAGTCGCTGGAGATAAAGTACCAGCCAATCAGCTCCTAACTGCCATGCCACAGGCTGTGTTTGAAAAATGACAGTTGGGAGCTGATTGGCTGGTACTTTATCTCCAGCCACTTTATCTCTATCCAAGGCTTAGTAAATAGACCCCTTAGATATTTTTTATGTGCACAAAACACATTGATTTGTGTCTTTGTACATCATCTACGTCTCCATGTACAAATGCCTGTTATGTGCACTGTATACTGTATGTAGCTGTGTTTCTGCAGGGTACATACTGTAGGAATCTGAAGTAATTATGGGGAGATGTATCAAAAGCTTGGAGAGAGATAAAGTACCAACCAATAAGCCTCTAAAGGCCCATATAGACGGGCCGATGCGGGGAGAGATGTGTGCTGAGCGAACCGCTCAGCACACATCTCTCTTGACGCTCACTACAGCGCGATCTGTGCTGAGCGTGCGGGGGGAGACGGGGGGGGGGGGGGGGGGCGCTCACTTCACCCAGCGGGTGAAGTGAGCGACCCACTAGATTGGCCTGCACGGCACGCCAATCTAGCAGCAGCGATAGCGATGCGCGGGGCTGCGCATCGCTATTGCTGTAAGGGCTACACACGGAGCGATCAGGCTTATATTCTAAGCAATCTAGTCAGATTGCTTAGAATATCGCTCCGTGAGTACCCCCCTTTTACTGTCATTTCACAGCCTATGTTTCTGGAGCGGATTGGATGGTACTTTATCTCTCTCCACGCTTTGATAAATCTCCTTCTATGGATCAGATTTTGTGAAGCCTTAGATATTCAACATATTAAAAGGACAATACTACTACTTAGATATCATTGTGCACCTATGTTTCCTATACAGCCAGGAACCACTTATTTTTGTTAAGGACTTTTTCCTTTTGCAAGTAGCTGCATCTTTACATGTCAGTATATAACACAAGCAGAAAACAGGACAGTCCCAGGTCGGGGCCAGTCATTGTCAGAGTACTACACCGCGGACCGCTTCATATATAAATGGTGCAAGAGACGGTTAGATACACTTTATTAAAGAGTGGACCTAAACACATACCCTCCAGCTGCACCTTTTTGGCAGGTACTGTACCATTTTTTTATGGTCTGTACCGATTTTTGGCTCTCCAAACTTCCATTAAATGTATAGGAAAAGGGGTGTGGCCATGCCCGCTTTACCCGTGACCACGCCCCTTTCCGAATTTGTACCGATTTTTATGTGTAAATGTTGGAGGGTATGTAAACATAGCAGCTGATTGTGAACCGCATGCATGTAGCAGCATTCGGAATACAGATGAATTGCAAACAGAATGCTGATGCGAGTTATCTGCCCATGGGGCAGATGTATTAAGCCTGAAGAAGGGCTAAAGAAGTGATAAGTGAAAGGTGATAATGCACCAGCCAATCAGCTCCTAACTGTCATTTTTCAAATTCGTAAAGATTGGCTGGTGCGTTATCACCTTGCACTTGCAGTATCACTGCTTTATCCCTTCTCCAGGTTAATACATCTGCCCCCATATTCTGAGTCTCGCAGATCTCTGCAACTGCACCGCACCACTTTATCTGTCAGCATTAATACTGGCACTTACACAATGCTGAGAACGTGAGACCCGTCCAAAATAGACGCTGCATACCTACAAGGCAGAGAATATGGCAAATCGCTCACAGGTCTCAAACCACACGCTTCTCTTTTAAACACACAGCTGCCGCCCAGTAAAGGGCGTTTCACGTGCAGAGGAGAAACAGTTGAGATCCGTCTGCCTCGGAATCGCTCGGAGATACACAAGGATGAGTACGCTTGCTATGGCGCCTGCACAGTTGGCCAAGACCCGCTAGATGCGGATACATTCGGTCCTGCGTGAGAATCACAATCTCACAATGACAGAAATACGCAAATTGTTTTTATTAAAAAATCCTTAGCAAGCTATAAAATGTTTTCTTCCATGAGCTCCAAACCCTACATTCCTCTGCGGTCTTTCTGATCGGAGAGGGAGATCTGTGAATATATCTTTGTCCCAATTATTAATTATCGAGAAATTCGCGGCAATAAGAAATTAAGGGGTGCGCAGCTGTTATCTCGTACACAGCGGACTTGCAAAAATATGCTAATGACTCGGATGCTGCCTTGTATACAAAGATGGCCACTGCAGGCGTTTCGCACCCTCCTCTTACATACAAGGTCAGTAACACCCAGCGCACAACGGCTGCTCCGTGGAACCTGTGCTGCCTCAGACTGAGCGGCTCTCTTAAGATGCCAGGGCAGCAGGCCTCTCCAACTCAGTAAGTGGCTGACTAGGGAACGCCCAGAAAATGGTTTCAGTGCTCCTGCATTTTATAAAGCACACCCCGTTACCTCCGCCAAATGCTACCCGTCACCAGCTTTGCAAATAAATCTCTGCAAAGAGTAAAAGTAAAGTGATTGGGGGGAAATCCAGTAAATATTAACTAGTAAATAGGCCTCTTAGTAGGCTTAAACAATGAAAAAAAAACAACATGTCAATTTTGGATCCCTCACAACACATATCTCCCGTTGATACTGACATTAAAGGGGGGGGGGGGGGGGGGGAATCACGGAGCGATCGCTGCTTAAAATCTAAGCAATCTGACTAGATTGCTTAGAATTTAAGCATGATCTGCCCGTGTGTACCCCCCACAGCGATAGCGATGCGCAGCCCCGCGCATCACTATCGCTGGTGCTAGATTGCCCTGCATGCAGGCTCAATCTAGCACATCGCTCATTTCACCCGCTGGGTGAAATGAGTGCCCTCCGCGTCTCCCCCCACACGCTCAGCACACATCGCGCTGTGCTGAGCGGGGGGAGAGATGTGTGCTGAGCGGTTCACTCAGCACACATCTCTCCCCAAATCGGGCCGTGAATACGGCCCTTTACTGTTGATATTCTGAAAGTTAGGGCTTTCTGTAAATCCAGTCCTGGGGCTATTCATAAGTGCCGAGTAAGACAGGATATGTATCTTTGGTAGAGATTCAATTTAGTTCCGATATGCGAATGCGCACATTTGGACAAAATTCTGGAGCGTTAACCTCGCTCGTTTTTACTTGGACCTGCATGGGGTGCACAGATGAACTAGCAAGGACATACTGTCTGGATAACCTGCGTAACCCGGGCAGAAATCGCTGGGCTAACGGAATTACCCTCTTTTTCTGTTAAGGAGTCATTTGGGCAGAACGATGATCTGTAGAAAACTGATGACCCCCACAAATATTATACCAGACATTATGCAAAAATCAGGAACTCTACCGTCCTGTATGGGACACGATTCAGCAAATATAATTTGTAACTGAAAAAATAAAACTACCTGCACAGTGTCACACTGCGGGGGACACCAAACGTAGATCTATTGTGCTGTGACACAGAATATAGTTAAAAACGTAAATCATTTTGAAAGCGATCATTTGATGGCGGCGATCTCGACTTGTCCCCATTTTCTAGCTGTCCCTGTTTATATAGAGATGGTTCTCTGCACATTGAAGGTTTACACAACATCAGCGGAGGAAGACACACAACAGGTACAAGCATTGATCACCTCTTTGGAAGGGTGTGATGCTGCTGCAGATAACAGGCCACTGGGTAAGGAAATACTCTCAGTAATGAAGGCGATTCGCCCCACTCCAAGATCCTTATCACTATGGGATCCCAATAACAGGTTCCACTTGTTCAAATCTTCAAAGAGCTGAAAAAAAAGGACATTGGATACAAGGTAAAAATGAAACGTAAAAGTGCAGTGCCGCAGAGTGCAGTGCCGCAGAGTGCAGATTCCCTGGGCAGCTGTAATGTTACATGCGTCACCACACGCCAGCATGCGTCCTACAGCCAGTAATAACACTGCATTCTATTCAGTCGGGAATTCTGCACAAGGGTGGGCCTGCATATGTACGGTAAGTGCTTAATATACAGAATGATGGCAACCTGCGGAACATCAGAACTAGAAGTCCCAGCAGCCACAGGTGTGATATAGGCTTTACGTAGCAACCCACCTCAGATTTAAAGCTCAAATATGACAGTGGTTCAGTAAGTAAGGTAACAAGCCCTCTCACGTGTGTAACGTTCCCTATTTCATTATAATTTCCCGCACACACACACAGGGGGTAATTCTGAGTTGATCGCAGCAGGATTTTTGTTAGCAATTGGGCAAAACCATGTGCACTGCAGGGGAGGCAGATATAACATGTGCAGAGAGAGTTAGATTTGGGTGGGTTATTTTGTTTCTGTGCAGGGTAAATACTGGCTGCTTTATTTTTACACTGCAAATTAGATTGCAGATTGAACACACCACACCCAAATCTAACTCTCTCTGCACATGTTATATCTGCCCCCCCTGCAGTGCACATGGTTTTGCCCAACTGCTAACAAAAATCCTGCTGCGATCAACTCAGAATTACCCCCATTGTGCGATATTTTAGTCAGCATCGCTCATTTCCCCACTTCTGAGCAATATTGACTAAAATATCGCTCAGTGTGTACGCTGCAAATGATGGCCAATGCGCATTTTTGGAGAGTATCGCACAATGGCCCTCATTCCGAGTTGTTCGCTCGTTATTTTCCTTCGCATCGGTGCGATTTTCCGCTAACTGCGCATGCGCAATGTTCGCACTGCGGCTGCGCCAAGTAAATTTGCTAAGAAGTTTGGTATTTTACTCACGGCATTACGAGGTTTTTTTCTTCGTTCTGGTGATCGTAGTGTGATTGACAGGAAGTGGGTGTTTCTGGGCGGAAACTGGCCGTTTTATGGGAGTGTGTGAAAAAACGCTGCCGTTTCTGGGAAAAACGCGGGAGTGGCTGGAGAAATGGGGGAGTGTCTGGGCGAACGCTGTGTTTGTGACGTCAAACCAGGAACGACAAGCACTGAACTGATCGCACTGGAAGAGTAAGTCTCGAGCTACTCAGAAACTGCACAGAGAAGTCTTTTCGCAATATTGCGAATACTTCGTTCGCAATTCTGCTAAGCTAAGATTCACTCCCAGAGGGCGGCGGCTTAGCGTGTGCACTGCTGCGAAAAGCGTCTAGCGAGCGAACAACTCGGAATGAGGGCCAATGTGTATGCACCTTAAAATGGCGGGGCTGGCGGAATCATGGTCAAACACTGGAGGTGCGTAGTGTGATCAGATTTTCTGCCTCTAAAGGGCACATCAGCAGCTGACCATCATCCCCAACTTGTTCAGGTGTACGGTGATAACGTCATGTTACGGAAACCAATATGGTGCACGTGTTTGGCCGGCCGATCGCTACTCACCACAGGCAGTGCACTAAACCTGTGTCCGTGACATGACGCTATCGCCGTACACCTGGACAAGTCCGCGATGAATCTCAGCTTCTGATGTGCCCTTTAGACACAGAAATCTGATCACACTACTCACCTCAATGTGTGACCATGTGTCCGCCGGCCCCGCCATCTTACAGCTGATGCTGGGAAGGTATGACTGATATGAGGCGCAGTGTAATGGTCGTGAGGGGAAGCAGCGGTCTACCTGCTCTGGCCTACCGGGAAGTTAGCATGGAAAAGAGAACATTACACACGTGAGAGGTCTTGTTACCTTATTGAACCACCCTTATAGAAGCTGATGGACCACAATGGTTTAAAGTTATGTTGTTCATATCAGGAGTTCCTAATATGCAGGTGTGTATTGGCTACATTGGTGGTTATGCTGTACGCTCTATCATGGAATAATTACAAAAGGGGGATTATTTGGGGAAAGTGGGTGCGGTCTACTGTACTTCTACAATGCACACGGACAGACAAATCAGACTGTGGCAACAAAACATGACATATAATACAGAACTGTAATTATAGGTAATGTCTAAGGGCATTCAAAACAGCTGGAAAACAAAAAAAGCAGGATAGAATGAGAAGATGGACACGCTCATCAGTGGCCTACATTAGATCCAAGCAAGCATCCATTTTCATTCTGGCCTGATAATGCAGTGGAAAAACACAAAAGAATTATTTAAAACACATTCTTAGGTTTACTGGGATGGAAGAAAGTTCGCTATTACCAAAAGGTTAGGAGCACTTGTTGCCTGGAGCCAGCCATCTTGTGGGCTACTGCAATACTCATGCACCCAATTGGTTCACCAGGAGTAAGTGACATCACTTTGGCACAAAGAACTGTAAGCTGGTCTAAAATGATGCAATATCTGGCAATGAACCCACCAATGCGGGTGGCCTGAAAACCGCTGCAAAGAACTATGGCTTCCAATCACTCTATCAGTTCTCATTATGATGGAACCTGGTCCAGCAGCTAGACCCTAGAGGCCAAACATCACCCAATTTGGTCATCTGTTTGTGCAGATACAGAGGACAAAGGGCCTGATTCAGAATGGAGGCTGTTGCACAGTCACTGTGTCTTTGTAGTCAGCGGCTGTGAGAAAATGAGCAAACTCCACAGGAGGCGTCTTAAGTAAAAATACACCCACTACCGGCTGCTGTGCCATCGTATCATCTGCGTGACTATTGGACAGCTGAGTAAGACTCAGGCCAGGGGCGTTTTAAGAGAGGAGTGGGCACGCGTGCAGAGTCTGTGTGGGACCTTCCATTCTGTAGAGCTGTATGTGCAGTTCTCCGGAAACATGGCGCCCACTGTGTTCCCAGAGACTAATCTCTAGTGCATATGAGAAGATCTTTGAAAACATGGCGCCCGCCATGTACCCGGGGAGACAAATCTGTACTGCGCATGCACGAATCACTGAGAAAATGGGAGCCATTCCATTTTCTGAGTGATTGCTCCTGCAGCAGCAGCACCAACGCGGGACACCAGAGAGGTAAGCCATTAAATGAGTGCAGGGTGTACGGGGTGGGCCCCATTGGACCTGTGTGCATCGCACACACTGCACTCATTATAATAATGTCTATGACTCGGGCCACCCAGAATGTCCGGTGAATTCACAGAGCTGGAGCCAGTGAAGCTGCATCCAAGGACCCAAAGAAAATGGGGCCAATATGGCTCCGTTTTCTAGAATGCTCCGTGATGCCGCCAGCATCGCTGTGGCATTTGAAAAATCTGCGGCCAATGTTGCAGAACTTGATCCGCACATGCACAGTGCAGAGATAATAAGAATTTACTTACCGATAATTCTATTTCTCGGAGTCCGTAGTGGATGCTGGGGTTCCTGAAAGGACCATGGGGAATAGCGGCTCCGCAGGAGACAGGGCACAAAAAGTAAAGCTTTAGGATCAGGTGGTGTGCACTGGCTCCTCCCCCTATGACCCTCCTCCAAGCCTCAGTTAGGTACTGTGCCCGGACGAGCGTACACAATAAGGAAGGATTTATGAATCCCGGGTAAGACTCATACCAGCCACACCAATCACACTGTACAACCTGTGATCTGAACCCAGTTAACAGTATGATAACAGCGGAGCCTCTGAAAAGATGGCTCACAACAATAATAACCCGATTTTTGTAACTATGTACAAGTAATGCAGATAATCCGCACTTGGGATGGGCGCCCAGCATCCACTACGGACTCCGAGAAATAGAATTATCGGTAAGTAAATTCTTATTTTCTCTATCGTCCTAGTGGATGCTGGGGTTCCTGAAAGGACCATGGGGATTATACCAAAGCTCCCAAACGGGCGGGAGAGTGCGGATGACTCTGCAGCACCGAATGAGAGAACTCCAGGTCCTCCTTAGCCAGGGTATCAAATTTGTAGGATTTTACAAACGTGTTTGCCCCTGATTAAATAGCCACTCGGCAAAGTTGTAAAGCCGAGACCCCTCGGGCAGCCGCCCAAGATGAGCCCACCTTCCTTGTGGAATGGGCATTTACATATTTTGGCTGTGGCAGGCCTGCCACAGAATGTGCAAGCTGAATTGTATTACACATCCAACTAGCAAAGTCTGCTTAAAAGCAAGAGCACCCAGTTTGTTGGGTGCATACAGGATAACAGCAAGTCAGTTCTCCTGACTTCAGCCGTCCTGGAACCTATATTTTCAGGGCCCTGACCACATCTAGCAACTTGGAGTCCTCCAAGTCCCTAGTAGGCGCAAGACACCACAATAAGCTGGTTCAGGTTAAACACTGACACCACCTTAGGGAGAGAACTGGGGACGAGTCCGCAGCTCTGCCCTGTCCGAATGGACAAACAGATATGGGCTTTTTTGAGAAAAAAAAACCACCAATTTGACACTCGCCTGGTCCAGGCCAGGTCCAAGAGCATGTTCACTTTTCATGTGAGATGCTTCAAATCCACAGATTTGACTGGTTTTAAACCAATGTGTTTTGAGGAATCCCAGAACTACGTTGAGATCCCACAGTGCCACTGGAGGCACAAAAGGGGGTTGTATATGCAATACTCCCTTGACAAACTTCTGGACTTCAGGAACTGAAGCCAATTCTTTCTGGAAGAAAAATCGACAGGGCCGAAAATTGAACCTTAATGGACCCCAATTTGAGGCCCATAGACACTCCTGTTTGCAAGAAATGCAGGAATCGACCGAGTTGAGATTTCTTCGTGGAGCCTTCCTGGCCTCACACCACGCAACATATTTTCGCCACATGTGGTGATAATGTTGTGCGGTCACCTCCTTTCTGGCTTTGACCAGGGTAGGAATGACCTCTTCCTGAATGCCTTTTCCCTTAGGATCCGGCGTTCCACCGCCATGCCGTCAAACGCAGCTGCGGTAAGTCTTGGAACAGACAAGGTACTTGCTGAAACAAGTCCCTTCTTAGCGGCAGAGGCCATAAGTCCTCTGTGAGCATCTCTTGAAGTTCCGGGTACCAAGTCCTTCTTGGCCAATCCGGAGCCATGAGTATAGTTCTTACTCCTCTACGTCTTATAATTCTCAGTACCTTAGGTATGAAAAAGCAGAGGATGGAACACATACACCGACTGGTACACCCACGGTGTTACCAGAAAAGTCCACAGCTATTGCCTGAGGGTCTCTTAACCTGGCGCAATACCTGTCCCGTTTTTTGTTCAGACGGGACGCCATCATGTCCACCTTTGGTAATTCCCAACGGTTTACAATTATGTGGAAAACTTCCCCATGAAGTTCCCACTCTGCCGGGTGGAGGACGTGCCTACTGAGGAAGTCTGCTTCCCAGTTTCCATTCCCGGAATGAAAAACTGCTGACAGTGCTATCACATGATTTTCCGCCCAGCGAAAAGTCCTTGCAGTTTTTGCCACTGCCCTCCTGCTTCTTGTGCCGCCCTGTCTATTTACGTGGGCGAATGCCGTGATGTTCTATCCCACTGGATCAATACCGGCTGACCTTGAAGCAGAGGTCTTGCTAAGCTTAGAGCATTATAAATTTACCCTTAGCTATATTTATGTGGAGAAAAATCTCCAGACTTGATCACACTCCCTGGAAATTTTTTCCTTGTGTGACTGCTCCCCAGCCTCTCGGGCTGGCCTCCGTGGTCACCAACATCCAAAACTGAATGCCGAATCTGCGGCCCTCTAGAAGATGAGCACTCTGTAACCACCACAGGAGAGACACCCTTGTCCTTGGATATAGGGTTATCCGCTGATGCATCTGAAGATGCGATCCGGACCATTTGTCCAGCAGATCCCACTGAAAAGTTCTTGCATGAAATCTGCCGACTGGAATTGCTTCGAAGGAAGTCACCATTTTTTTTACCATGGCCCTTGTGCAATGATGCACTGATTTTAGGAGGTTCCTGACTAGCTCGGATAACTCCCTGGCTTTCTCTTCCGGGAGAAACACCTTTTTCTGGACTGTGTCCAGAATCATCCCTAAGCACAGGAGACTTGTTGTCGGGATCAGCTGCGATTTTGGAATCTTTAGAATCCACCCCTGCTGTTGTAACAGTATCCGAGATAGTGCTACTCCGACCTCTAACTGTTCCCTGGACTTTGCCCTTATCAGGAGATCGTCCAAGTAAGGGATAATTAAGACGCCTTTTCTTCGAAGAAGAACCATCATTTCGGCCATTACCTTGGTAAAGACCCGGGGTGCCGTAGACAATCCAAACGGCAGCGTCTGAAACTGATAGTGACAGTTTTATACCACGAACCTGAGGTACCCTTAGTGATAAGGGCAAATTTGGGACATGGAGGTAAGCATCCCTGATGTCTCGGGACACCAGATAGTCCCCTTCTTCCCGGTTCGTTATCACTGCTCTGAGTGACTCCATCTTGATTTGAACCTTTGTAAGTGTTCAAAATTTTTTTAGATTTAGAATAGGTCTCACCTAGCCTTCTGGCTTCAGTACCACAATATAGTGTGGAATAATACCCCTTTTCTTGTTGTAGGAGGGGTAATTTTAATTATCACCTGCTGGGAATACAGCTCGTGAATTTTTTCCCATACTGCCTCCTTGTCGGAGGGAGACCTTGGTAAAGCAGCCTTCAGGAGCCTGCGCAGGGGAAACGTCTCGACATTCCAAACTGTACCCCTGGAATACTACTTGTAGGATCCAGGGGTCCTATACGGTCTCAGCGTCATGCTGAGAGCTTGTCAGAAGCGGTGGAACGCTCCTGTTCCTGGGAATGGGCTGCCTGCTGCAGTCTTCTTCCCTTTCCTCTATCCCTGGGCAGATATGATTCTTATAGGGACGAAAGGACTGAAGCTGAAAAGACGGTGTCTTTTTCTGCAGATGTGACTTAGGGTAAAAACGGTGGATTTTCCAGCAGTTGCCGTGGCCACCAGGTCCGATGGACCGACCCCAAATAAGTCCTCTTCCTTTATACGGCAATACACCTTTGTGCCGTTTGGAATCTGCATCACCTGACCACTGTCGTGTCCATAAACATCTTCTGGCAGATATGGACATCGCACTTACTCTTGATGCCAGAGTGCAAATATCCCTCTGTGCATCTCGCATATATAGAAATACATCCTTTAAATGCTCTATAGTCAATAAAATACTGTCCCTGTCAAGGGTATCAATATTTTTAGTCAGGGAATCCGACCAAGCCACCCCAGCTCTGCACATCCAGGCTGAGGCGATCGCTGGTCGCAGTATAACACCAGTATGTGTGTATATACTTTTTATGATATTTTTCCAGCCTCCTGTCAGCTGGCTCCTTGAGGACGGCCCTATCTATAGACGGTACCGCCACTTGTTCTGATAAGCGTGTGAGCGCCTTATCCACCCTAAGGGGTGTTTCCCAACGCGCCCTAACTTCTGGCGGGAAAGGGTATACCGCCCATATTTTCTATCGGGGGGAACCCACGCATCATCACACACTTCATTTAATTTTTCTGATTCAGGAAAAACTACGGTAGTTTTTTCACATCCCACATAATACCCTCTTTTGTGGTACTTGTAGTATCAGAAATATGTAACACCTCCTTCATTGCCCTTAACGTGTGGCCCTAATAAGGAATACGTTTGTTTATTCACCGTCGACACTGGATTCAGTGTCCCTGTCTGTGTCTGTGTCGACCGACTAAAGTAAACGGGCGTTTTAAAACCCCTGACGGTGTTTTTGAGACGTCTGGACCGGTACTAATTGTTTGTCGGCCGTCTCATGTCGTCAACCGACCTTGGCTCGTGTTGACATTATCACGTAATTCCCTAAATAAGCCATCCATTCTGGTGTCGACTCCCTAGAGAGTGACATCACCATTACAGGCAATTGCTCCACCTCCTCACCAACATCGTCCTCATACATGTCGACACACACGTACCGACACACAGCACACACACAGGGAATGCTCTAATAGAGGACAGGACCCACTAGCCCTTTGGAGAGACAGAGGGAGAGTTTGCCAGCACACACCAAAAACGCTATAATTATATAGGGACAACCTTATATAAGTGTTTTCCCTTATAGCATCTTTTTTTTTTTAGATTTCTAACGCCAAATTAGTGCCCCCCCTCTCTGTTTTAACCCTGTTTCTGTAGTGCAGTGCAGGGGAGAGCCTGGGAGCCTTCCCTCCAGCCTTTCTGTGAGGGAAAATGGCGCTGTGTGCTGAGGAGATAGGCCCCGCCCCTTTTTCGGCGGCCTCGTCTCCCGCTCTTAACGGATTCTGGCAGGGGTTAAATATCTCCATATAGCCCCCGGAGGCTATATGTGAGGTATTTTTAGCCAAAAAAGGTTTTCATTTGCCTCCCAGGGCGCCCCCCTCCCAGCGCCCTGCACCCTCAGTGACTGCCGTGTGAAGTGTGCTGAGAGGAAAATGGCGCACAGCTGCAGTGCTGTGCGCTACCTTAAGAAGACTGAGGAGTCTTCTGCCGCCGATTCTGGACCTCTTCTCGTTTCAGCATCTGCAAGGGGGCCGGCGGCGAGGCTCCGGTGACCATCCAGGCTGTACCTGTGATCGTCCCTCTGGAGCTAATGTCCAGTAGCCAAGAAGCCAATCCATCCTGCACGCAGGTGAGTTCACTTCTTCTCCCCTAAGTCCCTCGTTGCAGTGATCCTGTTGCCAGCAGGACTCACTGTAAAATAAAAAACCTAAGCTAAACTTTTCTAAGCAGCTCTTTAGGAGAGCCACCTAGATTGCACCCTTCTCGGCCGGGCACAAAAATCTAACTGAGGCTTGGAGGAGGGTCATAGGGGGAGGAGCCAGTGCACACCACCTGATCCTAAAGCTTTACTTTTTGTGCCCTGTCTCCTGCGGAGCCGCTATTCCCCATGGTCCTTTCAGGAACCCCAGCATCCACTAGGACGATAGAGAAAAATATAAAATTGACATACAGCTCTGAATTAGGCCCAACGATCCTGAACCAGCCTGTTTAATATCATCCAACCATTGTATCCTATCGCAGCTAGAAGATGACTTATGTTCTAGAACAAGGTCTGGACAACCCTGTGGCTCTCCAGGTTTTGTGAAGCTACAAATTCCAGCATACCCGACAGTTATCAGCTGGCAAAGTAAGCTGGGGCCTGTAGTTTCAGAACTCCTGGAGAGCCCCACATTGTCCAGACCCTTTCCAGACTAAAGGAGAGCTACAACCACATTGGCTGCTAGAGCACATTTGTTCTAAAGCCACTATTAATGAAGCCTCTTAATTCTCAGTTTGTGCCTCAGAGATGCTATTGGTTCCCAGTGATTGGATCGGTTGCATCTAGGTTATCCATACTGGTTCAACCTGAAAAATGTCTGCCTCCATTTTGTGTAGGAGCCTGGTACATTCTATTGAGCATGCTGTAATGGAGGATAAATGGAAGGGGTGGAGCAAGGAAATCCATGCAGTGAAAACTTCTGCTGTAGTCTTTAATAACTGCTGCTCTCATCAAGGGTCACATTTTAGTCATTTTATGGAGGTTATTGAGCAAACTACAATTACCTCAGGTTTTACAACTCATACCGGGTTCATTCCATTTGCCAAATGCTGGCAGCTCTCTGGGAAAATAACAGACGCCAAAGAGCTAACCGCTCATACTTATTGTGTTATGCTGGATTCAGCAAAGGAGGGTTTAAAAAAATTCTACTTAGACACAGGGATACACAACTTATCTTTTAGAAATCCGGTGAACACCGAACGCTTTTACTGAATTATGCCCCAGAATTAGAAATTAAAAGTTAGGCCAGAGGGAGATAAATAACAAAATCCTTTATTTTTACACATGGGGAATAGGTAACTATGGGCCTAATTTGTTTGGATGAAACTGCACAGACGCAAGGAAGTGGCTCTGCAATTCCGTGTAATTAAAATTCAAACACAGCAGGAGGTGTCTGTAGGAGACAAGACTGTAGGAGATAGACGCCCCCCTGCACGCATTTCCGAGATTCGAGTGCTGCATCTGAGGAGTTTTAGGCAGCCGGCATAAGCCGAAGCTTACTCAGTCTAGCCATCACATTTGGACAACCCGGTCCAGTAAGTCTGTGTCTGGCGACAAAGGCCCTGGACCCGTCATCCATTCAAAATGGGGGCGACATATCCCCATTTTGAAAAACAGTGGCAGGTGCCACATCCATGACAGGGGGCTGTGGGCAATAGTGTACCTGCACAGACGCCATGCCATCGGATTTGTACTTAAACCTTCGGGTTTGTGTACAAATCTGAATTAGGCCCAATGTCCGGTGAACAAAACGGTGCAAGCTCACAGACAGACAAAAACGAGTTTTATGGTAAGAACTTACCTTTGTTAAAACTCTTTCTGCGAGGTACACTGGGCTCCACAAGGATAGACATAGGGGTGTAGAGTAGGATCTTGATCCGAGGCTCCAACAGGCTGAATAGCTTTGACTGTTCCCAGAATGCATAGCGCCGCCTCCTCTATAACTCCGCCTCCCTGCACAGGAGCTCAGTTTTTAGTTAACCAGCCCAATGCAGTAGCAAGAAAAGAGACGACAACGGCTAGTAGCCACATACACCACACTCTCACGACAGGAGAAGTGTCAGCGGCTTATGCCATACCAACCCAAAGGAGTTAAATGCGTCAGGGTGGGCGCCTTGTGGAGCCCAGTGTACCTCGCAGAGTTTTAACAAAGGTAAGTTCTTAACCATAAAACTAATTTTCTGCTGCGGGGTACACTGGGCTCCACAAGAATAGACATAGGGGATGTCCTAAAGCAGTTCCTTATGGGAGGGGACGCACTGTAGCGGGCACAAGAACCCGGCGTCCAAAGGAAGCATCCTGGGAAGTGGCAGTATCGAAGGCATAGAACCTTATGAACATATTCACAGAGTACCACGTAGCCGCCTTGCACAATTGTTCAAGGGTCGCACCACGGCGGGCCGCCCAAGAAGGTCCAACAGACCGAGTAAAATGGGCCGTAATGTGAGCAGGAGCTGACAGACCAGCCCTCACATAAGCATGTGCAATCACCATTCTAATCCATCTGGCCAAAGTTTGCTTGTGAGCAGGCCAGCCCCGTGTGTGAAATCCAAAAAGCACAAAGAGAGAATCAGTTTTCCTAATAGAAGCAGTTCTCTTCACATAGATACGGAGAGCCCATAACACATCCAAAGACCGCTCTTTGGGAGACAGATCAGGAGAAACAAGTGCCGGAACCACAATATCCTGGTTAAGGTGGAACGAAGAAACCACCTTAGGTAAATATCCGAGACGAGTCCTAAGAACCGCCCAGTCACGGTGAAATATCAGATATGGGGAACTACAAGACAAGGCACCCAAATCCGACACTCTTCTAGCTGAAGCAATAGTCAGCAGAAACACCACCTTAAAGGGAAAGCCACTTAAGATCAGCTGAACCAAGAGGTTCAAACGGAGACTCTTGTAACGCCTCCAAAACCACCGACAAGTCCCAAGGAGCCACAGGCGGGACATGGGGAGGTTGGATACGCAACACACCCTGAGTAAAGGTATGCACATCAGGTAAGGTCGCAATCTTTCTCTGAAACCACACCGGCAAGGCAGATATTTGAACCTTGAGGGAGGCCAGAAGCAGGCCTAAGTCCAGGCCCTGCTGAAGAAAAGCCAACAACTTGGCTATACTAAACTTGGAAGCGTCATAATTGTTAGATGCGCACCAAACAAAGTAAGAATGCCAGACCCTATAGTAAATCCGAGCAGAAGACGGTTTCCTGGCCCACAACATAGTTTGAATGACCGCCTCAGAAAACCCTTTAGCCCTTAAGACGGAAGCTTCAAGAGCCACGCCGTCAAAGACAGCCGGGCTAGGTCCTCGTAGACACAGGGGCCCTGAACGAGGAGGTCTGGGCGTTGTGGAAGTACAATTGGATGCTCTGACAATAGGCCTTGCAGGTCTGAGAACCAGTGCCATCTGGGCCTCGCTGGAGCTTTGAGGAGTAGAATTCCTTTTTCTTGCTTGAACTTCCGAATTACCCTGGGCAGGAGTGACACCGAGGGAACACGTACGGCAGCCAAAACCTCCACGGCACCGCCAGCGCATACACGAATGCTGCTTGAGGATCCCTTGAACTTGCTCCGAAGACCAGAACCTTGTGATTGTGTCGAGACGCCATCAGATCTACGTCTGGAAGGCCCCATTTTTCCACTAGGAGTTGAAGCACTTCTGGATGGAGGCCCCACTCGCCGGCATGTACGTCCTGACGACTGAGAAAGTCCGCTTCCCAATTCAGGACTCCCGGAATTAAGATTGCCGATATGGCCGGTAGATGGCGTTCCGCCCAATGTAGAATCCGTGAGACTTCCTTCATTGCCAAACGGCTTTGAGTGCTGCCTTGATGATTTATGTAAGCCGCTGTGGTGGCGTTGTCCGACTGTACTTGAACAGGACGGTTCTAAATTAAATGCTGGGCCAGGTTCAAGACATTGAAGACCGCCCGCAATTCCAGAGTGTCGATCGAGAGAAGAGATTCCTCCTTGGTCCACTGACCCTGAAAAGAGTGTTGCTCCAGCACAGCGCCCCAACCTCTTAGACTGGTATCTGTCGTCAACAGGACCCAGTTGGATATCCAGAAGGGACGGCCCCTGCACAATTGTCGGTCCTGGAGCCACCAGAGCAGCGACAGACGGACCTCCGGAGTCAATGAGATCAAGTGAGACCTGATCCGGTGAGGCAGGCCGTCCCACTTGGCTAGAATCAGCTTCTGGAGGGGGGCGAGAATGGAATTGAGCATACTCCACCATGTTGAATGCTGACACCATGAGGCCCAGCACCTGCATCGCCGAATGTATCGACACTTGCGGATGAGAAAGGAAGCAACGAATCCTGTCCTGAAGCTTCAGGACATTCTCCTGAGACAAGAACAACCTCTGGTTGTGAATGTCCAATAGCGCTCCAAGGTGTACCATGCTCTGAGCAGGGACAAGGGAGGATTTCTTCCAGCTGATGAGCCACCCGTGGGCTTGTAGAAACCGGACAGTCATATCCAAATGACGTAGGAGAAGTTCTGGGGAATTTGCCAGGATTAACAAGTAGTCCAGATACGGCAGTATCCTGACCCCTTGACGGCGGAGTACCACCGTCATCACCGCCATAACTTTGGTGAAGACTCGCGGAGCCGTAGTTAAACCAAAAGGTAGCGCCCGAAACTGGTAATGGAGGTTGCCGATCGCAAACCTCAGGTATTGCTGATGTGACGCTGCTATAGGAATATGCAGGTAAGCATCCTGTATGTCCAGGGAGACCATGTAGTCCCCAGGCTCCAAGGCCAGAACTATAGAGCGAAGGGTTTCCATACAGAACTTGGAAACCTTCACAAACCTGTTCAATGCCTTGAGGTTGAGAATGGGCCGGGAGGACCCATTCGGTTTCGGGACTAGGAACAGCAGAGAATAATACCCCCGGCCCCTCTGCACAAGAGGCACCTGTACTACGACTCCTGTATCCAGGAGGGTCTGTACCACCGACTGTAAACTGTTTGCCTTTGTCTGGTCCAACGGGACATCTGTACGGCAAAATCGATGAGGGGGTCAGTTTTTGAAGGTTATGGCGTAACCTCGAGTGACGACTTCCCGTACCCAGGCATCTGAAGTGGTCTTCAACCATTCCTGTGTATACCCTAAAAGTCAGCCCCCCACCCTGGGATCCCCCAGGGGGAGGCCCGCCCCATCATGCGGCAGGCTTTTCGGTCTTGGAAGCTGGCTGACGGGCCGCCCAGGCTCTTTTGGGCTTTGGCTTACCAGGTTTGGAAGTACGGGCCTGCTTGTTGTACGCCTGACCTTTTGCTTTACCTGAAGGACGAAAGGGGCGAAAGGAAGTACCTTTAGCCTTCAACACAGAAGGAGCAGTACTTGGCAGACAAGCAGTTTTGGCAGTAGCCAAGTCAGCCACAATCTTATTTAAGTCCTCCCCAAACAGAATATCTCCCTTGAAAGGGAGTACCTCCAGGGTTTTTCTAGAGTCCAGATCCACAGACCAGGATCTCAGCCACAATATCCGGCGAGCCAGGACTGATGTAGTAGAGGCCTTGGCTGCTAGGATACCGGCATCAGAAGCCGCCTCTTTAATATAGTGAGAAGCTGTGACAATATATGACAAGCATTGTCTAGCATGGTCAGAAGAGGTTTTAGCTTCTAACTCCAAGGCCCATGCTTCAATAGCCTCTGCAGCCCATGTTGCTGCAATAGTGGGCCTTTGTGCAGCACCCGTGAGGGTGTAAATCACTTTCAGACAACCCTCCACACGTTTATCCGTAGGCTCTTTTAGAGACGTGACGGTAGTGACAGGTAGAACTGAGGAAACCACCATCCTAGCCACATGTGAGTCTACTGGAGGAGGCGTTTCCCAATTCTTAGACAGCTCTGGCGCGAGGGGATAGCGAACCAGCATCTTCTTTTGAGGCACAAACTTCTTACCCAGGGTTCCTGACGTATATCCACTAGGTGGTCAGAGTGAGGTAAAACTTGTTTAACCACCTTCTGACGCTTGAACCTATCTGGTTTCTTAGGAGGGACGGATGGCTCGGGATCATTCGTAATCTGTAAAAGTAACTTAATAGTAGTCTCCAAAAGATCAGGAACATCCATATGTAAACTACCCTCCCCATCAGCAGTATCTGTGTCAGAACCTGTGGGGTCAGTGTAAGTGCCATCTTCATCAGACGAGGTGTCAGTGACAGCAGTGGATTGTGAGGAGAAAAGAGCTCGCTTAGAGGACCCCTTGGGCTTAGGCGAGCGAGGGTCAGACTTTTTAGTAGTCAGGGACTGGTTCAACTTCTTCAATTGAGCAGATAAATTGTCCGCCCACGGCGGGTTAGCTGCAGGGAACAAATATGGTTGCACCGGCATAGGGGGTCCCAAAGGGGGTGTTAGTTAATTAACTAGCATATGTAGAAGCGTGGAAAAAGCAGCCCACGGTGGGTCATTATGTACCTCCGTTGCCACAGTCCCACTGGGGGGGCAAGGAGCCCCCAGAACCACAGCCCACAGCTGCTATATTCTCCTCATAGGAATCTATGGCTTCAGCAACACCGGCAGTGTGTTCAGCCCCAGAACTATTACTGCAAGTTATATCATGTCTGCTTCTGAAGGTATCAGGTAACACAGTACAATTGGCAGCAGCACAATACCTCTTACCCAAACCCCTGTGCAGTGTAGTCAGCACAAGCAGAGATATAGGAGAGATATGGTGACTAAAATCACAGAGAAAAATATGTATCAGAGTATATCTTGTGAAAATCCTACATAATTTTAAAAACCTGATGCACCAAGCCCCCTCAGGTTATAGAATATAGGGATAGCAAGTTGAGTGAGAGACACGAAATGGAAACCACTCAGCAAGCTAATGCACACACATATAGTAACAGTTGTACAATGCAGAGGTTATTACTAACAGTAATACTGCACTGGACCAGCTTATATATAGCTATGTAGTTAATAGATATAACACTGCACAGTAAGAACTGGATGTATATCACAGGGTAATTGTACTAGAAAACCCTGACTAAATGCACTCTTTCTTAACTAACACTGTCTAATTGACATGTAGAATACTTAAGTGTCATGTAAAGTCACAGCACTGACAACCAGGCGGCTTTACACAGTAGGATTTGCCCAAGCAGTCCCAGGAACAGTGTAGCTGAGAGAAATGGCGCCCAAACACTGACAGGGAGTGAGGGAGAGACAGATATGCAGTTCCAGGGCGGGAACATTTGCTGGAAATGGCGCCCTGGGGCTGGGGGAGGGGCTCCAGGTCTAAGCCTTATCCCCCTGCTGGCAAAACCACCGAGTACTGTGGGCTATTAGTAAAACGGTTTTAAGGGAAAACCTGACCTGCACCCATGCCCTGGTGATCTAGTGGGATCGCATGTACTGCCACAGTGTCCACCGCCAGCGCGTGCGGCCCGCCTCCCACTGACCGCGCCGGATCACGATAAAGTACAGGTCCCGCGAGCTGGACCCACTCACCACCTCCCGAAGAGCGGCCACGCGATCCCGGAGAGTTATAGAGGAGGCGGCGCTATGCATTCTGGGAACAGTCAAAGCTTTTCAGCCTGTTGGTGCCTCGGATCAAGATCCTACTCTACACCCCTAATTCTAGCCTTGTGGAGCCCAGTGTACCCCGCAGCAGAAAGCAATACACACATAAACCACTTACACAGATAACCTCACTTTAAACCAGTGATTCCCAAACATGGTCCTCAAGGACCCCCCAACAGTTCACGTTTTACAGGTCACCTGTGGATTTTTAAAATGTGGCAGTTGGTGATACACAGTGCACCCGCCAGGTGACCTGGAAAACATGACCTGTTAGGGGTCCTTGAGGACAGTGTTTGGGAAACACTGCTTAAAAACTTTCATTTCAAAAGTTCTGCACCATGGACAAAATTTACAAAGCCAGTCTTCATTCATGATAGGTTATATGATGCGTTATACATTCAAGAGGGACAGCATACCAAGGAAAAGATACTGTAGACATGGATTCTGCAATGTATCATAGATAGTTCACCTAGAATCTACAGCACTTACCTATAGATCACGGCCAAGCGACCTGCAGCACTCCAGCTGCTGTGCAACTACATCTCCCAGCATGCCTTGCCACAGTCTTGCTGTTAGGACATGCTAAAACTGTTCACGGCATGCTGGGATGTGTAGTTCCACAGCAGCTGGAGTGCCACGGGTTGCCTACTTCTGCTATAGTATGGGGTTCAAAAAGGACAGGAACAAGGCTGAACTGATTCTACGCAATGAACAGATACTTGGGGCCTGATTCAAACAGGGTGTTCCTGGACGTTGTTGCTGGCGTGTCATGGGCGTGTACGGGTGTGTCAGTGAAACCGGCTGCGTTTTCAGATGCCCAGCTGCTTCCACAGAGGCTCTGTTCAGCTGGAGAAACAAGTGTCCATGTGTTGATGGTGGCGTGTCTAGAACCACCGTGAGTGTCCCAGTGCGTGAATATTCAGGCGAATGCTCTTACTGGGGGCAGGCTGAAAATAAGATTTTACTTACCGATAAATCTATTTCTCGGAGTCCGTAGTGGATGCTGGGGTTCCTGAAAGGACCATGGGGAATAGCGGCTCCGCAGGAGACAGGGCACAAAAAGTAAAGCTTTTTCCGATCAGGTGGTGTGCACTGGCTCCTCCCCCTATGACCCTCCTCCAGACTCCAGTTAGGTACTGTGCCCGGACGAGCGTACACAATAAGGGAGGATTTTGAATCCCGGGTAAGACTCATACCAGCCACACCAATCACACCGTACAACTTGTGATCTAAACCCAGTTAACAGTATGATAACAGCGGAGCCTCTGAAAGATGGCTTCCTTCAACAATAACCCGAATTAGTTAACAATAACTATGTACAATTTATGCAGATAATCCGCACTTGGGATGGGCGCCCAGCATCCACTACGGACTCCGAGAAATAGATTTATCGGTAAGTAAAATCTTATTTTCTCTATCGTCCTAGTGGATGCTGGGGTTCCTGAAAGGACCATGGGGATTATACCAAAGCTCCCAAACGGGCGGGAGAGTGCGGATGACTCTGCAGCACCGAATGAGAGAACTCCAGGTCCTCCTTAGCCAGAGTATCAAATTTGTAAAATTTTACAAACGTGTTCTCCCCTGACCACGTAGCTGCTCGGCAAAGTTGTAATGCCGAGACCCCTCGGGCAGCCGCCCAAGATGAGCCCACCTTCCTTGTGGAGTGGGCCTTTACAGATTTAGGCTGTGGCAGGCCTGCCACAGAATGTGCAAGTTGGATTGTGCTACAGATCCAACGAGCAATCGTCTGCTTAGACGCCGGAGCACCCATCTTGTTGGGTGCATACAATATAAACAACGAGTCAGATTTTCTGACTCCAGCTGTCCTTGCAATATATATTTTTAATGCTCTGACAACGTCCAGTAACTTGGAGTCCTCCAAGTCACTTGTAGCCGCAGGCACTACAATAGGCTGGTTCAGATGAAATGCTGACACCACCTTAGGGAGAAAATGCGGACGAGTCCGCAGTTCTGCCCTGTCCGAATGGAAAATCAGATATGGGCTTTTGTAAGATAAAGCTGCCAATTCTGACACTCTCCTGGCAGAAGCCAGGGCTAGAAGCATGGTCACTTTCCATGTGAGATATTTCAAATCCACCTTTTTTAGTGGTTCAAACCAATGAGATTTTAGGAAATCCAAAACCACATTGAGATCCCACGGTGCCACTGGAGGCACCACAGGAGGCTGTATATGCAGCACTCCCTTAACAAAGGTCTGGACTTCAGGGACTGAAGCCAATTCTTTTTGAAAGAAAATCGACAGGGCCGAAATTTGAACCTTAATAGATCCCAATTTGAGACCCATTGACAATCCTGATTGCAGGAAATGTAGGAATCGACCCAGTTGAAATTCCTCCGTCGGAGCACTCCGATCTTCGCACCACGCAACATATTTTCGCCAAATTCGGTGATAATGTTGCACGGTTACTTCCTTCCTTGCTTTAATCAAAGTAGGAATGACTTCTTCCGGCATGCCTTTTTCCTTTAGGATCCGGCGTTCAACCGCCATGCCGTCAAACGCAGCCGCGGTAAGTCTTGAAACAGACAGGGACCCTGCTGAAGCAAGTCCCTCCTTAGAGGTAGAGGCCACGGATCTTCCGTGATCATCTCTTGAAGTTCCGGGTACCAAGTCCTTCTTGGCCAATCCGGAACCACTAGTATCGTTCTTACGCCTCTTTGCCGTATAATTCTCAATACTTTTGGTATGAGAGGCAGAGGAGGAAACACATACACCGACTGGTACACCCAAGGCGTTACCAGCGCGTCCACAGCTATTGCCTGCGGATCTCTTGACCTGGCGCAATACCTGTCCAGTTTTTTGTTGAGGCGAGACGCCATCATGTCCACCATTGGTCTTTCCCAACGGGTTACCAGCATGTGGAAGACTTCTGGATGAAGTCCCCACTCTCCCGGGTGAAGATCGTGTCTGCTGAGGAAGTCTGCTTCCCAGTTGTCCACTCCCGGGATGAACACTGCTGACAGTGCTATCACATGATTCTCTGCCCAGCGAAGAATCCTTGCAGCTTCTGCCATTGCACTCCTGCTTCTTGTGCCGCCCTGTCTGTTCACATGGGCGACTGCCGTGATGTTGTCCGACTGGATCAACACCGGTTTTCCCTGAAGCAGAGGTTCTGCCTGGCTTAGAGCATTGTATATTGCTCTTAGTTCCAGAATGTTTATGTGAAGAGACGTTTCCAGGCTCGTCCATACTCCCTGGAAGTTTCTTCCTTGTGTGACTGCTCCCCAGCCTCTCAGGCTGGCGTCCGTGGTCACCAGGATCCAATCCTGTATGCCGAATCTGCGGCCCTCCAATAGATGAGCACTCTGCAACCACCACAGAAGAGACACCCTTGTCCTTGGAGACAGGGTTATCCGCAGGTGCATCTGAAGATGCGACCCTGACCATTTGTTCAACAGATCCCTTTGGAAAATTCTTGCGTGGAATCTGCCGAATGGAATTGCTTCGTAAGAAGCCACCATTTTTCCCAGGACTCTTGTGCATTGATGTACAGACACCTTTCCTGGTTTTAGGAGGTTCCTGACAAGCTCGGATAACTCCTTGGCTTTTTCCTCCGGGAGAAAAACCTTTTTCTGAACCGTGTCCAGAATCATCCCTAGGAACAGCAGACGAGTTGTCGGCATTAACTGGGATTTTGGAATATTCAGAATCCACCCGTGCTGTTTTAGCACTTCCTGAGACAGTGCTAATCCCATCTCTAGCTGTTCTCTGGACCTCGCCCTTATTAGGAGATCGTCCAAGTATGGGATAATTAATACGCCTTTTCTTCGAAGAAGAATCATCATCTCGGCCATTACCTTTGTAAAGATCCGAGGTGCCGTGGACAATCCGAACGGCAGCGTCTGAAACTGATAGTGACAGTTTTGTACAACGAACCTGAGGTACCCCTGGTGTGAGGGGTAAATTGGAACGTGGAGATACGCATCCTTGATGTCCAAGGATACCATAAAGTCCCCCTCTTCCAGGTTCGCTATCACTGCTCTGAGTGACTCCATTTTGAACTTGAACTTCTTTATGTACAGGTTCAAGGACTTCAGATTTAGAATAGGCCTTACCGAGCCATCCGGCTTCGGTACCACAAAAAGAGTGGAATAATACCCCTTCCCTTGTTGCAGAAGAGGTACCTTGACTATCACCTGCTGAGAGTACAGCTTGTGAATGGCTTCCAACACCGTCTCCCTTTCGGAGGGGGACGTTGGTAAAGCAGACTTCAGGAAACGGCGAGGTGGATCTGTCTCTAATTCCAACCTGTATCCCTGAGATATTATCTGCAGGATCCAGGGATCTACTTGCGAGTGAGCCCACTGCGCGCTGTAATTTTTGAGACGACCCCCCACGGTCCCCGAGTCCGCTTGAGAAGCCCCAGCGTCATGCTGAGGCTTTTGTAGAAGCCGGGGAGGGCTTCTGATCCTGGGAAGGAGCTGCGTGTTGCTGTCTCTTCCCTCGACCTTTGCCTCGTGGCAGATATGAATAGCCCTTTGCTCTCTTATTTTTAAAGGAACGAAAGGGCTGCGGTTGAAAAGTCGGTGCCTTTTTCTGTTGGGGAGTGACTTGAGGTAGAAAGGTGGATTTCCCGGCTGTAGCCGTGGCCACCAAATCTGATAGACCGACTCCAAATAACTCCTCCCCTTTATACGGCAAAACTTCCATATGCCGTTTTGAATCCGCATCGCCTGTCCACTGTCGCGTCCATAAAGCTCTTCTGGCCGAAATGGACATAGCACTTACCCGTGATGCCAGTGTGCATATATCCCTCTGTGCATCACGCATATAAAGAAATGCATCCTTTATTTGTTCTAACGACAGTAAAATATTGTCCCTGTCCAGGGTATCAATATTTTCAATCAGGGATTCTGACCAAACTACCCCCGCACTGCCCATCCAGGCAGTCGCTACAGCTGGTCGTAGTATAACACCTGCATGTGTGTATATACTTTTTTGGATATTTTCCATCCTCCTATCTGATGGATCTTTAAGTGCGGCCGTCTCAGGAGAGGGTAACGCCACTTGTTTAGATAAGCGTGTTAGCGCCTTGTCCACCCTAGGAGGTGTTTCCCAGCGCTCCCTAACCTCTGGCGGGAAAGGGTATAATGCCAATAATTTCTTTGAAATTATCAGCTTTTTATCAGGGGCAACCCACGCTTCATTACACACGTCATTTAGTTCTTCTGATTCAGGAAAAACTATAGGTAGTTTTTTCATACCCCACATAATACCCTGTTTAGTGGTACCTGTAGTATCAGCTAAATGTAACGCCTCCTTCATTGCCAAAATCATATAACGTGTGGCCCTACTGGAAAATACGGTTGATTCGTCACCGTCACCACTGGAGTCATCGCCTGTGTCTGGGTCTGTGTCGACCGACTGAGGCAAAGGGCGTTTCACAGCCCCTGACGGTGTTTGAGTCGCCTGGACAGGCACTAATTGATTGTCCGGCCGTCTCATGTCGTCAAACGACTGCTTTAGCGTGTTGACACTATCCCGTAGTTCCATAAATAAAGGCATCCATTCTGGTGTCGACTCCCTAGGGGGTGACATCCTCATATTTGGCAATTGCTCCGCCTCCACACCAATATCGTCCTCATACATGTCGACACACACGTACCGACACACAGCAGACACACAGGGAATGCTCCTAACGAAGACAGGACCCACTAGCCCTTTGGGGAGACAGAGGGAGAGTTTGCCAGCACACACCAAAAGCGCTATATATATATCAGGGATAGCCTTATAATAAGTGCTCCCTTATAGCTGCTTTGTTATATCAAAATATCGCCATAAATGTGCCCCCCCCTCTCTGTTTTACCCTGTTTCTGTAGTTTGGGAGCCGTCCTGACCAGCGGAGCTGTGAGAGGAAATGGCGCCGTGTGCTGAGGAGATAGGCCCCGCCCCTTTTCCGGCGGGCTCGTCTCCCGCTATTTAGAAAAATTAGGCAGGGGTTAAATATCTCCATATAGCCTCTAGGGCTATATGTGAGGTATTTTTAGCCTTTATAGGTACTCATTTGCCTCCCAGGGCGCCCCCCTCCCAGCGCCCTGCACCCTCAGTGACTGCCGTGTGAAGTGTGCTGAGAGGAAAATGGCGCACAGCTGCAGTGCTGTGCGCTACCTTTAGAAGACTGCAGGAGTCTTCAGCCGCCGATTCTGGACCTCTTCTGATTTCAGCATCTGCAAGGGGGCCGGCGGCGTGGCTCCGGTGACCATCCAGGCTGTACCTGTGATCGTCCCTCTGGAGCTTGATGTCCAGTAGCCAAGAAACCAATCCATCCTGCACGCAGGTGAGTTGACTCCTTCTCCCCTCAGTCCCTCGCTGCAGTGATCCTGTTGCCAGCAGGAATCACTGTAAAATAAAAAACCTAGCTAAACTTTCTCTAAGCAGCTCTTTAGGAGAGCCACCTAGATTGCACCCTTCTCGGCCGGGCACAAAAATCTAACTGGAGTCTGGAGGAGGGTCATAGGGGGAGGAGCCAGTGCACACCACCTGATCGGAAAAAGCTTTACTTTTTGTGCCCTGTCTCCTGCGGAGCCGCTATTCCCCATGGTCCTTTCAGGAACCCCAGCATCCACTAGGACGATAGAGAAACTAGTATTAGCATATTCTCGCTCCCACAGCAGCGTCCACCTCTTAATCAGGTCCATAGATGTCCGGCTGCACACATTTGCCCACTGCGGCAGCCAGTAGATTTTCCTGCGTACCTCTATGTCTGCGAGACAACAATCGGCGGTGTAGGGCAGGGATGGCCAAACCAGTCCTCAAGAGCTACTTACAGTTCACGTTTTCCAGAAGACCTACAGTAGCTGGTGCACAGGTGAAGCCATTATTAACGGTCACATTTTCAAACGTGTGGTTCATTCATTCCTAACCGACACGTTCTACAGATCCGCAGGTGGCCTGGAAAACATGGACTGTTGGTAGATCTGGAGGACCCGTTTGGCCACCCCTAGTGTACGGGATTACAGTACTTCGCAGCTAACTGAATTGACCCCATAAAGTTGGAGATGTGGGAATCAGGTTGTTTGCTCTGCACTATTATAACCCAACCTCGTACAAAGGGTGACAGAGACGGGAAATGTTAGTACCTGAGAACGGTCAATGAGGAAGGCTTTGTCGCCCACCTTCAGGCAGAACTTATCCTGCAGTCCGCTATGGCTCTTTCTCCCCTGTTCCTGGCGCTGGGTGCAGAAGGTGAAGGAGCTGCTCCGGTGTAGCTGACGCACACAGCTCCTGATCAGTAAAGCATAAGACGAGCGTAAGCGCAGCCACAAATACACGTAGCAGAGGGTAATGAGCATGGCGTTCACACACGTGGAGCATGGAGGGCAGGGGGCCCGGGGCCCTTTGATCAGAGATCCGGCATAGGTGAAATATGTCGGGGGGGGGGAACCCTGAGGCTCGGTTCTCCTTACATCCAGAATCAAAATCCTGCTCTACGGAACAAAACAAAAACAAATGATAAAACAAATACACAAGGCGACAAAGACAAAAGCATTCAGGTCAGGTTCTAGTATTTATGTATGTTCTGGTAAATAGTGGATTTCAGAATGGGCAATGGAACCAGAGATAATAGTCTGAAGGACGTAAAAGTTCTCCGATAGATGACTCTGTCCGTACTCATGATTAACGCAGGAATATGACTGTATATTCATATACTGGAATCAGACACTTTATATCTATATAACTCATGAACCCTTCTCTCTAACATGTGGGGGGATACCCAGCATAGGGCACGTCCACCACGCATGGGGTACTCCCCCCCCCCCCCTCCCCCCCCTCCCCCCCGTCACTGCTAACATGCCAGCACTTCGCTGCACAGAGAAGTGCTCACATGATAAGGGTAGCCCTCTAGGAAGACGGAGGGCCGCCATCTTTTGTGATGTCACACAGCCGCCGCGGCCTGCCCTGAAATAATCTGTAACCACCTGCGTTGCCTGGACCGCACCCCTCAAACAGTACATCACCCCCCCCCTCCCCCAGCTATTAAACTGCGATCGCGGAAGTCGGCAAATAGCAATTACCGCACTTGGGGGGGGGGGGGGGGGGGGGGGGGATTTCTGAATTAGCCCCTTAACAATGATATTTGGAGCATTTTTACTGTTTCCGTATTATAACCGGAAACGCGATGTTTACAGCTATAATTCAGATGCGTTACAAATACTGTCTGCTCTTTACATCCTGCTGTCGGCATTCTGACGATCTACAGCAGATATGTCCAAACTGCGGCCCTTCAGCTGTTGTGAAACTACACATCCCAGCATGACCTGACACAGTTTTGCTGTCAGAGAATGCTAATGCTGTGTCAGGGCATGCTGGGATGTGTAGTTTCTCAACAGCTGGAGGGCCGCAGTTTGGACATGCCTGATCTACAGCATAACAATCGACCAACCATACTTATTCTCAACTAAACCCATCAAGCTGTACCTGCCATGAGTGGGACTGCAGTGGGCATGCAGCTGCAACAAAAGTACAGTAAGGGCGTGTTCTGGGTGTGTAGTCTGAAGTTTAGACAAAGATGGCTGCCAATAAGTCTGATACAGTATGCAGCCTCCATGAGGGGTCTGCCATTTGTCAACTCTGACCCTGCTGTAAGCGGAAAGTTGATAGTGGTGACCGGATTCTATTGGTTGCAAATGTTAAATACACACCCAGTTATTCATATACCTGAAAAAGGGTGTGAATCAAGAGATTGATAGTATATAGACAGTCAATACGTCAACGCCACATGGTGGACAGGGTCAAAAGGTCGACAGGGTCAAAAGGTCAACATGGACTTAGGTCAACATGTTGTTTTTTTTAAACCCTAATCCTGACCCTAAACCTCCCCCTGGTGCCTAACCTTAACTGTCTGCTTTCACAGCCTGACCCAAATCGTCCTATCCAGCAGTCTAACCCTCACCCTAAAAATCATGAAAATCCATGTGTCAACTTTTTCAACCTGTTGACCTAAGTCCATGTTAACTATCATTACTGAACGACATGGTTCATATCGCCCGGACACATCGGCGAGTCTGTAGGGCCCTTTAGTATTTTCTGTACTGGTAGAAAAGCCACACCTCCAGACCGCAATCCAGTCTTACCTCAGCCAGGTACTACGGGGGAGGGAGTACAAACTCCAGATCTGCAGATGCGGCTGACCTTGACTAGGTTGAAAAACCTAGCAGCATATTCAATTAGCAGCGGGATTGAGCCACAGCCGCCGCCCGAGTCAATCAATGAGCGGGGATTACCCCGCACGTGAATCCCGAGTGGTGGAACCCCGCAGCTAATTGAATATGCCCGATGGACTTTAAAAAAAAATTGCAACTTGCGACTAATGCCGAATAAGGCCCAGTTATACTAAGATCTGGACAGCTCCTGTGTTTTGTATTCAGAATTCCCCATGCTGCTTTGGCCGAAGCATCATTTGTGAGGTGCTGATGAGGTGGAGTATCTCCTGAAATGCGGGTGTCTGAAGCAGGCCTGTCCTGCAGGTTTACTAGCGGGGTGGGATTAAAAATTAACTTTCCTTTGGACATCCTCATTAATTCTTCTTATTTTGGGGTTATTTTGCATGCATCAGGCTTCTAATTAGCTTAATTAGCTTGTACTTCTTGCTGCAAGTCCAGCCATGCAAAAATATAAGCAACTGAATCATTAAGATAAAAACCAGGAACCAGCGCTTGCATTATTATTCCGTATCTTGCATGCTCTTAACACAATGTAAGAAAATGGTTTGCAAGGATTTCCAAAATGACCCTAAAAGCTCATGGAAAGCAGTATTTGTGTGACAGACAATGATCAGCCAGAACACTCCATTATAAGTAATTATCCTTCCATTTGTATCAATGCAACCTCACAACAAGAGACGTTGGGCACTTTAGTATTTGGACTGGCAGCTTATTTCTCTACTTTTTGGAGACCTGTAACCCTCGCAGCTAGAGATGGCAGACATTTTGTCGGTTGAGCCAAAAGTCAGCTCCTCACTGAGGCATGAGCTACAAGTGGATAGGTTACGGTCACATGATTATGGATTCAACCCAGAAGATGGCTGCCTCCATTCTGTGTTGCGACAGGAACACATTAAGGCAGTGGTTCCCAAACCTTTTTGAATAACGGCGCCCTAGAGTATCTGAATGTTTTTAACGGCACCCCTAGGCCAATTGTTTCCTATTTAGACATTTTTAAAGAAATATGAAATGTATTTCAATTGTGTTTTATATGTCATCCTTAGGGTCAGTTCATACTTGCCTACCTGACTCTCTCCATGAGGGAGAAAATGCTCTGTTCCTGGACTTTCCTGGTAATGTATGATAGGTTTCACCACAGGTGATGGCATTCTTATCAATTACTAGCTCACCACAGGTGATGGCAATCATACATTACCAGGAAAGTCCAGGAACAGAGCATTTTCTCCCTAATGGAGAGGGTCAGGTAGGCAAGTATGGGTCAGTTGTGTGGTGAGGGACAAGATTTGCTCCTGTTTGTGCACATATTTTATGATTGGCAGCCACTAGCACTGGTTTTGCCTAGAACATTGCCCATAAATAATTTGAATTGCTCCTGGAACACCAATCCAAGGCACCTCTGCAAGTGCACTGAGGCAGAGCCGGATTATAGGAGGGGCAACAAGGGCGGTCGTCCCAGGGCCCCCACATACTCTCCCCCAGACTCCAAACTTGCCGGTGCCCGCAGTCAGCGGCACCAATAATGAGTCAGTCTGACTCATTATTAGCAAGCCACAAGCAGTCCCACTCCCAGCAGCAACGACGTAGGAAGGATGGAAGTGGTGCACTGATGTACCGCATCAGAGGAGAGGAGAAGGCTCTTCCCCACCCCACCCAGCAGGGTGTGGTATGCAAGGTCGACAGTAACTAGGTCAACAGTAACTAGGTCGACCACTATTGGTCGACAGGGTCTCTAGGTCGACATGAGTTTTTTGGGTCGTTTTCTCCGTACAGTGACCGGGAACCCCAATTAGTGCCCTGTGTCCCCTCGCATGGCTCGCTTCGCTTGCCGTGCTTCAGGCAAGTTGCCTCGCTGCGCTCGGCACAGGTTACTATTCCTATTCATAGGCCACGTGGATCGTTAAGTATGAAAAAGTTCAAAAAAATACATTTTTAAAGAAAAAAAAACTCATGTCAACCTTTTGACATGTCGACCTAGAACATGTCGACCTGAAGACCCTGTCAACCTAGTTACTGTCGACCAATAGTGGTCAACCTAGAGATTGGATCCCGCCCATCCTCTGAACCCCACATCTGACCTCTCATGTTCGGCTCCTCCTCCTCCTCGCTCGTATTGCCGCCGGGGACCATCTGACAATGTCAGGGTGATCCACAAAGAGGGAGCCGCGACCGCCCCGCAGTGTGAGATCCCAAAGGAATGGAGCCGCAACTGCACAGCGCTGAGCCTGCCCGCCCTGAGGAGGGGGTACTCTTTTCTTTCCACCTTCCAGACAGCAGGGAGAAAGAGGGAGCTGCAGAAACAGCCCTCCCTCTCCCTGCGCATGGATGAACAAAAAAAAAAAAAAAAAGATAAATAGCCCAGGGGTGCCAAAGTACACAGTTTGAGAACCACTGCATTAAGGTCTAAAGTAAAAAAAAGTCATACCAGACCATTGAGACTGGATGATGAGTCTCAGATCTCAAACTTCCACTGTGCCTGCCATACATTCAGGCGAAGCGGTGACCTCTGCTTCACGGAGACAGCGGGGATGGCTGCGCCAACGGAATAATGATAGTGGGGTATGAAGCTCCTACTGTACCTAACGTAGTAATTTCCACTGATATTTTGCTGGTGGGAAGAATGAAACATTATTTTTATATGAATACTAAGTTATGAGGCCCAGTAAATAAGAAATATACCTTATATACAGAATTTTGGAAATTGTTGCAGGCAGTTGCCAAATTTTTAAAAAATCGGGACATTTGCAATGACAAGTCTTTAAAATATGGCATTGTGTCTTGAATAACCCTGCAAAAGCTTAGAATTTAGCTTCAAATGAATTGGTATTTATAGAATGTATCATTTATGTAATACTACAAAACTGTCCCTCGCTTGTGCCAAATGTTGTGACCCCATTACCATCAGCTACCCCCAGTAGGTACAAGTGTCCCAGGCTGCAGCTGGCTCCACTGGTCTCTGGGATAGGGATCAGCATGGAGTACCAGGCACCCTGACCCCATTATTATCAGCTACCCCCAGTAGGTACAAGTGTCCCAGGCTGCAGCTGGCTCCCCTGGTCTCTGGGATAGGGAACAGTAGGGATCAGCATGCAGCTGCAGGCACCCTGACCTCATTATTATCAGCTACCCCCAGTAGGTACAAGTGTCCCAGGCTGCAGCTGGCTCCCCTAGTCTCTGGGATAAGGAACAGTAGGGATCAGCATGCAGCTGCAGGCACCCTGACCCCATTAGTACCAGCTACCCCCAGTAGGTATGTGTCCCAGGCTGCAGCTGGCTCCCCTGGCCTCTGGCATAGGGATCAGTAGGGATCAGCATGCAGCTGCAGGCACCCTGACCCCATTATTATCAGCTACCCCCAGTAGGTACAAGTGTGCCAGGCTGCAGCTGGCTCCCCTGGTCTCTGGGATAGGGAACGGTAGGGATCAGCATGCAGCTGCAGGCACCCTGACCTCATTATTATCAGCTACCCCCAGTAGGTACAAGTGTCCCAGGCTGCAGCTGGCTCCCCTGGTCTCTGGGATAGGGAACAGTAGGGATCAGCATGCAGCTGCAGGCACCCTGACCCCATTAGTACCAGCTACCCCCAGTAGGTACAAGTGTCCCAGGCTGCAGCTGGCTCCCCTGGCCTCTGGCATAGGGATCAGCATGCAGCTGCAGCCACCCTGACCTGTCAGACATCACATAACAGGGCACAGAGAGAACTCACATTCACTTCTGGAGAGCTGGGGAAACGAAACCAAACTCACACAGCAGCCACACACAACCCTGCTGCGCCTGTCACATCAAACTGGCCAATCACTGCGGGACACTGTCTGTGACACAAGCCCTCACTGGTGATTTGTTACTTCTCCATGGATTGGTGGATATATGACAGGTGAGAAGTTATTCGGTCCTGATTGGCTAACGCCGCCGGTCTCCTCCAATCAGAAGGTATATATTGAGTAGGAGTGGTAGGAACTAGGGAGTAAGGAGGAGTCAGGACTGAGTGTCTGATTATCCGAGTGAGGGATTGGTGGAGGCGGGTGGGATGCAGCTGTGCACCCGCTGTATGGCTGTTCAGTAGGCGCAGGGCTCAGGCGTCGTAACTCCTCCCCCTTACGGAAAAGGTCCCTTAGCCCACTTGATTCAAGCATCTACCCTCTCTTCATCCAGCTGTTATTGAACTCGGTTCATCCGCCAGTCCCGTCAAATTGCTGGCAGGGCATGCTGGCACTTGTAGTTCCACAGCACCATAATAGATGCCAGCTGATCGCATTATTCAAATTGACCAGTTAATAACATTTCTATTTTTATTTTGCATAATGAACTTGTAGTTGCCTCTGGAGACACTGGTAGGTCTTGCTGGTACTTGTGGTTCGACATCGGTAGAGATCCGCAGATTGTCTTACTGAGGCAATACATATAGGGGCTCCGCACATTGGCAAGAACCATGGTAGAGCAACTCTGCACACCACAATGGGGGTGTGAGCTAAAATGAGCGATGTGGCGCTTGTATGTCACCATTACTAGTGCTCTGACACCAGCTGACCTGCAATTGAATTGTTCTCTTAATATGTACAATGGCCTGCTGAGACTTGTAGTTCCACAGCACCATAGAGCCACTGGTTGCGTTCCTCTGTCTTTCTGAGCCAATAACGCTAAAATACTGACATGGTATGAAGGAGTTTTTAGTTCTACCCACAAGTTGGCTACCCCTGGCCTACTTTGCTAATAGGTATTTCTCTAACGTCCTAGTGGATGCTGGGAACTCCGTAAGGACCATGGGGAATAGCGGGCTCCGAAGGAGGCTGGGCACTCTAGAAAGATCTTAGACTACCTGGTGTGCACTGGCTCCTCCCACTATGACCCTCCTCCAAGCCTCAGTTAGATTTCGTGCCCGGCCGAGGTTGGATGCACACTAGGGGCTCTCCTGAGCTCTTAGAAAGTTATAGACTTAGAATTTGTTATTTTCAGTGAGACCTGCTGGCAACAGGCTCACTGCAGCGAGGGACTAAGGGGAGAAGAAGCGAACTCGCCTGCTTGCAGCCGGATTGGGCTTCTTAGGCTACTGGACACCATTAGCTCCAGAGGGATCGACCGCAGGCCCAGCCTTGATGTTCGGTCCCGGAGCCGCGCCGCCGTCCCCCTTACAGAGCCAGAAGCAAGAAGATGGTCCGGAAAATCGGCGGCATGAAGACTCAGTCTTCACCAAGGTAGCGCACAGCACTGCAGCTGTGCGCCATTGCTCCTCTCACACACTTCATACTTCGGTAACTGAGGGTGCAGGGCGCTGGGGGGGGGCGCCCTGAGGCAGCAATAAAAACACCTTGACTGGCAAAAATACCTCAATATAGAGCCCCAGGGGCTATATATGAGGTAAATACCCCTGCCAGAAGTCCATAAAAAACGGGAGAATAGGCCGCGAAAAAGGGGCGGAGCCTATCTCCTCAGCACACTGGCGCCATTTTCCCTCACAGCTCCGTTGGAGGGAAGCTCCCTGGCTCTCCCCTGCAGTCTACAAGGGTTAAAAAAAGAGAGGGGGGGCACTAAATTTAGGCGTAGTATACATTATATATATATAAAGCTATAGGGGACATAACTCAGTTAGTCCCTGCAGTATATAGCGCTCTGGTGTGTGCTGGCATACTCTCACTCTGTCCCCCCAAAGGGCTTTTGTGGGTCCTGTCCTCGTTTAGAGCAGTCCCTGTGTGTCTGCGGTGTGTCGGTACGGCTGTGTCGACATGTTGAATGAGGAGGCTTATATGGTGACAGAACAGAGGCCGATATATGTGATGTCGCCCCCTGTAGGGCCGACACCAGAGTGGATGGATAGGTGAAAGGTATTAACCGACAGTGTCAACTCCTTACATAAAAGGGTGGATGACGTAACAGCTGTGGGACAGCCGGCTTCGCAGCCCGCGCCTGCCCAGGCGTCTCAAAGGCCATCAGGGGCTCAAAAACGCCCGCTCTCTCAGATGGCAGACACAGATGTCGACACAGAGTCTGACTCCAGTGTCGACAAGGTGGAGACATATACACAATCCACTAGGAACATCCGTGACGTGATCCCGGCAATAAAAAATGTGTTATACATTTCTGACTTTAACCCAAGCACCTCTAAAAATGGGTTTTAGGTTTGGGGAGAAAAAACAGGCAGTGTTTTGTTCCCCCATCAGATGAATAAATGAAGTGTGTGAAAGCGTGGGTTCCCCCGTTAAGAAACTGGTAATTTATAAAAAGTTACTGATGGCGTACCCTTTCCCGCCAGGTGGATAAGTTACGCTGGGAGATATCCCCTAGGGTGGATAAGGCGCTCACACGTTTGTCAAAAAAGGTGGCACTGCCGTCTTAGGATACGGCCACTTTAATAGGTACCTGTTGATAAAAAACAGGAGGCTATCCTGAAGTCTGTATTTACACACTCAGGTACTAGACTGAGACCTGCAGATAATGCTGCTGCAGCGTGGTCGGTGACCCTGTCAAACAGGGATACTAGTTGGCAAACATAAAAACATATTAAAAACGTCGTCTTATATATGGGGGATGCACAGAGGGATATTTTGCCGGCTGGCATCCAAAATAAATGTAATGTCCATTCTGTCAGGAGGGTATTAGAGACCTGTCACTGGACAGGTGATGCTGACTTAAAAAGCGCATAGAGAGCCTTATAAGGGTGAGGAATTATTTGGGGATGGTCTCTGGGACCTCGTATCCACAGCAACTGCTGGGAAGAAATAATTTTACCTCAGGTTTCCTCACAGACAAAGGTACAGTCCTTTCGGCTTCAGAAAAGCACAAATGGCGCTTCCTTTCTGTACAGAGACAAGGGTAGAGGGAAAAAAGCTGCACCAGTCAGCCTGTTCCCAGAATCAAGATTCTTCCCCCGCCTCCTGTGAGGCCACACCATGACGCGGGTGCTCCACAGGTGTAGCCAGGTACGGTGGGGGGCCGTCTCAAAAATTTCAGCAATTAGTGGGCTCGCTCACAGGTGGATCCCTGTTTCTTTCAAGTAGTATTTCAGGGGTACAAGCTGGAATTCGAGATGTCTCCCCCCAGCCGTTTCCTAAAATATGCCTTGCTGACAACTCCCTCAGGCAGGGAGGCTGTGCTAAAGGCAATTAATAAGCGGTATTCCCAGCAGGTAATACTCAAGGTGCCCCTACTTCAACAAGGACGGGGTTACTATTCCACACGGGTTGGGGTACCGAAACCGCATGGTTCGGTGTGACCCATTTTATATTTAAAATCCTTGAACACAAAAATTCAAGTTCAAGATGGAATCGCTCAGGGCGGTTATTCCAAGCCTGGACGAGGGGGATTACATGGTATCCTGGGACATCAAGGATGCTTACCTGCATGTCCCCATTTACCATCCTCGCCAGGAGTACCTCAGATTTGTGGTACAGGATTACCATTACCAAGTCCAGACACTGCCGTTTGGACTGTACATGGCACCGAGGGTGTTTTATCAAGGTAATGGCCGAAATGTTGATACTCCTTCAAAAAAAGGGAGTTGTAATCATCCCGTACTTGGACAATCTCGTTATAAGGGCGAGGTCCAAGGAGCAGTTGGTAGTCGGGGTAGCACTATTTTGGAAAGTGCTACAACAGCATGGTTGGATTCTAAACAGTCCAAAGTCACAGCTGGTTCCTATGACACGTCTACTGTTCCTGGGGATGGTTCTGGACATAAACCAGAAATAGTGTTTCTCCCGGAGGAGAAAGCCAAGGAGTTGTCATCTCTAGTCGGAGACCTCCTGAAGCCAAAATAGGTAGCGGTGCATCATTGCACGCGAGTCCTGGGAAAAATGGTAGCTTTCTACGAAGCAATCCCATTAGGCAGGTTCCATACAAGAACTTTTCAGAGGGACCTGTTGGACAAGTGGTCCGGATCGCATCTTCCGATGCATAGGCTGATAACCCTGTCTCCAAGGACCAGGGTATCTCTACTGTGGTGGCTGCAGAGTGCCCATCTTCAAGAGGGCCGCAGGTTCGGCATACAGGACTAGGTCCTAGTGACCAGGGATTCCAGCCTTTGAGGCTGGGAGGCAGTCACACAGGGAAGAAATTTCCAGGGACTTTGGTCAAGTCAGGTTATTTCCCTACACATAAATATTCTGGACCTGAGGGCCATTTACAATGTCCTGAGGCCGGCAAGGCCTCTGCTTCAAAACCAGCCGGTACTGATCCAATCAGACAACATCACGGCAGTCGCCCATGTAAACCGACAGGGCGGCACAAGAAGCAGGATGGCGATGGCAGAAGCCACAAGGATTCTCCGATAGGCGGAAAATCATGTGTTAGCACTGTCAGCAGTGTTCATTCCCGGAGTGGACAACTGGGAAGCAGATCTTCTCAACAGACACGACCTCCACCCGGGAGAATGGGGACTTCCTCCAGAAGTCTTCCAATAGGATTGTACACCATTGGGAAAGGCCACAGGTGGACATGATGGCGTCCCGCCTCAACAAAAAGCTATAAAAGATATTGCACCGGGTCAAGGGACCCTCAGGCGATAGCTATGGACGCTCTGGTAACACCGTGGGTGTACCAGTCGGTTTATGTGTTCTCCCCTCTGCCTCTCATACCAAAGGTACTGAGAATAATAAGAAGGCGAGGAGTAAGAACGATACTCGTGGAGGGCCAAGAAGAGCTTGGTACCCAGAACTTCAAGAATTTATATCAGAGGACCCATGGCCTCTGCCACTCAGACAGGACCTGCGGCAGCGGGGGCCCTGTCTGTTCCAAGACTTACCGCGGCTGCGTTTGTCGGCATGGCGGTTGAACGCCGGATCCTGAAGGAAAAGGGCATTCCGGAGGAAGTCATTCCTACGCTTACTAAAGCCAGGAAAGAGGTTACAGCAACTCATTATCACCGCATATGGCGAAAATATGTTGCATGGTGTGAGGCCGAAAGGGCCCCAACAGAGGAATTTCAACTAGGTCGATTTCTGCATTTCCTGCAAGCAGGAGTGACTATGGGCCTTAAATTGGGTTCCATTAAGGTACAGATCTCGGCTCTGTCGATTTTTCTTTCAAAAAGAACTAGCTTCAGTACCTGAAGTTCAGACATTTATAAAAGGAGTGCTGCAGAGTCAGCCCCCGTTTGTGCCTCCTGTGGCACCTTGGGATCTCAACGTGGTGTTGAGTTTCTTAAAATCACATTGGTTTGAACCACTAAAAACCGTGGATCTGAAATATCTCACGTGCAAGGTGGTTATGTTATTGGCCTTGGCTTCTGCCAGGCGAGTATCAAAGTTGGCGGCTTTGTCTTGTAAAAGCCCTTATTTGATTTTCCATATGGATAGGGCAGAATTGAGGACTCGTCCCCAGTTTCTCCCAAAGGTGGTGTCAGCGTTTCACCTGAACCAGCCTATTGTGGTGCCTAGGCTACTAGGGACTTGGAGGACTCCAAGTTGCTAGACGTTGTCAGGGCACTGAAAATATATGTTTCCAGAACGGCTAGAGTCAGAAAATCTGACTCGCTGTTTATCCTATATGCACCTAACAAGCTGGGTGCTCCTGCTTCTAAGCAGACTATTGCTCGTTGGATTTGTAGTACAATTCAGCTTGCACATACTGTGGCAGGCCTGCCACAGCCAAAATCTGTCAATGCCCATTCCACAAGGAAGGTGGGCTCATCTTGGGCGGCTGCCCGAGAGGTCTCGGCTTTACAACTTTGCCGAGCAGCTACTTGGTCAGGGGCAAACACGTTTGCAAAATTCTACAAATTTGATACCCTGGCTGAGGAGGACCTGGAGTTCTCTCATTCAGTGCTGCAGAGTCATCCGCACTCTCCCGCCCGTTTGGGAGCTTTGGTATAATCCCCATGGTCCTTACGGAGTTCCCAGCATCCACTAGGACGTTAGAGAAAATAAGAATTTACTCACCGGTAATTCTGTTTCTCGTAGTCCGTAGTGGATGCTGGGCGCCCATCCCAAGTGCGGTTTATCTGCAATACTTGTACATAGTTATTGTTAACTAAATCGGGTTATTGTTGAGCCATCTGTTGAGAGGCTCTATTGTTTCATACTGTTAACTGTGTTTCATATCACGAGTTGTACGGTGTGATTGGTGTGGCTGGTATGAGTCTTACCCGGGATTCAAAATCCTTCCTTATTGTGTACGCTCGTCCGGGCACAGTACCTAACTGAGGCTTGGAGGAGGGTCATAGTGGGAGGAGCCAGTGCACACCAGGTAGTCTAAGATCTTTCTAGAGTGCCCAGCCTCCTTCGGAGCCCGCTATTCCCCATGGTCCTTACGGAGTTCCCAGCATCCACTACGGACTACGAGAAACAGAATTACCGGTGAGTAAATTCTTATTAAAATTCACCCTGGCAAGAGATAGTTTTACATCAATGGAAAGGCCACAAAATTGCCTCTTTTTGTTGATAGAGCCATATAAAATGGGGAAACACAGATTTCCAGCTGCCTCTCCCCCAACTTCTCCTTGATGTCTGAGTGCTCTCAGAAGCTCAACGTGGACAAAACTGAACTCATCGGGGTACATTTACTAAGATTCGTATTTTCCAGAATCATGTCCAAGTTCAATCACGAATGACATCGACAGTGTAAAATTGCAACTTTTTGAATTGATTACGATGGATTTACTAAGCTGTCGTATTCGGGTTTTTCTTTTCTTCCGATGTCGATGTCATTCGTGGTTTTTTACCTATTTTTACGGCAGTGATTAGCAAAACACTGCCGACTTTTTTTACAATCAATCTCGGCCGGATCTGTGTGATCCGTGCTGGGGTTTTTTTTTTGTTTTTTTTTAAATGAAACACTGTAAAATCATTAAAAAAAATGCGTGGGGTCCCCCCTCCTAAGCATAACCAGCCTCGGGCTCTTTGAGCCGATCCTGGTTGCAAAAATATGGGGGGGAAAATGACAGGGGTTCCCCCATATTTAAGCAACCAGCATCGGGCTCTGCGCCTGGTCCTGGTCCCAAAAATACGGGGGACAAAAAGAGTAGGGGTCCCCCGTATTTTTAAAACCAGCACCGGGCTCCACTAGCTGGACAGATAATGCCACAGCCGGGGGTCACTTTTATATAGTGCCCTGCGGCCGTGGCATCAAAAATCCAACTAGTCACCCCTGGCCGGGGTACCCTGGGGGAGTGGGGACCCCTTCAATCAAGGGGTCCCCCCCCCCAGCCACCCAAGGGCCAGGGGTGAAGCCCGAGGCTGTCCCCCCCCCATCCAATGGGCTGCGGATGGGGGGGCTGATAGCCTTTGATGTTAAAGAAAAGATATTGTTTTTAGTAGCAGTACTACAAGTCCCAGCAAGCCTCCCCCGCATGCTGGTACTTGGAGAACCACAAGTACCAGCATGCGGCGGAAAAACTGGCCCGCTGGTACCTGTAGTACTACTACTAAAAAAATACCCAAAAAAAGACAAGACACACACACCGTGAAAGTATAATTTTATTACATACATACACACATACATACATACATACTTACCTTAAGTTCCCACGCAGGTCGGTCCTCTTCTCCAGTAGAATCCAAGGGGTACCTGTTGAAGAAATTATACTCACGAGATCCAGGGGTCCAGGCTCCTCGGCAAATCCAGGGTTAATCCACGTACTTGATAAAAAAAAAAAAACGGTGTCCCGACCACGAACTGAAAGGGGACCCATGTTTGCACATGGGTCACCTTTCCACGAATGCCAGAAACCCACTTTGACTTCTGTCTAAGTGGGTTTCTGCAGCCAATCAGGGAGCGCCACGTTGTAGCACTCTCCTGATCAGCTGTGTGCTCTTGTCCTCACTGACAGGCAGCACACGGCAGTGTTACAATGTAGCGCCTATGCGCTACATTGTAACCAATGATGGGAACTTTCTGCCCTGCGGTTGACCTAAAGTGACGTCACCGCTGAGCTGAAAGTTCCCATCATTGGTTACAATGTAGCGCATAGGCGCTACATTGTAACACTGCCGTGTGCTGCCTGTCAGTGAGGACAAGAGCACACAGCTGATCAGGAGAGTGCTACAACGTGGCGCTCCCTGATTGGCTGCAGAAACCCACTTAGACAGAAGTCAAAGTGGGTTTCTGGCATTCGTGGAAAGGTGACCCATGTGCAAACATGGGTCCCCTTTCAGTTCGTGGTCGGGACACCGTTTTTTTTTTTTATCAAGTACGTGGATTAACCCTGGATTTGCCGAGGAGCCTGGACCCCTGGATCTCGTGAGTATAATTTCTTCAACAGGTACCCCTTGGATTCTACTGGAGAAGAGGACCGACCTGCGTGGGAACTTAAGGTAAGTATGTATGTATGTGTGTATGTATGTAATAAAATTATACTTTCACGGTGTGTGTGTCTTGTCTTTTTTTGGGTATTTTTTTAGTAGTAGTACTACAGGTACCAGCGGGCCAGTTTTTCCGCCGCATGCTGGTACTTGTGGTTCTCCAAGTACCAGCATGCGGGGGAGGCTTGCTGGGACTTGTAGCACTGCTACTAAAAACAATATCTTTTCTTTAACATCAAAGGCTATCAGCCCCCCCATCCGCAGCCCATTGGATGGGGGGGGACAGCCTCGGGCTTCACCCCTGGCCCTTGGGTGGCTGGGGGGGGGGACCCCTTGATTGAAGGGGTCCCCACTCCCCCAGGGTACCCCGGCCAGGGGTGACTAGTTGGATTTTTGATGCCACGGCCGCAGGGCACTATATAAAAGTGACCCCCGGCTGTGGCATTATCTGTCCAGCTAGTGGAGCCCGGTGCTGGTTTTAAAAATACGGGGGACCCCTACTCTTTTTGTCCCCCGTATTTTTGGGACCAGGACCAGGCGCAGAGCCCGATGCTGGTTGCTTAAATATGGGGGAACCCCTGTCATTTTTTTCCCCATATTTTTGCAACCAGGATCGGCTCAAAGAGCCCGAGGCTGGTTATGCTTAGGAGGGGGGACCCCACGCAATTTTTTTTGACAAAATAAGCACTTTCCCACCCCTTCCCATTGATATACATGCACGGATCTCATGGATCCCTGCATGCCTATCTAATCACGGGGGGAAAAAAAAGGTCTGTTTTTTTTTAGCACTTTTTTACGAGTTGTAATTTTTCACGGCAGTGTTTGTTCTTTTTTTGCTTTGCACTTCTTAGTAAATGACCGAGATTCATACTTAAACAGCCGCGTTTTGACCGATGGTGTATTCATTCGTAATTTTTTACCTGAACTTGCAAAAAATTACGAATGCCCTCATCACTGCCGTGATTAGTGCTTAGTAAATTACCGAGATGACACTTTGATGAAAAAACGGCATCTCGGTCAAAATCGGGAGCTTAGTAAATTTCCCCCATCATCTTTCCTCCAGCACCCCTACCAATATCTCTGTCACTGTTGACAACACTATCATCTCCCCCGTTCCCCAACTCCTCTGCTTGGGCATCACTTTTGGCTCCACCCTCACCTGTGCACCCCACATCCAAACTCTGGCGCAATCTTGTCAATTCCAACAATGCTCGCGTCCGGCCATTTCTCTCCCAGAGTGCAACTAAACTTATCATCCACTCACTGGTCATCTCACGACTCGAAATCTGCACTGGCACCCATTCCCCTACAGAATCCTCTTCAAACCCCTCACCCTCACATACTGTACAAAGCCATCTCTAATTCCACTGCTCCCTACATCTCCAACCTCAGCTCCCTCAAAACTCCCTCCTGCCCCCTACTCCTCTACCCTGATCACTGCTTCACATGCTCGAGTTCAAGATTTTGCCCGTGTTGCACCCCTTCAGTGGAATGCGCTCCAGCGCTCCATTAGACTCTCCCGGACATTGCAAAGCTTCAAACGGGCACTGAAAACCCACCTATTCATCAAAGCGTACCCTCCAGATGCATAACCTAGTCCTGAGGCTGCTCCTCCATCCCCCTGCCTCATGCCATCAACATCTCTGCTTTGCTTACACCCTGCCGTCAGGCTGCCTCCCTCCTGCTTGCACCTTATGTCATCTGTCTGTCGCCTCTTCCTCTTGTTGTCAAAACCCGCTTCTCGACACATTTCACTCACAGCTCTCTCCTACTCAGCGACCATCTTTACCCGCTTTCTCTCCTGCTGGTAAAGGCTCATCTCCATCTATGTCCACCAGCCCCTAGTAGTACGCTGATCACTCCCTCACATCTTAGCTGTATTATGTATTGAGAATTGTGCTGCTCTTTGTTACCTGTACTCTGTTTGTTATTTATTTACTGTAATGTTAAGTTCTGTCTCCCTGTACTGTTCTTTGTACGGTGCTGCGAAACACTTGTGCCGCCTTGTAAATAAAATGTAATTATAATGATTTCTGGAGGGGGGTTCAAATGTTTGATTTTAGAGTGATTGTTGCCAGCCCATGAAGGATGTATAATTAGCATGTAACAAGCTATAGTCTCCCCGAAACACAGTGCAGTGTATGAGACACAGTACGTCAGACATATGTAGGCCCAATGATCACAGTAAAGGGGGGTACACACGGGCAGATGTGTGCTGAGCGATCTATCACACATCATGTGTGCTGAGTGTGGGGGGGGGGGGGGCGCTCACTTCACACAGCGATGAAGTGAGGGACCTGACTAGATTGTGCCAATCCAGAGTTAGCGATAGTGCTATTGCTGTGGGGCATACACACGGAGCGATGTGTGCTTCTTTTCTAAGCAATCCACTCAGATTGCTTAGAAATTGAGTAAAAATCACTCGGTGTGTACTAGAGATGAGCGGGTTCGGTTCCTCTGAATCCGAACCCGCCCGAACTTCAGGTTTTTTACACGGGTCCGAGCAGGCTCGGATCTTCCCGCCTTGCTCGGCTAACCCGAGCGCGCCCGAACGTCATCATCACGCTGTCGGATTCTCGCGAGGCTCGGATTCTATCGCGAGACTCGGATTCTATATAAGGAGCCGCGCGTCGCCGCCATTTTCACACGTGCATTGAGAGTCATAGGGAGAGGACGTGGCTGGCGTCCTCTCCGTTTAGAGAAGAGAGAGACACAGTATTTTCGGGGAGCATTATTAGGAGGAGTACTACTGTATACTACTATACTACTTGCTGAAGTGATATTTATAGATTAGATAGTGTGACTGTAAGTGTATTATCTGACTTGTGGGGGAGACACTGACAGTGGGGAGCAGTTAGAGTCTGAGAGCAGGACTCAGGAGTACATATAACGTACAGTGCACACTTTTGCTGCCAGAGTCAGTGCCACACTGCCATTGTTGTGACCACACTGACCACCAGTATAATAATATATTTTGTGATTGTCTGCTTAGGCCTCGGAGTACTAGTTGCAAGTTGCAACGTGACCTGTCCTGAAGTGACCACCAGTTTAATAATCAATCACCACCAGTTTAATATATATATATATAATTGTATATAATATATATATATATATATATATAATATTGTATACCACCTAACCGTGGTTTTTTTTTTTTTTTCATTCTTCTTTATACATACTACTATAGTAGCTTACTGTAGCAGTCTGCGGTGCTGTGCTGACCTGACAGTGTCCAGCAGGTCCGTCATCAGTCATTACATAATAAATATATATAGTACCTGTCCGGCTGCAGTACTAGTGATATTATATTGATTTCATCTCATTATCAATAATTTATCATCCAGTCTAGACTCTATATTAGCAGCAGACACAGTACGTTAGTCCACGGCTGTAGCTACCTCTGTGTCGGCACTCGGCAGTCCATCCATAATTGTATACCACCTACCCGTGGTTTTTTTTTTTCTTTCTTCTTTGTACATACTACTATAGAGTATAGTAGCTTACTGTAGCAGTCTGCGGTGCTGCTGAGCTGACAGTGTCCAGCAGGTCCGTCATCAGTCATCATTACCTAATAAATATATTATCTACCTGTCCGGCTGCAGTACTAGTGATATTATATATACATACATATATATATTGATTTCATCTCATTATCAATCATCCAGTCTATATTAGCAGCAGACACAGTACGTTAGTCCACGGCTGTAGCTACCTCTGTGTCGGCACTCGGCAGTCCATCCATAATTGTATACCACCTACCCGTGGTTTTTTTTTTCTTTCTTCTTTGTACATACTACTATAGAGTATAGTAGCTTACTGTAGCAGTCTGCGGTGCTGCTGAGCTGACAGTGTCCAGCAGGTCCGTCATCAGTCATCATTACCTAATAAATATATTATCTACCTGTCCGGCTGCAGTACTAGTGATATTATATATACATACATATATATATTGATTTCATCTCATTATCAATCATCCAGTCTATATTAGCAGCAGACACAGTACGTTAGTCCACGGCTGTAGCTACCTCTGTGTCGGCACTCGGCAGTCCATCCATAATTGTATACCACCTACCCGTGGTTTTTTTTTTTTTCTTTCTTCTTTGTACATACTACTATAGAGTATAGTAGCTTACTGTAGCAGTCTGCGGTGCTGCTGAGCTGACAGTGTCCAGCAGGTCCGTCATCAGTCATCATTACCTAATAAATATATTATCTACCTGTCCGGCTGCAGTACTAGTGATATTATATATACATACATATATATATATTGATTTCATCTCATTATCAATCATCCAGTCTATATTAGCAGCAGACACAGTACGTTAGTCCACGGCTGTAGCTACCTCTGTGTCGGCACTCGGCAGTCCATCCATAATTGTATACCACCTACCCGTGGTTTTTTTTTTTCTTTCTTCTTTGTACATACTACTATAGAGTATAGTAGCTTACTGTAGCAGTCTGCGGTGCTGCTGAGCTGACAGTGTCCAGCAGGTCCGTCATCAGTCATCATTACCTAATAAATATATTATCTACCTGTCCGGCTGCAGTACTAGTGATATTATATATACATACATATATATATTGATTTCATCTCATTATCAATCATCCAGTCTATATTAGCAGCAGACACAGTACGTTAGTCCACGGCTGTAGCTACCTCTGTGTCGGCACTCGGCAGTCCATCCATAATTGTATACCACCTACCCGTGGTTTTTTTTTTTTCTTTCTTCTTTGTACATACTACTATAGAGTATAGTAGCTTACTGTAGCAGTCTGCGGTGCTGCTGAGCTGACAGTGTCCAGCAGGTCCGTCATCAGTCATCATTACCTAATAAATATATTATCTACCTGTCCGGCTGCAGTACTAGTGATATTATATATACATACATATATATATTGATTTCATCTCATTATCAATCATCCAGTCTATATTAGCAGCAGACACAGTACGTTAGTCCACGGCTGTAGCTACCTCTGTGTCGGCACTCGGCAGTCCATCCATAATTGTATACCACCTACCCGTGGTTTTTTTTTTCTTTCTTCTTTGTACATACTACTATAGAGTATAGTAGCTTACTGTAGCAGTCTGCGGTGCTGCTGAGCTGACAGTGTCCAGCAGGTCCGTCATCAGTCATCATTACCTAATAAATATATTATCTACCTGTCCGGCTGCAGTACTAGTGATATTATATATACATACATATATATATTGATTTCATCTCATTATCAATCATCCAGTCTATATTAGCAGCAGACACAGTACGTTAGTCCACGGCTGTAGCTACCTCTGTGTCGGCACTCAGCAGTCCATCCATAATTGTATACCACCTACCCGTGTTTTTTTTTTTCTTTCTTCTTTGTACATACTACTATAGAGTATAGTAGCTTACTGTAGCAGTCTGCGGTGCTGCTGAGCTGACAGTGTCCAGCAGGTCCGTCATCAGTCATCATTACCTAATAAATATATTATCTACCTGTCCGGCTGCAGTACTAGTGATATTATATATACATACATATATATATTGATTTCATCTCATTATCAATCATCCAGTCTATATTAGCAGCAGACACAGTACGTTAGTCCACGGCTGTAGCTACCTCTGTGTCGGCACTCGGCAGTCCATCCATAATTGTATACCACCTACCCGTGGTTTTTTTTTTTTCTTTCTTCTTTGTACATACTACTATAGAGTATAGTAGCTTACTGTAGCAGTCTGCGGTGCTGCTGAGCTGACAGTGTCCAGCAGGTCCTTCATCAGTCATCATTACCTAATAAATATATTATCTACCTGTCCGGCTGCAGTACTAGTGATATTATATATACATACATATATATATTGATTTCATCTCATTATCAATCATCCAGTCTATATTAGCAGCAGACACAGTACGTTAGTCCACGGCTGTAGCTACCTCTGTGTCGGCACTCGGCAGTCCATCCATAATTGTATACCACCTACCCGTGGTTTTTTTTTTTTCTTTCTTCTTTGTACATACTTCTATAGAGTATAGTAGCTTACTGTAGCAGTCTGCGGTGCTGCTGAGCTGACAGTGTCCAGCAGGTCCGTCATCAGTCATCATTACCTAATAAATATATTATCTACCTGTCCGGCTGCAATACTAGTGATATTATATATACATACATATATATATTGATTTCATCTCATTATCAATCATCCAGTCTATATTAGCAGCAGACACAGTACGTTAGTCCACGGCTGTAGCTACCTCTGTGTCGGCACTCGGCAGTCCATCCATAATTGTATACCACCTACCCGTGGTTTTTTTTTTTTCTTTCTTCTTTGTACATACTACTATAGAGTATAGTAGCTTACTGTAGCAGTCTGCGGTGCTGCTGAGCTGACAGTGTCCAGCAGGTCCGTCATCAGTCATCATTACCTAATAAATATATTATCTACCTGTCCGGCTGCAGTACTAGTGATATTATATATACATACATATATATATTGATTTCATCTCATTATCAATCATCCAGTCTATATTAGCAGCAGACACAGTACGTTAGTCCATGGCTGTAGCTACCTCTGTGTCGGCACTCAGCAGTCCATCCATAATTGTATACCACCTACCCGTGGTTTTTTTTTTTTCTTTCTTCTTTGTACATACTACTATAGTATAGTAGCTTACTGTAGCAGTCTGCGGTGCTGCTGAGCTGACAGTGTCCAGCAGGTCCGTCATCAGTCATCATTACCTAATAAATATATTATCTACCTGTCCGGCTGCAGTACTAGTGATATTATATATACATACATATATATATTGATTTCATCTCATTATCAATCATCCAGTCTATATTAGCAGCAGACACAGTACGTTAGTCCACGGCTGTAGCTACCTCTGTGTCGGCACTCGGCAGTCCATCCATAATTGTATACCACCTACCCGTGGTTTTTTTTTTCTTTCTTCTTTGTACATACTACTATAGTATAGTAGCTTACTGTAGCAGTCTGCGGTGCTGCTGAGCTGACAGTGTCCAGCAGGTCCGTCATCAGTCATCATTACCTAATAAATATATTATCTACCTGTCCGGCTGCAGTACTAGTGATATTATATATACATACATATATATATTGATTTCATCTCATTATCAATCATCCAGTCTATATTAGCAGCAGACACAGTACGTTAGTCCACGGCTGTAGCTACCTCTGTGTCGGCACTCGGCAGTCCATCCATAAGTATACTAGTATCCATCCATCTCCATTGTTTACCTGAGGTGCCTTTTAGTTGTGCCTATTAAAATATGGAGAACAAAAATGTTGAGGTTCCAAAATTAGGGAAAGATCAAGATCCACTTCCACCTCGTGCTGAAGCTGCTGCCACTAGTCATGGCCGAGACGATGAAATGCCAGCAACGTCGTCTGCCAAGGCCGATGCCCAATGTCATAGTACAGAGCATGTCAAATCCAAAACACCAAATATCAGTAAAAAAAGGACTCCAAAACCTAAAATAAAATTGTCGGAGGAGAAGCGTAAACTTGCCAATATGCCATTTACCACACGGAGTGGCAAGGAACGGCTGAGGCCCTGGCCTATGTTCATGGCTAGTGGTTCAGCTTCACATGAGGATGGAAGCACTCAGCCTCTCGCTAGAAAACTGAAAAGACTCAAGCTGGCAAAAGCACCGCAAAGAACTGTGCGTTCTTCGAAATCCCAAATCCACAAGGAGAGTCCAATTGTGTCGGTTGCGATGCCTGACCTTCCCAACACTGGACGTGAAGAGCATGCGCCTTCCACCATTTGCACGCCCCCTGCAAGTGCTGGAAGGAGCACCCGCAGTCCAGTTCCTGATAGTCAGATTGAAGATGTCAGTGTTGAAGTACACCAGGATGAGGAGGATATGGGTGTTGCTGGCGCTGGGGAGGAAATTGACCAGGAGGATTCTGATGGTGAGGTGGTTTGTTTAAGTCAGGAACACCTGTTGTCCGTGGGAGGAATATGGCCGTTGATATGCCTGGTGAAAATACCAAAAAAATCAGCTCTTCAGTGTGGAGGTATTTCAACAGAAAAGCGGACAACAGGTGTCAAGCCGTGTGTTGCCTTTGTCAAGCTGTAATAAGTAGGGGTAAGGACGTTAACCACCTCGGAACATCCTCCCTTATACGTCACCTGCAGCGCATTCATAATAAGTCAGTGACAAGTTCAAAAACTTTGGGCGACAGCGGAAGCAGTCCACTGACCAGTAAATCCCTTCCTCTTGTAACCAAGCTCACGCAAACCACCCCACCAACTCCCTCAGTGTCAATTTCCTCCTTCCCCAGGAATGCCAATAGTCCTGCAGGCCATGTCACTGGCAATTCTGACGAGTCCTCTCCTGCCTGGGATTCCTCCGATGCATCCTTGCGTGTAACGCCTACTGCTGCTGGCGCTGCTGTTGTTGCTGCTGGGAGTCGATGGTCATCCCAGAGGGGAAGTCGTAAGCCCACTTGTACTACTTCCAGTAAGCAATTGACTGTCCAACAGTCCTTTGCGAGGAAGATGAAATATCACAGCAGTCATCCTGCTGCAAAGCGGATAACTGAGGCCTTGACAACTATGTTGGTGTTAGACGTGCGTCCGGTATCCGCCGTTAGTTCACAGGGAACTAGACAATTTATTGAGGCAGTGTGCCCCCGTTACCAAATACCATCTAGGTTCCACTTCTCTAGGCAGGCGATACCGAGAATGTACACGGACGTCAGAAAAAGACTCACCAGTGTCCTAAAAAATGCAGTTGTACCCAATGTCCACTTAACCACGGACATGTGGACAAGTGGAGCAGGGCAGGGTCAGGACTATATGACTGTGACAGCCCACTGGGTAGATGTATGGACTCCCGCCGCAAGAACAGCAGCGGCGGCACCAGTAGCAGCATCTCGCAAACGCCAACTCTTTCCTAGGCAGGCTACGCTTTGTATCACCGCTTTCCAGAATACGCACACAGCTGAAAACCTCTTACGGCAACTGAGGAAGATCATCGCGGAATGGCTTACCCCAATTGGACTCTCCTGTGGATTTGTGGCATCGGACAACGCCAGCAATATTGTGTGTGCATTAAATATGGGCAAATTCCAGCACGTCCCATGTTTTGCACATACCTTGAATTTGGTGGTGCAGAATTTTTTAAAAAACGACAGGGGCGTGCAAGAGATGCTGTCGGGGGCCAGAAGAATTGCGGGACACTTTCGGCGTACAGGCACCACGTACAGAAGACTGGAGCACCACCAAAAACTACTGAACCTGCCCTGCCATCATCTGAAGCAAGAAGTGGTAACGAGGTGGAATTCAACCCTCTATATGCTTCAGAGGTTGGAGGAGCAGCAAAAGGCCATTCAAGCCTATACAATTGAGCACGATATAGGAGGTGGAATGCACCTGTCTCAAGCGCAGTGGAGAATGATTTCAACGTTGTGCAAGGTTCTGATGCCCTTTGAACTTGCCACATGTGAAGTCAGTTCAGACACTGCCAGCCTGAGTCAGGTCATTCCCCTCATCAGGCTTTTGCAGAAGAAGCTGGAGACATTGAAGGAGGAGCTAACACGGAGCGATTCCGCTAGGCATGTGGGACTTGTGGATGGAGCCCTTAATTCGCTTAACAAGGATTCACGGGTGGTCAATCTGTTGAAATCAGAGCACTACATTTTGGCCACCGTGCTCGATCCTAGATTTAAAGCCTACCTTGGATCTCTCTTTCCGGCAGACACAAGTCTGCTGGGGTTGAAAGACCTGCTGGTGAGAAAATTGTCAAGTCAAGCGGAACGTGACTTGTCAACATCTCCTCCTTCACATTCTCCCGCAACTGGGGGTGCGAGGAAAAGGCTCAGAATTCCGAGCCCACCCGCTGGCGGTGATGCAGGGCAGTCTGGAGCGACTGCTGATGCTGACATCTGGTCCGGACTGAAGGACCTGACAACGATTACGGACATGTCGTCTACTGTCACTGCATATGATTCTCTCACCATTGAAAGAATGGTGGAGGATTATATGAGTGACCGCATCCAAGTAGGCACGTCACACAGTCCGTACTTATACTGGCAGGAAAAAGAGGCAATTTGGAGGCCCTTGCACAAACTGGCTTTATTCTACCTAAGTTGCCCTCCCACAAGTGTGTACTCCGAAAGAGTGTTTAGTGCCACCGCTCACCTTGTCAGCAATCGGCGTACGAGGTTACATCCAGAAAATGTGGAGAAGATGATGTTCATTAAAATGAATTATAATCAATTCCTCCGTGGAGACATTGACCAGCAGCAATTGCCTCCACAAAGTACACAGGGAGCTGAGATGGTGGATTCCAGTGGGGACGAATTGATAATCTGTGAGGAGGGGGATGTACACGGTGATATATCGGAGGATGATGATGAGGTGGACATCTTGCCTCTGTAGAGCCAGTTTGTGCAAGGAGAGATTAATTGCTTCTTTTTTGGTGGGGGTCCAAACCAACCCGTCATTTCAGTCACAGTCGTGTGGCAGACCCTGTCACTGAAATGATGGGTTGGTTAAAGTGTGCATGTCCTGTTTATACAACATAAGGGTGGGTGGGAGGGCCCAAGGACAATTCCATCTTGCACCTCTTTTTTCTTTAATTTTTCTTTGCGTCATGTGCTGTTTGGGGAGGGTTTTTTGGAAGGGACATCCTGCGTGACACTGCAGTGCCACTCCTAGATGGGCCCGGTGTTTGTGTCGGCCACTAGGGTCGCTTATCTTACTCACACAGCTACCTCATTGCGCCTCTTTTTTTCTTTGCGTCATGTGCTGTTTGGGGAGGGTTTTTTGGAAGGGACATCCTGCGTGACACTGCAGTGACACTCCTAGATGGGCCCGGTGTTTGTGTCGGCCACTAGGGTCGCTTATCTTACTCACACAGCTACCTCATTGCGCCTCTTTTTTTCTTTGCGTCATGTGCTGTTTGGGGAGGGTTTTTTGGAAGTGACATCCTGCGTGACACTGCAGTGACACTCCTAGATGGGCCCGGTGTTTGTGTCGGCCACTAGGGTCGCTTATCTTACTCACACAGCTACCTCATTGCGCCTCTTTTTTTCTTTGCGTCATGTGCTGTTTGGGGAGGGTTTTTTGGAAGGGACATCCTGCGTGACACTGCAGTGACACTCCTAGATGGGCCTGGTGTTTGTGTCGGCCACTAGGGTCGCTTATCTTACTCACACAGCTACCTCATTGCGCCTCTTTTTTTCTTTGCGTCATGTGCTGTTTGGGGAGGTTTTTTTGGAAGGGACATCCTGCGTGACACTGCAGTGACACTCCTAGATGGGCCCGGTGTTTGTGTCGGCCACTAGGGTCGCTTATCTTACTCACACAGCTACCTCATTGCGCCTCTTTTTTTCTTTGCGTCATGTGCTGTTTGGGGAGGGTTTTTTGGAAGGGACATCCTGCGTGACACTGCAGTGACACTCCTAGATGGGCCCGGTGTTTGTGTCGGCCACTAGGGTCGCTTATCTTACTCACACAGCTACCTCATTGCGCCTCTTTTTTTCTTTGCGTCATGTGCTGTTTGGGGAGGGTTTTTTGGAAGGGACATCCTGCGTGACACTGCAGTGACACTCCTAGATGGGCCCGGTGTTTGTGTCGGCCACTAGGGTCGCTTAGCTTAGTCATCCAGCGACCTAGGTGCAAATTTTAGGACTAAAAATAATATTGTGAGGTGTGAGGTATTCAGAATAGACTGAAAATGAGTGTAAATTATGGTTTTTGAGGTTAATAATACTTTGGGATCAAAATGACCCCCAAATTCTATGATTTAAGCTGTTTTTTAGTGTTTTTTGAAAAAAACACCCGAATCCAAAACACACCCGAATCCGACAAAAAAAATTCGGTGAGGTTTTGCCAAAACGCGGTCGAACCCAAAACACGGCCGCGGAACCGAACCCAAAACCAAAACACAAAACCCGAAAAATTTCCGGCGCTCATCTCTAGTGTGTACCCCCCCCCCCACCACCCCTTTAGCCACTTGCCAGATTCTCTCCCTGGTGCGAAGACCGAGCGCTTAGATCCACACAAACAGCAGAATTGGTAGGAAAATCTGCTGACACTGGGCATGTGCAGCCGATCCACTGTACACTTTATACTACATACAGTGGCCGCGGCCAGGCTGTGGAGAGGGGGGCGGGTTCTGTGCAATTGGACCCCCTCCCCCTGTATTTGCCAATGCAAAATGTACACTGTCAGGCATGCTGGGATTTTCTTTTGCTTAACATTGGTAAGCACTAGATAGCAGGGCTGGGGCTGCGTAACTGGCGGCCGGGATCCTTCCGGTTGGGAGCGAGTGCATTGAAGCCCCTTGTGGGCTCGGTGGTGAGCTGCGCTCGCCACAGGTCCTATTCCCACTCTATGGGTGGGAATGGTCTCTTCTAGTCTGCATTTTCATTGTGCGGGATGCTTGTGGAGGTTATATGACCGTCAGTCTCCTTACCATCGGTCACATAACTACATCCCAGATTGCACACCTCTAGTGTATGGATACACGCACATTGTATATTTGTAAACACTGTAAAGAGTATCTAAAAGTATCCAGATTTGGGAGCATTGGAATTCTAAAGTAGGAAAAGATTCCGATAAAAATATTGCACATTAAGACGGAAGTACTGTATCTCATCTCAAAAAGGATAAACCGCCCACAGTATTCCAGATTTAGAGCGAGCAACATGATTTATTTGTGTATAAATGGTTCATCCATGCCGACCGCAAAAGTGCACCACCTACTATTGTTCACAGCAACATAGGGGGCACCTAAATTGTCTAGTTATGGCTCTACACCCCTTTCATACCAAAAAACCTGGGTTATAGAACACTGTCAATCCATGTCATAACTGCTTGAAACCACATTCACACCACATGCTGGTTCTGGGTTGTTGCCGAGTCTTCCCTTTGCCGGTGCTTGAAGATTACATCATCTCTGGTGATTCAGCTCTCTGTATACTTTTAGTGTGACCCGGGTCACAATGTTCACACCGCAGGCTATCCAGATAGGTGCCAAATTCAACTGTGGTTGCGACCAGAGTTGGATTCCTGGGTAACACAACCCGGGCAGGGTATGGGTCGTTGGGTCGACATGCATTAGGTCGACCACTATTAGTCAACATGCATTAAGTCGACAGGGTCTCTAGGTCGACATGTTCTAGGTCGAAATGGGAAAATGTTGAGATGAGATTTTTATGTGTTTTTGGTGTCGTTTTCTTTGAACAGTGACCGGGAACCCCAAATAGTGCACCGTGTCCCTTCGCATGGCGAGCGAAGGGCAGGTAACCGTTCCCAATTGTTGTCCACGTGGATCGTAAAGTATGAAAAAGTAAAAAAAAAATGGGGGGGGGAATGTGAAAAACTCATGTCGACCTTTTTCCATGTCGACCTAGAAACCCTGTTGACCTAATGACTCTCTACCTAATCTAATGACTGTCTACCTAATGCATGTCGACCTAATGACCGTATCCTCCCGGGCACACCCTGTCACACCAAGCCTGGACACGGGTGACCCTAGCAATAATCCAGGTTATAAGTTTGGTGTTAGAGGGGTATAATTCTCTTAAAAGTTATACATATAAGTATTTACAGGGTGTCCCTAAAGTATAGACACATTTATTATTGATATTATTTATTATTGTTATTGCATCGAGTTCACGTGAATCTTGCAAAGCGCATCAACCTTTGCATCGCAGATGATGGAAATCATATTGAACAAGTTATTTGTTAATATTCCAATTAAATAAAATGTTGAAAATTTAATTCATTTCATATCTTGAAAATATGCATTATTTCCTGTGTATCCAGAGTTTATGGACACCCCGTACAATACATATTCAGAATGGCGTGTTATTTCTCTTCATTTGAATTTTTTATTTTTATTTTAATTAACTTCCATTTCTTGGTGTTATCATTGTTCTATATATTTTCCCCCTTCCCTTACTGTATATATTTTTAGTATTTGCAGTTATATTATATACCAGGACAGTGGGGGTAATTCCAAGTTGATTGCAGCAGGATTTTTGATAGCAACTGGGCAAAACCATGTGCACTGCAGGGGGACAGATGTAACATGTGCAGAGAGAGAGAGATTTGGGTGTGGTGTGTTCAATCTGCAATCTAATTTGCAGTGTAAAAATAAAGCAGCCAGTATTTACCCTGCACAGAAACAATATAACCCACACAAATCTAACTCTTTCTGCACATGTTATATCTGCCTCCCCTGCAGTGCACATGGTTTTGCCCAGTTGCTATCAAAAATCCTGCTGCGATCAATTTGGAATTACCCCCAGTGTGCGTAATTTGTTGTTAGGATCAAACTAAAAAAAAATAAGAATTTACTTACCGATAATTCTATTTCTCATAGTCCGTAGTGGATGCTGGGGACTCCGTAAGGACCATGGGGAATAGCGGCTCCGCAGGAGACTGGGCACATCTAAAGAAAGCTTTAGGACTAACTGGTGTGCACTGGCTCCTCCCCCTATGACCCTCCTCCAAGCCTCAGTTAGGATACTGTGCCCGGACGAGCGTACACAATAAGGAAGGATTTTGAATCCCGGGTAAGACTCATACCAGCCACACCAATCACACCGTATAACCTGTGATCTGAACCCAGTTAACAGTATGATAACAGAGGAGCCTCTGAAAGATGGCTCACAACAATAATAACCCGATTTTTGTAACAATAACTATGTACAAGTATTGCAGACAATCCGCACTTGGGATGGGCGCCCAGCATCCACTACGGACTATGAGAAATAGAATTATCGGTAAGTAAATTCTTATTTTCTCTAACGTCCTAAGTGGATGCTGGGGACTCCGTAAGGACCATGGGGATTATACCAAAGCTCCCAAACGGGCGGGAGAGTGCGGATGACTCTGCAGCACCAAATGAGAGAACTCCAGGTCCTCCTCAGCCAGGATATTAATTTTGTAGAATTTTACAAACGTATTTGCTCCTGACCAAGTAGCTGCTCGGCAAAGTTGTAAAGCCGAGACCCCTCGGGCAGCCGCCCAAGATGAGCCCACCTTCCTTGTGGAGTGGGCATTTACAGATTTTTGGTTGTGGCAGGCCTGCCACAGAATGTGCAAGCTGAATTGTACTACAAATCCAACGAGCAATAGTCTGCTTAGAAGCAGGAGCACCCAGCTTGTTGGGTGCACACAGGATAAACAGCGAGTCAGATTTCCTGACTCCAGCCGTCCTGGAAACATATATTTTCAGGGCACTGACAACGTCTAGCAACTTGGAGGCCTCCAAGTCCCCGCAGGCACCACCAATAGGTTGGTTCAGGTGAGACGCTGAAACCACCTTTGGGAGAAACTGAGGACGAGTCCTCAATTCCGCCCTGTCCGAATGGAAAATCAGATAAGGGCTTTTTCATGATAAAGCCGCCAATTCTGACACGCGCCTGGCCCAGGCCAGGGCCAACAGCATGACCACTTTCCATGTGAGATATTTTAACTCCACAGATTTAAGTGGTTCAAACCAATGTGACTTTTGGAACCCAAAACTACATTGAGATCCCAAAGTGCCACTGGAGGCACAAAAGGAGGCTGTATATGCAGTACCCCTTTTACAAACGTCTGAACTTCAGGGACTGAAGCTAGTTCTTTTTGGAAGAAAATTGACAGGGCCGCAAATTTGAACCTTAATGGACCCCAATTTCAGGTCCATAGACACTCCTGTTTGCAGGAGATGTAGGAATCGACCCAGTTGAATTTCCTCCGTCGGGCCTTACTGGCCTCGCACCACGCAACATATTTTCGCCAATTGCGGTGATAATGTTTTTGCGGTTACATCCTTCCTGGCTTTGATCAGGATAGGGATGACTTCATCCGGAAAGCCTTTTTTCCTTCAGGATCCGGCGTTCAACCGCCATGCCGTCAAACGCAGCCGCGGTAAGTCTTGGAACAGACAGGGTCCTTGCTGGAGCAGGTCCCTTCTTAGAGGTAGAGGTCACGGATCCTCCGTGAGCATCTCTTGAAGTTACGGTTACCAAGTCCTTCTTGGCCAATCCGGAGCCACGAATATAGTGCTTTCTCCTCTCCATCTTATCAATCTCAGTACCTTGGGTATGAGAGGCAGAGGAGGGAACACATACACTGACTGGTACACCCACGGTGTTACCAGAGCGTCTACAACTATTGCCTGAGGGTCTCTTGACCTGGCGCAATACCTGTCGAGTTTTTTAATCATGTGGACGACTTCTGGGTGAAGTCCCCACTCTCCCGGGTGGAGGTCGTGCTGAGGAAGTCTGCTTCCCAGTTGTCCACTCCCGGAATGAATACTGTTGACAGTGTTATCACATGATTTTCCGCCCAGCGAAGAATCCCTGCAGCTTTTGCCATTGCCCTCCTGCTTCTTGTGCCACCCTGTCTGTTTACGTGGGTGACTGCCATGATGTTGTCCGACTGGCTCAACACCGGCTGACCTTGAAGCAGAGGTCTTGCTAAGCTTAGAGCATTGTAAATGGCCCTTAGCTTCTGGATATTTATGTGAAGTGATGTATCCAGGCTTGACCCTAAGCCCTGGATATTCCTTCCCTGTGTGACTGCTCCCCAGCCTCGCAGGCTGGCATCCGTGGTCACCAGGACCCAGTCCTGAATGCCGAATCTGCGGCCCTCTAGAAGATGAGCACTCTGCAACCACCACATGATGGATACCCTTGTCCTTGGTGACAGGGTTATCCGCTGATGCATCTGAAAATGCGACCCGGACCATTTGTCCAGTAGGTTCCACTGGAAAGTTCTTGTGTGGAATCTAACGAATGGGATTGCTACGTAGGAAGCCACCATTTTTACCCAGAACCCTTGTGCATTGATGCACTGAGACTTGGTTCGGTTTTAGGAGGTTCCTGACTAGCTCGGATAACTCCCTGGTTCTCTCTTCCGGGAGAAACACCTTTTTTCTGGACTGTGTCCAGGAACATCCCTAGGAAACAGAAGACAAGTCGTCGGAACCAGCTGCGATTTTGGAATATTGAGAATCCAATCGTGCTGCCGCAACACTACCTGAGATAGTGCTACACCGACTTCCAACTGTTCCCTGGATCTTACCCTTATCAGGGAATCGTCCAAGTAAGGGATAACTAAAATTCCCTTCCTTCGAAGGGATATAATTTCGGCCATTACCTTGGTAAAGACCCGGGGTGCCGTGGACCATCCCTACGGCAGCGTCTGAACTGATAGTGACAGTTCTGTACCATAACCTGAGGTACCCTTGGTGAGAAGGGTAAACTTTGACATGAAGGTAAGCATCCTTGATGTCCCAAGACATCATGTAGTCCCCTTCTTCCAGGTTCGCAATCACTGCTCTGAGTGACTCAATCTTGAATTTGAACCTCTGTATGTAAGTGCTCAAAGATTTTAGATTTTAGATTTAGAATCGGTTTCACCGGGCCGTCTGGCTTCGGTACCACAATAGTGTGGAATAATACCCCGTTCCCTGTTGCAGGAGGGGTACCTTGATTATCACCTGCTGGGTGAATGGCTTCCAAAACTGCCTCCCTGTCAGAGGGAGACGTCGGTAAAGCCGACTTTTGGAAACGGCGAGGGGGAGACGTCTCGAATTTCAATATGTACCCTTGAGATATTACCTGAAGGATCCAGGGGTCTACTTGCGAGTGAGCCCACTGCGCACTGAAATTCATTGAGAACGGGCCCCCACCGTGCCTGAGTTTGTAAGGCCCTAGCGTCATACTGAGGGCTTTTGCAGAGGCGGGAAAGGATTTCTGTTCCTGGGAACTGGGTAATCTCTTCAGCCTTTTTCCTCTCCCTCTGTCACGAGCAGAAAAGAGGAACCTTTTGTCCGCTTGCCAACAAAGGACTGCGCCTGATAAAACGGCGTCTTATTTTGAGAGGCGACCTGGGGTACAAACGTGGATTTCCCAGTTGTTGCCGTGGCCACCAGGTCTAAAAGACCGACCCCAAATGTCCCCTTTTAAAGGCAATACTTCCAAATGCCGTTTGGAATCCGCATCACCTGACCATTTTACTGGTAGAATTGGACAACGCACTTATACTTGATGCCAGTCGGCAAATATTCCGCTGTGCATCATGCATATATAGAAATGCATCTTTTAAATGCTCTATAGGCAATAATATACTATCCTTATCTAGGATATCAATATTTCCAGTCAGGGAATCCGACCATGCCAACCCAGCACTGCACCTCCAGGCTGAGGCGATTGCTGGTCGCAGTATAACACCAGTATGTGTGTGAATACATTTTTGGATACCCTCCTGCTTTCTATCAGCAGGATCCTTAAGGGCGGCCATCTCATGAGAAGGTAGAGCCCTTGTTCTTACAAGCGTGTGAGCGCCTTATCCCCCCTAGGGGGTGTTTCCCAACGCACCCTAACCTCTGGCGGGAAAGGGTATACAGCCAATACTTTTTAAGAAATTATCAATTGTTATCGGGGGGAAACCCACGTATCATCACACACCTCATTTTATTTTTCAGATTTCAGGAAAACTACAGGTAGTTTTTCCCTCACCGAAAATAATACCCCTTTTTGGTGGTACTCGTATTATCAGAAATGTATAAAACATTTTCCATTGTCTCAATCATGTAACGTGTGGCCCTACTGGAAATCACGGTTGTCTCTTCACCGTCGACACAGGAGTCAGTATCCGTGTCGGCGTCTGTATCTGCCATCTGAGGTAACGGGCGCTTTAGAGCCCCTGACGGCCTATGAGACGTCTGGACAGGCACAAGCTGAGTAGCCGGCTGTCTCATGTCAACCACTGTTTTTTTATACAGAGCTGACACTGTCACGTAATTTTCAACAGTACATCCACTCAGGTGTCGACCCCCTAGGTGGTGACATCACTGTTACTGACACTCTGCTCCGTCTCCACATCATTTTTCTCCTCATACATGTCGACACAAACGTACCGACACACAGCACACACACAGGGAATGCTCTGATAGAGGACAGGACCCCACTAGCCCTTTGGGGAGACAGAGGGAGAGTATGCCAGCACACACCAGAGCGCTATATATATATATACAGGGATAACCTTATATAAGTGTTTTTCCCCTTATAGCTGCTGTATGTTTTAATACTGCGCCTAATTAGTGCCCCCCTCTCTTTTTTTAACCCTTTCTGTAGTGCAGGGAAGAGCCAGGGAGCTTCCCTCCAACTGAGCTGTGAGGGAAAATGGCGCCAGTGTGCTGAGGAGATAGGCTCCGCCCCCTTTTCGGCGGCCTTATCACCCGTTTTTCTGTATATTCTGGCAGGGGTTAAATGCATCCATATAGCCCAGGAGCTATATGTGATGCATTTTTTGCCATGTAAGGTATTTTTTTCGTGTTTTATTGCGTCTCAGGGCGCCCCCCCCAGCGCCCTGCACCCTCAGTGACCGGAGTATGAAGTGTGCTGAGAGCAATGGCGCACAGCTGCAGTGCTGTGCGCTACCTTATTGAAGACAGGAACGTCTTCTGCCGCCGATTTTTCCGGACCTCTTCGCTCTTCTGGCTCTGTAAGGGGGCCGGCGGCACGGCTCCGGGACCCATCCAGGCTGAACCTGTGATCGTCCCTCTGGAGCTAATGTCCAGTAGCCAAGAAGCCCAATCCACTCTGCACGCAGGTGAGTTCGCTTCTTCTCCCCTTAGTCCCTCGATGCAGTGAGCCTGTTGCCAGCAGGTCTCACTGAAAATAACAAACCTAAACTAAAACTTTCACTAAGAAGCTCAGGAGAGCCCCTAGTGTGCACTCTTCTCGTCGGGCACAGAAATCTAACTGAGGCTTGGAGGAGGGTCATAGGGGGAGGAGCCAGTGCACACCAGTTAGTCCTAAAGCTTTCTTTAGATGTGCCCAGTCTCCTGCGGAGCCGCTATCCCCCATGGTCCTTACGGAGTCCCCAGCATCCACTTAGGACGTTAGAGAAAAAAATATATATTTTGCACCTTGGTAAGACCATGCATCAAAAATAAATCTGTCCAGCATGTGTGAGCTACATGCAAAAGCAGCCAATATTTACCCTGCATGCAAAATAATAAATGTATATAAACCCCTTGCAGTGGTTTATCCTGGTGCACAGTTATGCCCCTTTCACATCGCAATGCCCAGTCACACCCGGGAATTGGAAACCGGTCCTTCCTGGGTCCAACTCGGCATTGGACCCTTACACACTGGCTTCCGGTTGCCATCGAGGGCGGGGACCGCGGTGGGGCGGATGCGAAAGCGGAGATGGGAGATCCCTTTTCATTAAGTGTAAACACACCGGGATTTACACGTAATGTTAGTGCCGCTTTAGATTTTAACCTCAAATTTACCTGGATGCGGCGATACATCTGGAATATAGGGAAAAGTGATGTAGGAAGGACAACGGAATTTGCTGCGCTATATAAGAAATTAATAAATAAATAATAAGCCTGATTCATGTTTGTAAGTAAAGCAAAAAAGCAAGCATCTGGGCAAAAGCCCCACCCCCTCATTAGGGAAAATGCCACAATTGGAGTATATTAGCATAGCAGCGGGGGCTAAAATAACAACGGTTAGGTTTTATCACATCATTAGGCCCTGTACCCTCCGCAAGTACCACAGATTATCTGTATGCACCTTCCCTTTCTTGCCACTTCACTAGGAAGTGGGCAAAGCGCGGGAGGGGAGCCCAATCTTCTGTGGGGGGCGGGGGACTACCCAAAAAAATGGGTGTCTCCCGCTGGATCCGGGAGAGTAAGCAATATGAAATCTAAAACTGCAGTGTATAAATAAAGTTGTCTAACATTTGTGGGTTACATGTAAAAGCCGCCAGTATTTACTCTGCACAGAAAACATATAAATGTATTTCCTCCCATTGCATGCAACATTGGGGGTAATTATTAGTTGATCGCAGCAGCAAGTTTGTTAGCAGTTGGGCAAAACCATGTGCAGTGCAGGGGAGGCAGATATAAAGGGCCCTACACACTGGCCGATTTTTTGAAAGATATGAACGATCTCGTTCATAAATGAACGAGAACTCGTTCATATCTTTCAGTGTGGAGACTCCTGCGATGAACGATGCGCGGCCCCGCGCTCGTTCATCGCTGGTCTCCCGTCGGCTGTGCATGCAGGCCAATATGGACGATCTCGTCCATATTTGCCTGCACTTCAATGCAGCCGCGTGACGGGGGGAGTGAAGAAACTTCACTCCCCCCGTCACTGCCCCCCTGCCGCCGGGACGCTCGTCGGCCGTATCCGCCGTCGGGCAGCTCGGCGGCGGGTCGGCCAGTGAGTAGGGCCCTTAACGTGCAGAGAGAGTTAGAGTTGGGTGGGTTATTTTGTTTCTGTGCAGGGTAAATACTGGCTGCTTTATTTTTACACTGCAATTTAGATTGCAGATTGAACACACCCCACCCAAATCTAACTCTCTCTGCACATGTTAAATCTGCCTACCCTGCAGTGCACATGGGGCCTAATTCTGAGTTGATCGCAGCAGCAAATTTATTAGCAGCTGGGCAAAAACATGTGCACTGCAGGGGGTACAGATGTAACATGTGCAGAGAGAGTTAGATTTGGGTGGGGTGTGTTCAAACTGAAATCTAAATTGCAGTGTAAAAATAAATCAGCCAGTATTTACCCTGCACAGAAACAAAATAACCCACCCAAATCTAACTCTCTCTGCACGTTACATCTGCCCCACCTGCAGTGCACATGGTTTTGCCCAACTGCTAACAAAGTTCCTGCTGCGATCAACTCGGAATTACCCCCATGGTTTCTTCCAGACACAAAGTTACTGTACTTGCTTTTTTTTTGCTTTACTTACAAACATGAATCAGACCCAGAAGACAGTGTAAAACAGTTCTGAGGCAGGCGTCCTCATTAATAAAGGGAATGGAATAGATTAAATTATTAAAATAGTTTAGAAAGGGTGTGGTATATTTTGCCGACATTCATAGGGGGGTATTCAATTGTTTGAAAAGTCAGTTGGGTGTCTGTTTTTTTCCTATCTAATAGACAGGGAGAAACAGACACCCCAACCGACTTTTCAAACATTTGAATTTCCCCCAATATGTCAACGTAGTTGCAATATTGACTTGCAGCGTGTCAACATTCATCATGATTACAAAATGTCCCTGGTGGTCTACAGGTGAGTCCCCCGGTACAGCAGCTGCAGCAGACTCCTCTGGATTCTGCGGTGACATCAGGGTGACTTCCAGCCACTGACATTTCTCTGACGTCCTAGTGGATGCTGGGAACTCCGTAAGGACCATGGGATAGACGGGCTCCGCAGGAGACTGGGCACTCTAAAAGAAAGATTAGGTACTATCTGGTGTGCACTGGCTCCTCCCTCTATGCCCCTCCTCCAGACCTCAGTTAGATTTCTGTGCCCGGCCGAGCTGGATGCACACTAGGGGCTCTCCTGAGCTCCTAGAAAGAAAGTATATGTTAGGTTTTTTATTTTACAGTGAGACCTGCTGGCAACAGGTTCACTGCAACGAGGGACTAAGGGGAGAAGAAGCAAACCTACCTGCTTGCAGCTAGCTTGGGCTTCTTAGGCTACTGGACACCATTAGCTCCAGAGGGATCGACCGCAGGACCCGTCCTTGGTGTTCGTTCCCGGAGCCGCGCCGCCGTCCCCCTTACAGAGCCAGAAGCAAGAAGATGGTCCGGAAAATCGGCGGCTGAAGACTTCAGTCTTCACCAAGGTAGCGCACAGCACTGCAGCTGTGCGCCATTGCTCCTCATACATACTTCACACTCCGGTCACTGATGGTGCAGGGCGCTGGGGGGGGGGGGGGGGCGCCCTGAGCAGCAATAATATCACCTTGGCTGGCAAAATAATCACAATATATAGCCCCAGAGGCTATATATGTGATAATTACCCCTGCCAGAATCCATAAAAAAGCGGGAGAAAAGTCCCCTAAAAAGGGGCGGAGCTATCTCCCTCGGCACACTGGCGCCATTTTCTCTTCACATTGTAGCTGGAAGACAGCTCCCCAGGCTCTCCCCTATAGTTTTCAGGCTCAAAGGGTTAAAAAGAGAGGGGGGGGGCACTAAATTTAGGCGCAATATTGTTTATACAAGCAGCTATTGGGGAAAATTCACTCAGTGATAGTGTTTATCCCTACATTATATAGCGCTCTGGTGTGTGCTGGCATACTCTCTCTCTGTCTCCCCAAAGGGCTGTGTGGGGTCCTGTCCTCAGTCAGACCATTCCCTGTGTGTGTGCGGTGTGTCGGTATGGCTGTGTCGACATGTTTGATGAGGAGGCTTATGGGGAGGCGGAGCAGATGCCGATAAATGGGATGTCGCCCCCTGTGGGCCGACACCAGAGTGGATGGATAGGTGGAAGGTATTAACCGACAGTGTCAACTCCTTACATAAAAGGCTGGATGACGTAACAGCTATGGGACAGCCGACTTCTCAGCCCGCGCCTGCCCAGGCGTCTCAAAGGCCATCAGGGGCTCAAAAACGCCCGCTCCCTCAGATGGCAGACACAGATGTCGACACGGAGTCTGACTCCAGTGTCGACGAGGTTGAGACATATACACAATCCACTAGGAACATCCGTTACATGATCCCGGCAATAAAAAATGTGTTACATATTTCTGACATTAACCCAAGTACCACTAAAAAAGGGTTTTATGTTTGGGGAGAAAAAGCAGGCAGTGTTTTGTTCCCCCATCCAATGAGTGAATGAAGTGTGAAAAAGCGTGGGTTCCCCCGATAAGAAACTGATAATTTCTAAAAAGTTACTGATGGCGTACCTTTTCCCGCCAGAGGATAAGTTACGCTGGGAGATATCCCCTAGGATGGATAAGGCGCTCACACGTTTGTCAAAAAAGGTGGCACTGCCGTCTTAGGATACGGCCACTTTGAAGGTATCTGCTGATAAAAAGCAGGAGGCTATCCTGAAGTCTGTATTTACACACTCAGGTACTAGACTGAGACCTGCAGATAGTGCTGCAGCAGCGTGGTCTGTAACCCTGTCAAACAGGGATACTATTTTGCGAACATAAGACGTCGTCTTATATATGAGGGATGCACAGAGGGATATTTTGCCGGCTGGCATCCAGAATTAATGCAATGTCCATTCTGTCAGGAGGGTATTAGAGACCCGACACTGGACAGGTGATGCTGACTTTAAAAGGCACATAGAGCCTTATAAGGGTGAGGAATTGTTTGGGGATGGTCTCTGGGACCTCGTATCCACAGCAACAGCTGGGAAGAAAAATTTTTACCTCAGGTTTCCTCACAGCCTAAGAAAGCACTGTATTATCAGGTACAGTCCTTTCGGCTTCAGAAAAGCAAGCGGGTCAAAGGCGCTTCCTTTCTGCACAGAGACGAGGGAAGAGGGAAAAAGCTGCACCAGTCAGCCAGTTCCCAGAATCAAAATTCTTCCCCCGCTTCCTCTGAGTCCACCGTATGACGCGGGGCTCCACAGGCGTAGCCAGGTACGGTGGGGGGCCGCCTCAAAAATTTCAGCGATCAGTGGGCTCGCTCACAGGTGGATCCCTGGATCCTTCAAGTAGTATCTCAGGGGTACAAGCTGGAATTCGAGGCGTCTCCCCCCCGCCGTTTCCTCAAATCTGCCTTGCCGACAACTCCCTCAGGCAGGGAGGCTGTGCTAGAGGCAATTCACAAGCTGTATTCCCAGCAGGTGATAGTCAAGGTGCCCCTACTTCAACAAGGACGGGGTTACTATTCCACACTGTTTGTGGTACCGAAACCGGACGGTTCGGTGAGACCCATTTTAAATTTGAAGTCCTTGAACACATACATAAAAAAAATTCAAGTTCAAGATGGAATCGCTCAGGGCGGTTATTGCAAGCCTGGAGGAGGGGGATTACATGGTATCCCTGGACATCAAGGATGCTTACCTACATGTCCCCATTTACCATCCTCACCAGGTGTACCTCAGATTTGTGGTACAGGATTGCCATTACCAATTCCAAACACTGCTGTTTGGACTGTCCACGGCACCGAGGGTCTTTACCAAGGTAATGGCAGAAATGATGATACTCCTTCGAAAAAAGGGAGTTTTTAATTATCCCGTACTTGGACGATCTCCTTATAAAGGCGAGGTCCATGGAGCAGTTGTTGGTCGGAGTAGCACTATCTCGGGAAGTGCTACAACAGCACGGATGGATTCTATACATTCCAAAGTCACAGCTGGTTCCTACCACACGCCTGCTGTTCCTGGGGATGGTTCTGGACACAGAACAGAAAAAAGTGTTTCTCCCGCAGGAGAAAGCCAAGGAGCTGTCATCTCTAGTCAGAGACCTCCTGAAACCAAAACAGGTATCGGTGCATCACTGCACACGAGTCCTGGGAAAAATGGTAGCTTCTTACGAAGCAAAATTCCATTCGGCAGGTTCCATGCAAGAACCTTTCAGTGGGACCTCTTGGACAAGTGGTCGGAATCGCATCTTCAGATGCATCGGCTGATAACCCTGTCTCCAAGGACCAGGGTATCTCTACTGTGGTGGCTGCAGAGTGCTCATCTTCAAGAGGGCCGCAGATTCGGCATACAGGACTGGGTCCTGGTAACCACGGATGCCAGCCTTCGAGGCTGGGGGGCAGTCACACAGGGAAGAAATTTCCAAGGACTTTGGTCAAGTCAGGAGTCGTCCCTACACATAAATATTCTGGAACTGAGGGCCATTTACAATGCCCTAAGTCTGGCAAGGCCTCTGCTTCAAAACCAGCCGGTACTGATCCAATCAGACAACATCACGGCAGTCGCCCATGTAAACCGACAGGGCGGCACAAGAAGCAGGATGGCGATGGCAGAAGCCACAAGGATTCTCAGATGGGCGGAAAATCACGTCTTAGCACTGTCAGCAGTGTTCATTCCGGGAGTGGACAACTGGGAAGCAGACTTCCTCAGCAGACACGACCGACACCCGGGAGAGTGGGGACTTCATCCAGAAGTCTTCCAACTGTTGGTAAACCATTGGGAAAGGCCACAGGTGGACATGATGGCGTCCCGCCTAAACAAAAAACTAGATATTGCGCCAGGTCAAGGGACCCTCAGGCAATAGCTGTGGACGGTCTAGTGACACCGTGGGTGTACCAGTCGGTTTATGTATTCCCTCCTCTGCCTCTCATACCAAAGGTACTGAGAATAATAAGAAAACGAGGAGTAAGAACGATACTCGTGGTTCCGGAGGGGCCAAGAAGAGCTTGGTACCCAGAACTTCAAGAAATAATATCAGAGGACCCATGGCCTCTACCGCTCAGACAGGATCTGCTACAGCAGGGGCCCTGTCTGTTCCAAGACTTACCGCGGCTGCGTTGGACGGCATGGCGGTTGAATTCCGGATCCTAAAGCAAAAGGGCATTCCGGAGGAAGTCATTCCTACGCTGATAAAAGCCAGGTAAGAAGTAACCGCAAACCATTATCACCGTATTTGGCGAAAATAAGTTGCGTGGTGAGGCCAGGAAGGCCCCAACAGAGGAATTTCAGCTGGGTCGTTTTCTGCACTTCCTACAGTCAGGAGTGACTATGGGCCTAAATTTGGGTTCCATTAAGGTCCAGATTTCGGCTCTGTCGATTTTCTTCCAGAAAGAACTGGCTTCACTGCCTGGAGTTCAGACATTTGTAAAGGGAGTGCTATATATTCAGCCCTTTTTTGTGCCTTCTGTGGCACCTTGGGATCTCAACGTGGTGTTGAGTTTCTTAAAATCACATTGGTTTGAGCCACTTAAAACTGTGGATTTGAAATATCTCACGTGGAAAGTGGTCATGTTATTGGCCTTGGCTTCGGCCAGGCGTGTGTCAGAATTGGCGGCTTTGTCATGTAAAAGCCCTTATCTGATTTTCCATATGGATAGGGCAGAATTGAGGACTCGTCCCCAGTTTCTCCCTAAGGTGGTATCAGCTTTTCACTTGAACCAACCTATTGTAGTGCCTGCGGCTACTAGGGACTTGGAAGATTCCAAGTTACTGGACGTAGTCAGGGCCTTAAAATTTTATATTTCCAGGACGGCTGGAGTCAGGAAAACTGACTCGTTTTTTATCCTGTAGGCACCCAACAAAATAGGTGCTCCTGCTTCTAAGCAGACTATTGCTCGCTGAATTTGTAGCACAATTCAGCTGGAGCATTCTGCGGCTGGATTGCCGCATCCTAAATCAGTAACAGCCCATTCCACGAGGAAAGTGGGCTCATCTTGGGCGGCTGCCCGAGGGGTCTCGGCTTTACAACTTTGCCGAGCTGCAACTTGGTCAGGGGCAAACACGTTTGCTAAATTCTACAAATTTGATACCCTGGCTGAGGAGGACCTTGAGTTCTCTCATTCGGTGCTGCAGAGTCATCCGCACTCTCCCGCCCGTTTGGGAGCTTTGGTATAATCCCCATGGTCCTTTCGGAGTTCCCAGCATCCACTAGGACGTTAGAGAAAATAAGATTTTACTCACCGGTAAATCTATTTCTCGTAGTCCGTAGTGGATGCTGGGCGCCCGTCTCAAGTGCGGATTGTCTGCAATAATTGTACATAGTTATTGTTCACTAACGGGTTATTGTTATGAGCCATCTGTTGAGAGGCTCAGTTATGTTTCATACTGTTAACTGGATCACGTGTTATACGGTGTGATTGGTGTGGCTGGTATGAGTCTTACCTGGGATTCAAAATCCTTCCTTATTGTGTCAGCTCTTCCGGGCACAGTATCCTAACTGAGGTCTGGAGGAGGGGCATAGAGGGAGGAGCCAGTGCACACCAGATAGTACCTAATCTTTCTTTTAGAGTGCCCAGTCTCCTGCGGAGCCCGTCTATCCCCATGGTCCTTACGGAGTTCCCAGCATCCACTACGGACTACGAGAAATAGATTTACCGGTGAGTAAAATCTTATTATCTATAATGTTTGCTGTGCACTCGGGGTCCGAGGGGGATTCACACCGCACACCCTGCACCCATTTTTTCCAGTACTTACCCTCCGGAAGTCCCGCAACCGCGGCAGCAGTGCTGCAGAAACCACTGGATAAATGGCGCGTCTGACATTTTCCCAGCGTTATGCACATGCACACTAGCCTCTGGGACAGCGCTACGGTCTCCTAGTGCCCGGAGTCTATTGCTCTGCAGTATAGAAAGGAGGGGGCCTAGACAGAGACTGCACTCGAGCTTCCTCCTCTCTTGAAGCGCCTCTGTAAGGGTGTGGTATAGAAGATCTGTAATGTCTACGTCGACAGTCATTCGGTCAATCCCATATGGTTGACACTGACAAAAGGTGGGCACTGAAAAGGGTCGACCGGTACAAAAGCTCGCATGAAATGGTCGGCATGGAAAATGGTCGACACAGCTTTTGTGTGTGTGTATCGTTTTCACCGTCAGAGCACAGCAAGCTCATTATAAACCCCTTATAGTTAGCCCTGGAAAAGAGGTGCCTTAGAGGTCATCTAATTAGTGTCTATATCTAAGTTAAGTACAATGTTAAACTTTTTGTACCAAAGGTCATATAGAGGACAAGGGGTCATCAGCTGCAAGTAGAAGTTGATATCGCCATTAACAGTAAAAGTGTGTTCCCACTGCTTTCAGGTGTAGGAGACGTGGATTCGGCACTGCCTATACTTTCACTGTCCCCCTGTACCCGGTCACAAGTAACACCAGTGGGTAACCAGCTTAATGGTGTTTCATATGGTGTGGGATTCCTTACCTTATTGGTAATGATGGCAATTCTAGTAAAACATCATATATAGACATTAATTGGATGTCTATCTTACAAGAATTGGTATCTACAGCTATTAGTAGAGGGCATTATGGGAGTGATGACTGCAGGGATTTTATGCTACAGCAATTTTTGGGGTCAGAAAGGAATTGTTTTTCCCTCTGTCAGGCTATATTGGCCACTCTCACACTGAGGGCTCCGTCCAATTAGGTGCGAGTTGTGAAAAGGTAGTTTTCTCTAACGTCCTAGTGGATGCTGGGGACTCCGAAAGGACCATGGGGAATAGCGGCTCCGCAGGAGACTGGGCACAAAAGTAAAAAGCTTTAGGACTACCTGGTGTGCACTGGCTCCTCCCCCTATGACCCTCCTCCAAGCCTCAGTTAGATTTTTGTGCCCGAACGAGACGGGTGCAGGCTAGGTGGCTCTCCTGAGCTGCTTAGTGTAAAAGTTTAAAGTAGTTTTTTTATTTTCAGTGAGACCTGCTGGCAACAGGCTCACTGCTACGAGGGACTAAGGGGAGAAGAAGCGAACTCACCTGCGTGCAGAGTGGATTGGGCTTCTTAGGCTACTGGACATTAGCTCCAGAGGGACGATCACAGGCCCAGCCATGGATGGGTCCCGGAGCCGCGCCGCCGGCCCCCTTACAGAGCCAGAAGAGTGAAGAGGTCCGGAAAAATCGGCGGCAGAAGACGTCCTGTCTTCAATAAGGTAGCGCACAGCACCGCAGCTGTGCGCCATTGCTCTCAGCACACTTCACACTCCGGTCACTGAGGGTGCAGGGCGCTGGGGGGGGGCGCCCTGAGACGCAATAAAAAACCTTTGTTTGGCAAAAAATACATCACATATAGCTCCTGGGCTATATGGATGCATTTAACCCCTGCCAATTTTTCCATTAAAAAGCGGGAGAAAGGCCGCCGATAAGGGGGCGGAGCCTATCTCCTCAGCACACTGGCGCCATTTTTTCCTCACAGCTCCGTTGGAGGAAGGCTCCCTGACTCTCCCCTGCAGTCCTGCACTACAGAAACAGGGTAAAACAAGAGAGGGGCGGCACTAAATTGGCAGATAAATCAATACAGCAGCTATATTAGGGAAAAACACTTATATAAGGTTATCCCTATATATATATATATATATATATATATATAGCGCTCTGGTGTGTGCTGGCAAACTCTCCCTCTGTCTCCCCAAAGGGCTAGTGGGGTCCTGTCCTCTATCAGAGCATTCCCTGTGTGTGTGCTGTGTGTCGGTACGCTGTGTCGACATGTATGAGGAGGAAAATGATGTGGAGGCGGAGCAATTGCCTGTGTTAGTGATGTCACCCCCTAGGGAGTCGACACCTGACAAGGATGGTCTTATGGAAAGAATTACGTGATAGTGTCGGCACTTTACAAAAGACTGTTGACGACATGAGACAGCCGGCAAATCAGTTAATACCTGTACAGGCGTCTCAAACACCGTCAGGGGCTATAAAACGCCCGTTACCTCAGGTCGATACAGACACTGACACGGACACTGACTCCAGTGTCGACGGTGAGGAAACAAACGTATTTTCCAGTAGGGCCACACGTTACATGATCACGGCAATGAAGGAGGTTTTGAACATTTCTGATACTACAAATACCACAAAGAAGGGTATTATGTGGGGTGTGAAAAAACTACCCGTAGTTTTTCCTGAATCAGATGAATTAAATGAGGTGTGTGATGAAGCGTGGGTTTCCCCCGATAAAAAACTGCTAATTTCTAAAAAATTATTGGCATTATACCCTTTCCCGCCAGAGGTTAGGGCGCGTTGGGAAACACCCCCTAGAGTGGATAAGGCGCTCACACGCTTATCAAAACAAGTGGCATTACCGTCTCCGGATACGGCCGCCCTCAAGGAACCAGCTGATAGGAAGCTGGAAAATATCCTAAAAAGTATATACACACATACTGGTATTATACTGCGACCAGCAATCGCCTCAGCCTGGATGTGCAGTGCTGGGGTGGCTTGGTCGGATTCCCTGACTGAAAATATTGATACCCTGGACAGGGACAATATATTATTGACTATAGAGCATTTAAAGGATGCATTTCTATATATGCGTGATGCACAGAGGGATATTTGCACTCTGGCATCAAGAGTAAGTGCGATGTCCATTTCTGCCAGAAGAGGGTTATGGACGCGACAGTGGTCAGGTGATGCGGATTCCAAACGGCATATGGAAGTATTGCCGTATAAAGGGGAGGAGTTATTTGGGGTCGGTCTATCGGACCTGGTGGCCACGGCAACGGCTGGGAAATCCACCTTTTTACCCCAAGTCACCTCGCAGCAGAAAAAGATACCGTCTTTTCAGGCTCAGTCCTTTCGTCCCCATAAGGGCAAGCGGGCAAAAGGCCACTCATATCTGCCCCGGGGCAGAGGAAGGGGAAAAAGACTGCAGCAGACAGCCTCTTCCCACGAACAGAAGCCCTCCCCCGCTTCTGCCAAGTCCTCAGCATGACGCTGGGGCCTTACAAGCGGACTCAGGCACGGTGGGGGCCCGTCTCAAGAATTTCAGCGCGCAGTGGGCTCACTCGCAAGTGGACCCCTGGATCCTGCAGGTAGTATCTCAGGGGTACAAATTGGAATTCGAGACGTCTCCCCCTCGCCGGTTCCTGAAGTCTGCTTTACCAACGTCTCTCCCCGACAGGGAGGCGGTATTGGAAGCCATTCACAAGCTGTATTCCCAGCAAGTGATAATCAAGGTACCCCTCCTTCACCAGGGAAAGGGGTATTATTCCACGCTGTTTGTGGTACCGAAGCCGGACGGCTCGGTGAGACCCATTTTAAATCTGAAATCCTTGAACACTTACATAAAAAGGTTCAAGTTCAAGATGGAGTCACTCAGAGCAGTGATAGCGAACCTGGAAGAAGGGGACTATATGGTGTCTCTGGACATCAAGGATGCTTACCTCCATGTCCCAATTTGCCCTTCTCACCAAGGGTACCTCAGGTTTGTGGTACAGAACTGTCACTATCAGTTTCAGACGCTGCCGTTTGGATTGTCCACGGCACCCCGGGTCTTTACCAAGGTAATGGCCGAAATGATGATTCTTCTTCGAAGAAAAGGCGTCTTAATTATCCCTTACTTGGACGATCTCCTGATAAGGGCAAGGTCCAGGGAACAGTTAGAGGTCGGAGTAGCACTATCTCAAGTAGTACTACGACAGCACGGATGGATTCTAAATATTCCAAAATCGCAGCTGATTCCGACGACACGTCTGCTGTTCCTAGGAATGATTCTGGACACAGTACAGAAAAAGGTGTTTCTCCCGGAAGAGAAAGCCAGGGAGTTATCCGACCTAGTCAGGAACCTCCTAAGACCAGGCCAAGTGTCAGTACTTCAATGCACAAGGGTCCTGGGAAAGATGGTGGCTTCTTACGAAGCGATTCCATTCGGCAGATTCCACGCAAGAACTTTTCAGTGGGATCTGCTGGACAAATGGTCCGGATCGCATCTTCAAATGCATCAGCGGATAACCCTGTCTCCAAGGACAAGGGTGTCTCTCCTGTGGTGGTTACAGAGTGCTCATCTCCTAGAGGGCCGCAGATTCGGCATTCAGGAATTGGGTCCTGGTGACCACGGATGCCAGCCTGAGAGGCTGGGGAGCAGTCACACAGGGAAGAAATTTCCAGGGCTTGTGGTCAAGCATGGAAACGTCACTTCACATAAATATCCTGGAACTAAGGGCCATTTACAATGCCCTAAGTCAGGCGAGACCTCTGCTTCAGGGTCAGCCGGTGTTGATCCAGTCGGACAACATCACGGCAGTCGCCCACGTAAACAGACAGGGCGGCACAAGAGCAGGAGGGCAATGACGGAAGTGGCAAGGATTCTTCGCTGGGCGGAAAATCATGTGATAGCACTGTCAGCAGTGTTCATTCCGGGAGTGGACAACTGGGAAGCAGACTTCCTCAGCAGACACGATCTTCACCCGGGGGAGTGGGGACTTCACCCAGAAGTCTTCCAAATGATTGTGAACCGTTGGGAAAAACCAAAGGTGGACATGATGGCGTCCCGCCTCAACAAAAAACTGGACAGGTATTGCGCCAGGTCAAGGGACCCTCAGGCAATAGTTGTGGACGCTCTGGTAACACCGTGGGTGTACCAGTCAGTGTATGTGTTCCCTCCTCTTCCTCTCATACCAAAAGTACTGAGAATCATAAGAAGGAGAGGAGTAAAGACTATACTCGTGGCTCCGGATTGGCCAAGAAGGACTTGGTACCCGGAAATTCAAGAGATGCTCACGGAAGACCCGTGGCCTCTACCTCTAAGAAAGGACCTGCTCCAGCAGGGACCATGTCTGTTCCAAGACTTACCGCGGCTGCGTTTGACGGCATGGCGGTTGAACGCCGGATCCTGAAGGAAAAAGGCATTCCGGATGAAGTCATCCCTACCCTGATCAAAGCCAGGAAGGATGTGACCGTACAACATTATCACCGTATTTGGCGAAAATATGTTGCGTGGTGCGAGGCCAGGAAGGCCCCTACAGAGGAATTTCAACTGGGTCGATTCCTGCATTTCCTGCAAACAGGACTGTCTATGGGCCTCAAATTTGGGTCCATTAAGGTTCAAATTTCGGCCCTGTCAATATTCTTCCAAAAAGAACTAGCTTCTGTTCCTGAAGTTCAGACGTTTGTCAAGGGAGTACTGCATATACAGCCTCCTTTTGTGCCTCCAGTGGCACCTTGGGATCTCAATGTAGTGTTGGGATTCCTAAAATCACATTGGTTTGAACCACTCACCACTGTGGACTTAAAATATCTCACATGGAAAGTGGTAATGCTGTTAGCCCTGGCTTCAGCCAGGCGTGTTTCAGAATTGGCGGCTTTATCCTATAAAAGCCCTTACCTAATTTTTCATACGGACAGGGCAGAATTGAGGACTCGTCCTCAATTTCTCCCTAAGGTGGTTTCAGCTTTTCACTTAAACCAGCCTATTGTGGTGCCTGCGGCTACTAGGGACTTGGAGGATTCCAAGTTGCTGGACGTAGTCAGGGCCCTGAAAATATATGTTTCCAGGACGGCTGGAGTCAGAAAATCTGACTCGCTGTTTATCCTGTATGCACCCAACAAGCTGGGTGCTCCTGCTTCTAAGCAGACGATTGCTCGTTGGATTTGTAGTACAATTCAGCTTGCACATTCTGTGGCAGGCCTGCCACAGCCAAAATCTGTAAAAGCCCATTCCACACGGAAAGTGGGCTCATCTTGGGCGGCTGCCCGAGGGGTCTTGGCTTTACAACTTTGCCGAGCAGCTACTTGGTCAGGGGCAAACACGTTTGCTAAATTCTACAAATTTGATACCCTGGCTGAGGAGGACCTGGAGTTCTCTCATTCGGTGCTGCAGAGTCATCCGCACTCTCCCGCCCGTTTGGGAGCTTTGGTATAATCCCCATGGTCCTTTCGGAGTCCCCAGCATCCACTAGGACGTTAGAGAAAATAAGAATTTACTTACCGATAATTCTATTTCTCATAGTCCGTAGTGGATGCTGGGCGCCCATCCCAAGTGCGGATTGTCTGCATTACTTGTACATAGTTATTGTTACAAAAATCGGGTTATTGTTGTTGTGAGCCATCTTTTCAGAGGCTCCTTCTGTTATCATGCTGTTAACTGGGTTCAGATCACAAGTTGTACGGTGTGATTGGTGTGGCTGGTATGAGTCTTACCCGGGATTCAAAATCCTTCCTTATTGTGTACGCTCGTCCGGGCACAGTATCCTAACTGAGGCTTGGAGGAGGGTCATAGGGGGAGGAGCCAGTGCACACCAGGTAGTCCTAAAGCTTTTTACTTTTGTGCCCAGTCTCCTGCGGAGCCGCTATTCCCCATGGTCCTTTCGGAGTCCCCAGCATCCACTACGGACTATGAGAAATAGAATTATCGGTAAGTAAATTCTTATTATTTTAAGGTAAAAAAGTCGAGACTTCCTTCACAACCCCTTGGACATCCCCCTAATTAGGCATTTGGAAGCTTTCAGTTAACTTCATTGGGCCAATAATATCGTCATTATTGGGGTAATAAACAAAACCAAAAAAATAATGGCCTCAAATTACCCCAAAATCTATTTTTATTTTTCATTTTTTTATGCACCCCATATTAAAATATTTATTTCAATGAAAAATAATTGCTTTTTATATATATATATTTTTTTTTTCATTTAAAGTGGTAGCAAATTACACCAAAATAAAAATGTTTGCATTTTCTGTTTCATTTGTTTGTATCATTATTTTACTTTTTTTTTTAAATGCACAAATTAACTATATGACTCCTTTTAAGAGCACCCAGCATTTCCTTATGACCACACAGACTTCTATATGATTCTGCTAATGAAGTTGTCACTTATACCCCTTTTACACATTCAGCTAAATCCCGGATTTCTGCAGGTGAGCGTGCATCAACCCGCTATTACTGCATGTGTGAAAGGACACAACCAGGGAGTAAGTCACGGGTCCCCGACCCTGCTTCTGACCAAGGCCACGGAGATGAGATCCGGGAATTTGCCGGCTGCTAAACCCGGCAAGTTCCCAGGTCACATGTCTGAAAGAGGTATTATTTAGGGCTCAGGAAGGTCTCCCCACTTTTTCATGCACTTCACCAAGGTGGCATTTTGTAGAATATTCACACACCCTCTCCGTGAGTACCACAAATAGGAATTTCTAATTGGATCTTGCATTCTCAGGTATGTAGGGCTAAGGCCCCCATACATCTGGAAACTGTTTCCCCAACCAGAACCAGGTTGGGTTCTGGCTCTGGTTGGGGACCAGAACCCAATTTGATAATTTTTGTAATGGTATCGGGGATTCAAGATCTTTAAACCTGTTGGGGGATTGGGAAATTTGCGGCAATCTGTCGCAGATGTATGGGGGCCTTTGCAACAAACAGCAGATTCTCTTTATTTTATTTATTAATAGTTTATTTTATACCGCAGCATAATCCATTGCGCTTTACAATTGGAACAACAGTAATAGAACAAAACTGGGTAACAATAGACAGACATAGAGGTAGGAAGGCCCTGCTCGCAAGCTGACAATCTATACAGCACTTTTAGTTCAGTTTTACCTCTTTCATTCACAGATGAGAAGCTATACTGTCTCTATACCAAGGTCGCATGATTATAAAATGACTGGATGAATCTGTGACTTCTAATAGTAAAAATTAGGGGCTACAACACCCCCATAGATAATCCATGGTTGAGTCAGTGAGGTCCTTCTCTTCTGAGTTCATGTTTGTTTTCCTGTTGCTTCTGTTTTACTATATAACTCTCCTCCTCATCATCATCAGCGCTACTATACTGACAATAATGTTCCATATCACCATTGATAGCTGGGGGGCGAAATACAGCAGTGACAGATGGATTAACCTGTTGTACCGCAGCTGGGGGTAGGGCTGAGGACTGAGTTAATTATCCACACTGCATTCAGTAAGGGAAGATAAGGACGGTGATAAGGCGGACTGAGGCCTTAGGTCCTAGCTGCAGTGTGTGGAAAGGTGAGACCTGGCTGATGATAAATAGACAGTGCTGGTGAGATGCCCGGCTGTCACTGGCTGAGTGAGGAGGGAACATCTGTCTTATCTGTGACAGGACGGGTACAGTCCAATCTCCAGCCAGCACCATCATCCTTCTGTATAGTGATCCATCGGTAGCATTTCATTATTTCTAGGCCCCGACGTATATCACATTTTCTGAAAAAGAATGCACAACAAAGCTCTTCTATTTTTATTTACTGCTGCCATTTTTTTCTCATGATTTACTTTGTACAAATTATCTTTTTTTACATTTATCTCTTTATTTAAGGCATAAGATTAACCCCCGCCACTCTTGATACTGCTGCTCGGTTCAACAAATGGCATTGGGATCCATCTGCAATTTGGAAAGATCTGCAGACTCCTAAAGAGGAGTTTTCCCTAGCAATCAATCAGATTATATGGGGTTAATTTACCAAAGATCTGTTTAAATCCACTTAAGATCGATGTAAAATCAGCCAACATCGACAGAGTGTTTCAGGGACAAAATCCCATATTTACCAACAGTTGATTTAACATTGATTTTATTATTATTATAATTATTACTCTTATTATTATTATTATTATTACTCTTATTATTATTATTACTCTTATTATTATTATTATTATTATTATTATTACTATTCTTTTTTTTTTTATAAAAGTTTTTTATTGACAGGTAAACCTCAAAGTCATTCAAATGAGAAACAACATGTATTACATGAACACATTAAAAGAAAAATGACATAAAGTCGTAATAGTGATAGTATCTATAATGGCAATAGTGCTCCACTTAGACCCCGAACGATATCAATACTACACACTAGAGGAAATACCTAGGTATCGTATAACAAGGGATAGCAATAACAATAGGCTAGTTGAGTATTTAATAATAGTGCGGGGGCTGTGGAATCAAGAGTCTCCAGAATATACCATTTAGTATCCTTAAAACAGTTTCGTAGAGCCTTCTTTATGATCGGGGGAAGAGTTAGGACATAGGGGGTCATTCCGAGTTGTTCGCTCGCAAGCTGCTTTTAGCAGCTTTGCACACGCTAAGCCGCCGCCTACTGGGAGTGAATCTTAGCTTATCAAAATTGCGAACGAAAGATTCGCAATATTGCGAAAAGACTTCTCTGTGCAGTCTCTGAGTAGCTCGAGACTTACTCTGCCAGTGCGATCAGTTCAGTGCTTGTCGTTCCTGGTTTGACGTCACAAACACACCCAGCGTTCGTCCAGACACTCCTCCGTTTCTCCAGCCACTCCCGCGTTTTTCCCAGAAACGGTAGCGTTTTTTCACACACTCCCATAAAACGGCCAGTTTCCGCCCAGAAACACCCACTTCCTGTCAATCACATTACGATCACCAGAACGAAGAAAAAACCTCGTAATGCCGTGAGTAAAATACCTAACTGCATAGCAAATTTACTTGGCGCAGTCACACTGCGGACATTGCGCATGCGCATTAGCGACTAATCGCTCCGTTGCGAGAAAAAAATAACGAGCGAACAACTCGGAATGACCCCCATAGGGTAGCCAAATATGAAAGAATTGTGCAGTCATTTTTTCTTTCTGTAAAGTGGTGTTAGTCCAGTCAAGGTGGAAAAGATGAGAGATCCTAGGGTGTAGTAGTGAGATGGGTATGGGATCGGCAGAGATCCACTGGGAAAGGATTGTCTTCTTAGTGGCAGCTGCTAGTTTGATTAATAAAATGCGCTGTCCTTTAGACAGTCTGACAGGAGAGGGTTTCGGATATATGCCCCAAAATTGACCATGTTTTAGTGATATCAAACTGTATCTGTAGGTCTGTTGTGATATATGACTGGAGTGCTTGCCAGAGAGCCTGCACCTTAGGGCAGGACCATAGACAATGGACCAGATCTGCATCTGGGGCAGCACATTTGACAAGGCACTATCCAAATTCTGAATGGGCTAGATGTTCTGGGAACCGCCAAATATGAGAATACGAGCGGGGTGTGGTCAAAGCAATCGACAGGGTGATGGGGGCATGGTCTCATAGAAGAATATTGGTTATGGCGGCGTCATCTACTCTATGGATCAAAGAGGCGGATATTAGCCAGTAATCTAATCTAGAGAATATTTTATGTGGGTGTGAGAAGAAAGAGTATTCCCTAGAGTCAGGATATAGAAATCGCCAGGGGTCCATGAGCTGCAGAGAGTCTAGCATTAGGGACAATGGTGGAGGAGTCGGCCTACTCAAGCCCAATTGTCTGGGTCCGCCTGACACGTCTAACATCGGGTCTAAAACAACATTAAAATCTCCCCATAAAATCAAGGAGCCTTCCACCCAGTCCTGTAAATTAACATAGATGTCTGAGAAAAATGAAGTGTTTGGTCCTGTGGGGGCATAGATGCACGCCACAGTGAGCCGTTCCCCCTCGATATCCACCTTTAAAAACAAAAATCGACCCTCTGGGTCTATCCATTCCTCCATAATTACATAGTGTAGTGATTTACGAAACAGGAGTAATACTCCCCTTGTTTTGGTAGTGTAGGAGGCGCTTCTAAAATCTCCAACCCAAGTGTCCCTAAGTCTATTAGGATCAGTAAGGCGCCAGCGTGTTTCTTGTAGAAACACCACATCAGGATGGAATTTCCTGAGGTGGTTCAGTACTTTTTTCCTCTTAATTGGTGTGTTCAAGCCCTCTACGTTCCACGAGATAAACTTGAGAGACCTCTTTGAGCTATCAAAGGGGGACTCAGCATCCTTACAGTCCGGCATTACCCAATGCCTAGTCCAATGGAACGCAGAAGGAGAATCCACAATCTAAAGGCCAAACCCCCGTCCCAGCGAGCGGGGGAGGGACAAAAGGAGTACGTCAGGAAGTCACGTGGAGTCACAATAAACATATAACGAAACATTAAGATATATGTCGAAAAAAATTACCAATATAACATTGGCCACATGTCAAAAACATTTTTACATTTTTGAACCCAATATGATAGTATTAATAACCATCCATATGTAACAGAAACCTTAGTATGGATAGAAAAAGAAGAAAAAGGGGCTGACAGAGAAAATGGAAGAAGAACCTCCCGCCATCCCCGCAACCTCAATGGGTGAGAATAACACTCACACAGCAGTGGCTGTAGGAGCCAAATGTAAATAGTCAACAGAGTACTAGCCATCGGAGAAGAAAGAAGAGAGAAAATAGAATAAGATAAAGAAAAAGAAGTGCTTGGTTTTAGAGAAGTCAATCAGCATCGTCCATCTGAGAATCAGACTGTGATGCGGGTAGAGACTTGAGAAAGTTTCGAGCAGAGTCCGGGGTATCGAAGTAATGTGGTTTGCCGGCATGAAAGATTCTTAATTTTGCAGGGTAAAGAAGAGCGAATCTGATGTTTTTGGAAAATAGATCTTTGCAGACAGGGGATAATTCTCTTCGTTGCTTTGAAACTTGGAAAGAAAAGTCCTGAAAGAGCAGAAGTTTGGATTCTTCATAACGGATGTCAGAGCATCTGCGATAGGCCTCCATAATCTTCACCTTATCAAGATAGTTCAGTCACTTGAAAATTACAGGCCTAGAACGTGATTGGGAGGATTGTGAAGATTGTCTATCGGGGCCGATGCGGTGTGCTCGTTCAACCAGATAGGAAGTGGGCGAGGGGGGCAGATCAAGAGTTGTGGGGATGCTCTTTATCTTTAGCTGCTGGTTTATTTTTATTTTGAGAATTCTTATTCGTGCGGGGTGTTTTAGCCACGTATTTTTCCATAGTGGAGAATGTGATTCAAGAGTAGCCCGGTAAGGGTAAAGGAAAGTCCGTCACTCGGAGAACAAGAAAGGTGGGGGTGTGTAGCAAGAGGTTATCAGTTCTCCAGGAAGGTGGTGGTCAGGCAGCACTGGAGCGAGAGAGGAGGCCAGTGGCAGGGGCACAATAATAACTGTATTCAGGAAGGCCAAAGTAAATTAAGCTTCATCCAGGCTCAAATGTAGTAGGAAGGGGAGGTAAGGAGGCGAGAGAGCCCACTTGTAATAGCAGCAAGGGCAGAGCTCAGGCAGCGACCAACGCGGTACCTGAGAAGCCTTGGCCGCGTAGTGTGTTTTCCTCTCCGATAGGCACAAGCAGGGAGCAGCAGGATGTATACGTTGCCACTAGTGCCGGTCAGCCGATGGTTTAGGCTGGTGGTGCGGTGCAGGGACTGCGGGGGTCCGCCCCTCCTCAATGAGGGCAGGGGACACGGGGCACACCAGGCTCCCAGACAGGGGACCAGGGGGGGGACCCGGCGGCTGCAGCGGCAGGCGTGGTACTTCCGCACGTACCTGGGGGAATAGGGTTGTTAGTCTGCGGGACGGGGTCCGGTGAGCCGTCAGGGGACACAGCGGGATGTTATGCGCGGTCCGGGATCCCTCATGCAGCCTGGTCTCGATCCTCCACGAGGGCCAGGGGGAGACACGGCGGTTGCAGCGGCAGGGTGAGACACTTCCGCACACACCTGGAGGAGTGGGGTTGCCAGTCAGCGGTCTGGGGTCCGTCGGGCTGCCGGGGGACACAGCGGGATGCTATGAGCGGTCCAGGATCCCTCAGGCGGCCTGGTCTCGATCCTCAACGAGGTCAAAGATGGCCGCCGTCATTCACTGCACACTACGTGTGCGGATTCCGGCGGGTGAAGCGGGGGGGGGGGGGGGAGCGTGCCGGGACACACACCACTTTGCTCCCTATTATCTCCGGGACCTGCGGGGTCCCCGGTCCAGGTTAGGCCACTGGGATAGGTTAGGTGGCGCGCCTGGAGGGAGAGCTCTGCAGAGGGGCAGCCGGGTCGTTCGGCCCGCCCACCGGAAGCCTACTATTCTATTATTATTATTATTATTATTATTACTACTACTCTTCTTATTACTATTCTTCCTCTTATTATTATTATTATTATTATTATTATAATTTTTATTATTATTACTACTGTTGTTGTTCTTCTCCTTCTCCTTTTTCTTATTATTACTATTTTTATTATTATTATTATTATTATTACTACTACTACTACTACTATTATTATTATTATTTTCATTATTATTATTACTATTCTCATTATTATTATTATTATTATTATTATTATTCTTACTACTATTATTATTATTATTATTATTATAATGATGATTATTATTATTATTATTATTATTATTATTTTCTTTTATTATTTGTATATGATTAAACCGATATCAACTTCTGGTTTGTGCACGTCTCAGATGGTGGGGCACCTGCAATGGTATCTGTGCATCTCCAGTGGTGGGGCACCTGCACATGTGCAGGACCCATTGGAGCTAATTGACTGGATAAACATAATTTGGCCATAGCGAGTGTGGATTTATAGGTAGAGCTACATTCAACCGGGCTAAAAGATCCGATCTCCACAAGCCACCACGTGTGAGCTAGGAGACGCCCCTCCCAAATGTAAATCTCTCTGCACATGTTACATCTGTCCCACCTGCAGTGCAGCATGGTGTTACCAAGGTGCAAAGTTAGTAGTTACATGTTCTTTTTGCTGTGCTCTGATCTCAGAATCAGCCCTAAAGTGTGACTCTACTACTAGGATCTCGCATGTAATTAAATAGCCCAGTGCTGCCCCATTTGGCCTCTTCATGTCTCCAGGCCAGGCCCCACAACTATCATTTAAAAAATATATATATATTTTAATAATAATAATTTTATTTTTATAGCGCTCTTTCTCCAATCATACTCAAGGCGCTTTTGGTAATTTTATTTATTTAACACTAAATAGCAGTAAGCATATAAAAAAATTAGGAAGAAGCAATATAAGGAAAACTTTTCTATTATGCCTTCTATTTGCTTCATACGTAATTCAGGGCTGCATGACATAAAACAATGAATATACTGGAGAGGGAGATATTTTAGACCTGAATTAAAATATCTGACATCTACGCTGAGTCTCTTTAAAGTCTTCTAAATATCTGATTAACGTGCAATGTCCTGCAGTCTGCCAGCAAACTAGTAATAGCTGATTAGAAAAAATATTATTGAATTCAGAATAAAATATCTATTTTATTTGCAAAAAAAAAAAGAAATCAGAGCATGATGATGATATAATTGGGATTTGGAATAAACTCCTTTAATTACAATTGCAGAGTTATTGGAGAATTATTTGCTGGCAAACACAAATCAATAGTTTTCCCAAAAACAGAAAGGTTTTGCAGATAACTTTGTGTAGCAGATAACAGGACACAGGAAACTCTCATTACTCTCAGAGTCTTCATTAGTGTTTATGTCAAAACATTCCGCCTAGACTCAATGTTTGGGATTTGTGCTGTATCACGGCTGGCCAGGAAGTCCTGCAAGTTAATAAGTATAATCGCTGGGCGCAGGTGACCCCGCTCCTGCTGCTATTATCTTCTTTTTTTTTTTTTACTAATTCTTTATTGGAATAAAGCTAAATGAACAATAAATGGTAACATAACAAAGGCAATAGTAGTACATAAAATATGTGATACATAGACAAAACAATTGTACACTGAAGACAACAGTCGGGAATATTACAATGCCATGATGATTGACGATTATATACTATGTGATCCCAGACATGGCTCCCACAGGAATATGGGGGGAAATAATGAATGGATCCTACATATTAGTGGCTAATTGTGAGGTCCGACAGGTCCACCCTAAAGATAATATAACACCTTACACCTGCACAGCCTCATTCAAAATAAAGAGTATCTTATATGTGTGTATATATATATATATATATATATATATATATATATATATACACAAAGTTTTGAAGGGTGGCACTCACGGGTCTTGATGCAAAAGAATAAATGACTGGCAGAGTCAGTTCAACGTTTCGGTGTTTGTCACCTAAACTTGATAAAGGTGACAAACACCGAAACGTTGAACTAACGGAACTGACTCTGCCAGTCATTTATTCTTTTGCATTAAGACCCGCGAGTGCCACCCTTCAAAACTTTGCATATATTGGGGCTCAACAGACCCTGGAGGACACCAGGGCAAGCAATGCTTTTTAGCATTGGAGTGCCGGCATTTGTGGTTAAGTATATATATATTTATATATATATATATATATATATATATATATATATAGATATAGAACAACCAGTTCCCGGGCCTCCAAAATCCCCATAGTAGTTACCTCGCTCCTTTGCCTTCCCCAGGGACTTTCATATCCCAATAGACATTAATAACAAATGAGACATCCATAACATAATTCACATCCCAATAGACATCAGGGGATTGCAATCAGGTGATAAAATTGTGTATTCAGATGGTCAATGTTTCAGGGTCACATTGTGGAACCCTCTCGATGGTTCAACCAAAATGTTCCTGCAGATCAGCGCGGCACTGGCCCACAATGAGAAAAGAAGACGGCATGAAGACTCCACCGCTGCTACAAGGCAGTACACGGGCTGCACACCCGTCTCCACTCCTTAACATCAAGAACCGATAAGCCTTACCGTACAAACATAGACACACTTATGCTGCATACACAATATGCAGTATCGTTCACGATCTGAATGATATTGCTCAGTCCTAAATGATATTGCATAATGTGTATGCATGATCTGACGAACGATGCGCGCTGCCGCGGGTAGCATGCAGCGCCGTACGTCGGACTGCATGCAATCTTGATGAGGTGATATTGTGTGGTTTTGAACTCCAGTGATGACTTTGTTTCTAGACATCGTTTGTAGTGTGTACACACGATCCGATCTGATGTGATATCTTATACAATATCATACGATATCGTATCGTATGGGATCGCATAATGTGTACATAGCATTACTGTCACTGGAGGTCATATCGCCACCCATATCCTGACACCCAACTCCTCTTCTCCATACCCATCCATCCTGCAGTGCTGCATTAAGCCCCATATCCATAAATCCCGAGACTAGACTACTCCAAATACAGCAGCGCACCAGGCCGCTTCCCATTGAGTGCAGTGCAACATACCCATAAGGTGCCCTCTGGTATAGCCAAATATTTCACATTTTGACTCATCAGTCCAGAGCACCTTCTGCCATTTTTCTACACCCCAGTTCCTATGTTTTTTGTGCATAGTAGAGTCGCTTGGTCTTGTTTCCATGTCAAAGGTATGGCTTTTTGGGTGCAATTCTTCCATGAAGACCATCTCTGGCCAAACTTCTCCAAACAGTAGATTAGTGTCCCACTGTGTTCTGCCAGTACTGAGCTGATGGATCTGATGGACATATTCAGATTTGAAGGGAAGTAAGGATGAAGTGTCTATCACCTGATGCACTAAATTTCCTAGGCCGACCACTGCATCTACTGTCCTCAACGTTGCCCCGTTTCTTTGTGCTTCTTCAGATGAGCTTAAACAGCACATTTTGAAACCCAACTGCTTTGAAATCTTTGCCTGGGAGAGACCTTGCTGATGCAGTATTACAACCTTGTGTCTTGTTGCTGTGCTCAGTCTTGCCATGGTATATGACCTTTGTCATTAAACTGTCATCCACATCTTCACCTTTGTAGCAGAGTTGGGCTGTTCCTCACCCAGTTTTAAGCCTCCTACCCAGCTGTTTCTGTTTCAGTTAATGACTATGTTTCAACTTACATATGAAAATGATGATCATTATCACCTGTTTGGAATGATTGGTTAATCATACACCTGACTATAATCCTGCAAAGTCCCTGACTTTGTGCAAGCGTACCTAGAAGAATTGATACTGTTTTGAAGGCAAGGGGTGGTCACACCAAATATCGATTTGATTTAGATTTCTCTTCTGTTCATTCACTTTGCATTTTTGGTAATTGTTAAAAATAAACTATTAACACTTCTATGTTTTTGAAAGCATTCTTACTTTGCAGCATTGTTTTCCACACATGCCTAAAACTTTTGCACAGTATGGAATATATCTCCAATCACGATGGCACACTCCGACTTCCACAAGCATTAAAAGACAATATTTATTTGTCACCACCCAGTGTGGAATAAACACCATAAACAGTACACTGGCTGAGTCAGCTAATTGTAGCATAATATTCCATGCTCAAAAGCATAATTGTAGAAGTACTTATAATTCGTCTGTCGACCTCGGCTCCATCCGGGGCCATTAAAGACTCACAGCACCAGTGATCATGTACCAGTGACTGTCATAATGGCAAAAACGTGACATATCACTGTACAGCCCATTATTCTTATTTCCAGGAGATCCTAATGACGGTTGGTCCAGTGTGTACAGGAGCAGCCATAAATCGCTTGCGACCTAACCATACACCATAGCATTCGATCGTTATTTATTACCAGTTATTTATATAGCGCACACATATTCCGCAGCGCTTTCCAGAGAATATTTGGCCATTCACATCAGTCCCTGCCCCAGTGGAGCTTACAATCTATATTCCCTACCACATGTACACGCACACACATTCATGCTAGGATTAATTTTTGTTGGGATCCAATTAACCTACCAGTATATTTTTGGATTGTGGAAGGAAACCCACGCAAGTACGGGGAGAATATACAAACTCCACACAGTTGGGCCATGGTGGGAATCGAACCCATGACCTCAGTGCTGTGCGGCAGTAATACTAACCATTACACTATCCGTACTGCCCTGATCGTTAGCAACATTACAGTGTGTGTATGCTCAATCTGGCTAGTTTGGTGCTCAAGGGAAACCATCAGTAAAGTCACAACAATTGGCGATCACTCCAGTGTGTACCCAGCTTAGTACCGCGCTCATAGCTGTTGCTTTTACAATTTCCCTGAAAGGCTTTGTCAAAAGTAGGCGAGTATGGTCTAACCAGAACCAATTAATCCCCCTTTCACAAATCCTGGGTCTTTCCACGTTAATGCGCATCAACCCGGGATTTCTGCATGTGTGAAAGGAAACAACCCAGGAATAAGGGGTCTATTTACTAAGCCTTGAGTGGAGATAAAGTGGACGGAGATAAAGTACCAGCCAATCAGCTCCTAACTGCCATGTTAAAAGCTGTGTTTGAAAAATAACAGTTAGGTGCTGTTTGGCTGGTACTTTGGGGGTCATTCCGAGTTGTTCGCTCGTTATTTTTTTCTCGCAACGGAGCGATTAGTCGTTACTGCGCATGCGCAATGTCCGCAGTGCGACTGCGCCAAGTAAATTTGCTATGCAGTTTGGTATTTTACTCACGGCATTACGAGGTTTTTTCATCGTTCTGCTGATCGTTGTGTGATTGACAGGAAGTGGGTGTTTCTGGGCGGAAACTGGCCGTTTTATGGGCGTGTGAGAAAAAACGCTACCGTTTCTGGGAAAAACGCGGGAGTGTCTGAAGAAACGGGGGAGTGTCTGGGCGAACGCTGGGTGTGTTTGTGACGTCAAACCAGGAACGAAACTGACTGAACTGATCGCAGTGGAAGAGTAAGTCTGGAGCTACTCAGGCACTGCTAAGAAGTGTCTATTCGCAATTCTGCTAATCTTTCGTTCGCAATTTTGATAAGCTAAGATTCACTCCCAGTAGGCGGCGGCTTAGCGTGTGCAAAGCTGCTAAAAGCAGCTTGCGAGCGAACAACTCGGAATGACCCCCTTTATCTCCATCCAAGGCTTAGTAAATAGACCCCGGTCCCCGCCCCTGTTCCCAACCATGTTGCAGAGTTGAGACCTGGGATTTGCGGTCTGCTATACCTGGCAAATTCCCAGGTCACATGTCTGAAAGCGGCATAAGAAGCCAAATCCAACAAAGTGGCAAACATTAATACTAATTTAAGAGGCCAAAACAATTAATAAATATAGTTAATTTTTTTTTATTTGAAAAAATTTAATACTAACAAATAAAATAAGTAGAACATTTTTATTACATGAACATTATAATATGAAATAAAAAGGGGTTAATTTATTTGTAAAATATCTAGCAGGGCAATAACTTTTTTTATTTAATCAGAGCCATATTGATTAATGATGGAAGCACCATTTATAGGGGGTCATTCCGACCCGATCGCTCACTGCAGTTTCTCGCAGCGCAGCGATCGGGTCGGAACTGCACATGCACCGGCGCATGCCAGCCGTCGTTGCCTAGCGATCGCCTCTGAAGCAGAGGCGGTCGATGGGCGGGAGAAGGCTCCGTTTAGGGGGAGCGGTCTGGGTGTGGATGGACCGTTGGGGGGGCGGGCCGCGGTGGCTGCGTAACGGCACACGCAGCTGCTGCGGGCCGGGGAGCGGCAAGTAGCTCCCGGCCAGCACGCTAAAGCTGCGCTGGTCGGGAGCTACTCTTAAAGTGCAAAGGCATCGCCGCTGTGCGCTGCTCGGGAGCTACTCTTGAAGTGCAAAGGCATCGCCGATGTGCGCTGGTCGGGAGCTACTCTTGAAGTGCAAAGGCATCGCCGATGTGCGCTGGTCGGGAGCTACTCTTGAAGTGCAAAGGCATCGCCGCTGTGCGCTGGTCGGGAGCTACTCATGAAGTGCAAAGGCATCGCCGCTGTGCGCTGGTCGGGAGCTACTCATGAAGTGCAAAGGCATCGCCGATGTGCGCTGGACGGGAGCTACTCTTGAAGTGCAAAGGCATCGCCGCTGTGCGCTGGTCGGGAGCTACTCATGAAGTGCAAAGGCATCGCCGATGTGCGCTGGACGGGAGCTACTCTTGAAGTGCAAAGGCATCGCCGATGTGCGCTGGATGGGAGCTACTCTTGAAGTGCAAAGGCATCGCCGCTGTGCGCTGGTCGGGAGCTACTCATGAAGTGCAAAGGCATCGCCACTGTGCGCTGGTCGGGAGCTACTCATGAAGTGCAAAGGCATCGCCGATGTGCGCTGGACGGGAGCTACTCTTGAAGTGCAAAGGTATCGCCGCTGTGCGATGCCTTTGCACTTCTGCAGGAGGGGGGGGGGGGGGCACTGGCATGCGGGGCGGACTACCCCTGTGCTGGGCGTCCCCCCGCATGTCAGTGTGAATGATTGTAGCTGTGCTAAATTTAGCACAACTACGATCAACTCGGAATGACCCCCGTAGTGCGCACTTGAGGCACTACAAGTACCAAAATGCAGATGCTTCCATCATTAATTAATAATTGTGTGTCGTTTTATAAAAAAAGCCCGCTGTTATAACTCAGACTTCTTACCTGAGAGGTGACCGTATTTCAGGGTTTTACGCAGAAATTATAATGTAGGGATAACAAGGGACCCTGCTCCTCAGTGCCGGATTAAACCCTGTGGTGGCCCCTGGGCATTCGAAATCGCGGGGCCCCCACGGAAATGATCTCCTAATAAGTTTAAAATGTTACCAACCAAGCGTCTACGATTTTGGAAACTGTAATGTCAATCTGATGTCTATGGTTTATGTACTTTGAGTTGTTAAGGGTACATTACACGAATACAGTATATATATACAGTCTTTAATGTAAAGTGTTTGTTTCTTTTAGTTGATTCATTTTTTCTTTCTTTTTAAAACAATTGAAGAAAGCTGGATTGTCGTATTCTTGAAGATGATATCAATATTATTTTTGTTGCGGGCCCCATAGGCTGGTGCCTATTCTGCCTGTTTGGTAATCCGGCACTGCTAGAGTTGTACACAAACCCAGTTTTTTTCACAGTTGATTGGTTATTGTCCGACAGAGCTTGTGCCGCAATGGTCTTACTGTGGTGTACACAGAGAGGATTCATTCGCAAAGTGGTTGTCAGCTTATGGAAGGTAACTGGGCATGTGGGCATAGACGCTGGTGTGTTGTGACCTCTTTGGGGGCATCTCAGCTTGTGTCTGCAATCCAGTACAAAGTAACAGTGGCTTCCTGCGCCCGTGCTGCGCGATCATAGCCTGAGAATAGACTGATCTGCGAGCGGCGCTGCATCTTTATACGCTGCATCTGGGGCTCACAAAGCTGCCGGTGGGCGTCTCAAAACAAATCCAGGCGGCTGTGGCATTTGCATATTTTTACACATCCGCTGGGATCACAGCTGCGAATGTATTAGCATACAGGTATAAACCAGCCCGTGTTAGGGTTTGCAAGCTTATATGTATGAGCCAGAATATGAACTAATACTTTGGGCGAGATGTACTAAAGGGAAAATGCGATAAAACCCCCGTTTTATTGCATTTTCGCATGTACTAACCCCCGTCCGCCGCATTTATGCTCCTGAGGGTATCGTCATGTTTGGTGGCGATACCCTATATAAGCCTATGGGCTTCCTCTCGCCGGCCGCTGCACACCGTCGCCTCTGCCCCTCCCCCCGGCATACCTTCTTCCAGGAAGCCCTAGGCCTGGAAACTAAACTCCTCCTCCCTCTAGCAACGCAGACAGAGGTCCTTCCGGCTGCAGGGGGGAGGAGGCGCCCAGCAGAGGCGTAGCTAGGGTTTTCGGAGCCCAGGGCAAGATGGAAAATGGTGCGCCCCCTCCCCCCCCAATAAAAACACACAAAAAAAGAAGCATGTGCGTGCGCCGAAAAAATGGCCGCGGTCACACTCCAGAAGGGGTGTGACCACGCTCCAGAAGGGGTGTGGCCACTGAAAATGGCCCACAGTGCCAGTTACATTGCCCCACAGTGCCAGATACATGCCACACATTGCCAGTTACATTGCCCCACAGTGCCAGATACATGCCGCACAGTGCCAGTTACATTGCCCCACAGTGCCAGATACAATGCCCCACAGTGCCGGATACATGCCCCACAGTGCCAGTTACATGCCCCACAGTGCCAGATACATGCCCCACAGTGCCAGATACATGCCCCACAGTGCCAGATACATGCCACACATTGCCAGTTACATTGCCCCACAGTGCCAGATACATGCCACACATTGCCAGTTACATTGCCCCACAGTGCCAGATACATGCCCCACAGTGCCAGATACATGCCCCACAGTGCCAGATACATGCCCCACAGTGCCAGTAACATGCCCCACAGTGCCAGGCCCCACTCAGTGCCAGTTACATGCCCCATATGGTGCCAGTTACATGCCCCACAGTGCCAGGCCCCACCCAGTGCCAGTTACATGCCCCATTTGGTGCCAGATACATGCCCAACTGTGCCGCCGCCGCCCCCCCCCCCCCCCCCCGGTCACTCACCGGCCGCTTGTTGTTATGTGAGGGGAGGAGAGCGCAGCGCCTCTCCTTCCCCTCACCGCTCCAGGTCTCCGGCGGCTGTCTGGCGCCGGTTCGCTAGCCAATCAGAGCTCGCGGACCGGCAGCCAATCAGGAGCCGGTCCGCAAGCTCTGATTGGCTAACGCCGGAGACCGGACACAGCTAGTGCTGGCAGCGGCGGTGAGGGGAGGGAGAGACGCTGCGCTCTCCTCCCCTCACATTTCGGGTTGACGGGGGCATGTGGTGCATGATGCCCTGGCCGCCGGCGGCGCCCCCTCTCCTGGGCCTGCCAAGGCGCCCAAGGCACGTGCCCCACTCACCCTACCCTAGATACACCTCTGGCGCCCAGGACAGCTTGCTGCCTGCTTCCCGACAGTTGGGGGGGGGGGGGGCCGTCACCGCATTGCGATGTTATCCGCATATGTTAGTACTTGTGCGATCAACATCGCTACGATGGGCGGTGAGGGCGGCAATGTATCTTAATACATCCCGCGCTTTGTGCTGTCATTTTGCTGCATACAGGTCTGTAATAGTGAGGATATCTGTTTTCTTGTTTGTATACATAGAGGGCATTTATATCACATTGTAACTACTAAAATTTGACATTTGAATTTTATGTTAAAATAAATGAGTCATTCTGCCTCCATGAGACAAAAGTATATGTGGCAATTACCTATGTGTTATATTATCATGGCAGAGCTTTAATTGTCTGTGCTAGTAATGGACAACAGGAATCTAAACCTCTCTACAAAACTTCAAACGGGCTCTCAAGACCCACAAACCCAGCCAAGTCTCCTAGTCCTAACCCTCTTGTCTATGCTCACTATCTACCCCTTCTGTGTCACCCCGGTCTGTTAGCTCCTCACCTCACTGTCGTATCTATAATGGCTGCAGTGTGTGCGGAGCACACCGGCCCCTGGGTCTAGAGGGGGCCCACACCGCACACACTGCACCCATTTCTTCTATACTTACCTATCTGGCATCCATCGGTGACTGTGTGTGGGCCCCCTCCTTTCCCGTAGCCGTCACCGCCGCTGCTAGCACACTGAGCGCTAGAGACTCTGGCACAGTGCCAGAGTCTACAGCGCATGCGCAGGACTCCGGAAAAATGGTGCGGCGGCCATTTTTCGGAGTCCTGCGCATGCGCTGTAGACTCTGGCACTGTGCCAGATTCTCAGTGCTCAGAGCGCTAGCAGCGACGGTAACGGCTACAGGAAAGGAGGGGGCCCGCACACGGAGTCTGCACACGGGTCCCCGCCTCACCTTTTAGATTGTAAGCTCACAAGAGCAGGGCCTTCTCCTCTCATGTGCCTTTCCTTTTCTTACTTACACTATCTCATACTCCATGCTCCCTTTGATGGCACGTAACCCCGGGTTTTCTATACCTGTCCCATATTGTCTTGTACTGTAAGTGCGGTTTTCTTGTTTGCTTATGTACTGTGTAATGGGCGCTGCGGATCCCTTGTGGCGCCATATAAATAAATGATAATAAAGAATAATAATAATAATAAATGATCTAAAATCATTATTTATTTAAGTTACCTTTGACCTATGGGACAATATGGATTGTTTTTAAACTGAAATCTAAATAGCAGTGTAAACTAAAAATAAAGCAGCCAGTATTTACCCTGCGCAGAAACAATATAACCCACCCAAATCTAAGTCTCTCTGCACATGTTACATCTACCCCACCTGCAGTGCACATGGTTTTGTCCATTAGTGTGCTTTATTGGTTTGATAAAAAATCTGAATAACAAACCTGATAATAATCCCTGGGATCGCAAGGTCCCTCTATAGCAGGACCGTCCATTACCAGTTATCAGTGTCTGAAGATGGCGTTAGCCCACATAAAGCTACACTGCGGATCTTGTTACACACCGTCACCATAGAAAACTATAGAAATGGTTCCTCTGAGGGCTCGGGGCCGGAGATATTTCTTATATCCTACTTAGAGTAACATTTACTAAGCAGTGATAAGAGTGGAGAAGTGAGCCAGGGGAGAAATTTCCCCATCAACCAATCAGCAGCTCTGTATCATTTTATAGCATGCAAATTATAGATGTTACTTCAGTGCTGATTGGTTGCCATGGGCAACTTCTCCACTGGCTCACTTCTCCGCTCTTATCACTGCTTAGTAAATGTCCCCCTTACTATCTTATTACATCATAGGGATACTTCATTCTGCCCTAATACACATGGAAACACTGCTTTCTGCATATTTTAAGGGCTGAATTGCTTAAAAAACAGAACTCATCATGTTTTCTACCAATCTTACTAGGTAATATTCCTATTATCCCTCTCTGTTATACATCATGCCTGGCTGCAGCTGTCAGTAATACTCACAGGTCTAACTACCCCCAGCATCACCAATGTTTGCTGATGTCCCCCCATAGTGCCCCGCTCCGTACAAGCTTTGTTCTGTGTAGAATAAGAGAACAATTGGGCATACAAAAATATCCTTCCCGCATAATAATGGCGCATAGAAAGGAGATTGAACGTCGCAGCTGCTCTGCAGTGTGCAATGATAAAAGGACAATAACCAGGAATATACTTCCAGTGCTGTATTTCATTCCAAATATATACATCCTGACTCTAACTAAATAGGGGTTTGCAGGGCCACCAAGAGCGCAGACAGGGCCGGGTACTGGGGCAGAGGCATGTCTATAATGGGTGCAGTGTGTGCGCTGCACACGAGTCCAGGGGGCCGCACACCATGAAACCACCTACAATTACTTACCTCTCCGGAGTCCTGCGATGACGCTGCTGCTGCTGCAGCAAGCATCACTCCGAAAATGGCACAACGGTCATCTTCCTGGTGATTTGCGCATGCGCATTAGAGATTAGGAACATGGCGGGGGCCATGTTTCTGGAGACCTGCACATGTGCAGTAGAGATTAGTCTCTGGGAATATGGCCGGTGCCATGTTTCCGGAGACATGCCTATGCTCTGTGTGGGTCCGCTCCTCTCTGCGGCGCAGAGATTTTGCTATGGGGCCCACAAAGTTCTTTCTGCAAATATTTTGTATAACCGCCATTCCTGACTGCAGCCGAAACACCCATGGTTTCTGTGGTGGATGCGCTGCTGCCAAATTTACCAAGCTCAGAAAGGTTTGACCACTGCAGCTAACGCATACTTACCGACTTTTTGGCTGCTCTCTCCGGGAGAGAGCAGCCAGGTCGGTTCGGCAGGGGGGGCGGGCTGCGATGTGAGTGCAGAGGGGGGCAGACCGGAGGTGTGATGTAGGTTGGCCGGGGGCGTGTCGGAGGTGGGCCAGGGGCGTGACTACGGGGGTCGTCCCGTGTAAGCCCCCCCCCCGCTGTGTAATGCCACTATTACCGGCATTATACAGCAGGGGGCGTGGCTATGATGACGCGATTCAACAAGAATCGCGTCATCGCCTGCCCGGACCGCCCACTTTACTCGCTAAGTGGGCGGCCGGGCAGGGGGGGACCACTGTAATCGGGAGACTTGCCTGCTCTTCCGGGGGGCCGGGAGGGTCACCCGATTTTCGGGAGCCTCCCGGCCATTCCGGGAGAGTAGGTAAGTCTGAGCTAACGCCATCTGAAGGTGGCATTAGCCCGTTGTAAAAATAACTGGGAGAGGGTTCCTCTGGAACCCTCCTCGGCAATAGTCATTGTGCATTCGTGGTCAGTGGGACCGCGCATGTGGAGGAGTCCTGCTGCCACTCCGAGCACATTGCAGGGACGGGCTCCTTTCCGCTTCATACACGCCACCGTAAAATCACATCCTGCAATGGGATTTTGGGTGCTTAAACTGTGCCCAGATTGCGCTGGAAATACAATTTTTGCCCCTTAAGAATATATATATATATATATATACATACACAGTGGCGGATTTAGGGGGGGGGGGGCACCAAGGCACGTGCCCCCCCTGTCATTTTTAGTTGATTTTTGTATTGCTGCGGGCAGTGCGGGGGCGCCACTGATTTAGTGCAGACTGACATGCGGACGAGCGTCCGCATGTCAGTCTGCGGTCTCGTTTCCTCCCCTGCTGTTAGGAGGGACACGGAGGGCACAGTGCACGCCTCCCTGTGTCCCTCCTGGGTCTCCGGCGGCCGCGGGTCTCATAAAGGAAGTGCCGTTCGCGAGCACTTCCTTTATTAGAGTGACCCGCGGCCGCCGGAAACACAGGAGGGACACAGAGAGGCGTGCACTGTGCCCTCCGTGTCCCTCCTAACAGCAGGGGAGCGGGGGGAGCGGCGGCGGCGGAGGAAGCGGGGGGGACGCACTGAGGGGGCATATCTGGCACTGGGGGGGAATATCTGGCACTGGGGGCATATTTGGCAGGGAGGGGGGGGGGAATATCTGGCACTGAGGACATATATGGCACTGGGGGGAATATCTGGCACTGGGGGCATATATGGCACTGGGGGGGGATATCTGGCACTGGGGGCATATGTGGCACTGGGGGGGGGAATATCTGGCACTGGGGGGGAATATCTGGCACTGGGGCATATGTGGCACTGGGGGCATATATAGCACTGGGGGGGGGATATCTGGCACTGGGGGCATATGTGGCACTGTCGGGGAATATCTGGCACTGGGGGCATATGTGGCACTGGGGGGGTATATGTGTACCTGGCACATGGGGGGGGGGGCTATATTTGGCACTGGGGGCATGTGAGTACCTGGCACCGTGGGGGAATATCTGGCACTGGGGACATATGTGGCACTGGGAGCACAGCCCTAGCAACAAGGACTACCTCCTAGCAACGAGCATGACACCCAGTGCATGAAACCCCTGGCAACGAGCATGACACCCAGTGCATGAAACCCCTGGCAACGAGCATGACACCCAGTGCATGAAACCCCTGGCAACGAGCATGACACCCTGAGCATGAAAACCCCTGGCACCGTGCATGGAACCAAGAGCATGAAACCCCTGGCAACGAGCATGACACCCAGTGCATGAAACCCCTGACAACGAGCAGGTATTTGAAAAGTAATTAGAAGCCTTACTGTAGGACTTAATGTGTAATGGGCATTACGGTGTGTGGCATAATGTATTACGGACATTGCGGTGTGTGTCATAATGTGTCACAGGCATTACGGTGTATGGTATACTATATCGCTGGCATTGTGATATGTGGTATAATGTCTCAGGGTCATTGCAGTGTGTGGCATAATGTATCACGGACATTGCGGTGTGTGTCATAATGTGTCAGGCATTACGGTGTGTGGTATACTATATCACGGGCATTGTGGTATGTGGTATAATGTCTCAGGGTCATTGCAGTGTGGCATAATATATAACGGGCATTGCGGTGTGTGGCATAGGGTATAACGGGCATTGCGGTATGTGTCACAGGCATTACGGTGTATGGTATACTATATCACGGGCATTGTGGTATAATGTCTCAAGGTCATTGCAGTGTGTGGCATAATGTGTCACAGGCATTGTATGTGCTATAATGTATCGGGCATTGCAGAGTGTGGTATAATGTATCACGGACATTGCAGTGTGTGTCATAATGTGTCACAGACATTGTATGTGCTATAATGTATCAGGGGCAGTGCAGTGTGTAGCATAATGTATAACGGGCATTGCAATTCCTGTCATAATGTGTCACAGGCATTATAGTGTGTGGCATAATGTGTCGGGGGCATTACGGTGTGTGGCATAATGTGTCGGGGGCATTACGGTGTGTGCATACTGTGTCATGTGCATTATTGTGTGTGGCATAATGTCTAAGGGCCATTGCAGTATGTGGCATAATGTATACTGGGCATTACTATAAGGAGGAAAAATGACAAATAATGTAAGGGGCATGAATCAGGATTATTTTTCTTTCCTGTGGTGGCCAACGTCTGGGCGTGCAGGTTGCAAAACTGGGGTATAAGGTAGTCTTTTCCTGCAATACCACGCCCATTCCAACGAAGCCACGCCCATTCCAATGAAGCCACGCCCCTTATGGTGCCCCCCCTGTAATTTTTTTCTGGATCCGCCCCTGTATATATATATATATATATATACTGGAACAAAAATGATGAGCTGGCACTCTAAGAGACTTCACAAATACACAGACACAGTTAAGTAGACTACTTAACTGTGTCTGCGTATTTGTGAAGTCTCTTAGAGTGCCAGCTCATTTTTGTTCCAGTACATGAGTTTACATGAGCAGGGCACCGGAGCATTTAGCAGATTAACCCTTGGAGTGCTGGTCTTGACATTGACTTTTATATATATATATATATATATATATATATTGAAAAAGAGTGAAGGCGCACTCAATGAGCAAGTATAACAAGTAATTTAATACGATAATAAAGGCTCACATACATCTCAGTTTAAAACAGCAGGCTCACGAACAGATCCCTAGTGCCTCCGGATAGCAGCTGGTGAATCGTTCCTTGTAGCTCTTTCAGCAAACAATCTCTTTGGCGTTTGAGCTCACGGACTCAGTATCAGACTCCAACAGGTCAGAGCTGTCCTTCCCGGCCACGCCCAACGCGTTTCGTCACTGTCGGACTTCGTCAGTCCGACAGTGACGAAACGCGTTGGGAGTGGCCGGGAAGGACAGCTCTGACCTGTTGGAGTCTGATACTGAGTCCGTGAGCTCAAACGCCAAAGAGATTGTTTGCTGAAAGAGCTACAAGGAACGATTCACCAGCTGCTATCCGGAGGCACTAGGGATCTGTTCGTGAGCCTGCTGTTTTAAACTGAGATGTATGTGAGCCTTTATTATCGTATTAAATTACTTGTTATACTTGCTCATTGAGTGCGCCTTCACTCTTTTTCAGTGCACATTGGAACTATACAGCTGTGGTTATGCTGTTCTTTGAAGTGCCTGCACTTGCATCAGTATATTCACGGATTAACAAGACAGGAGAACTGAGGACATTGATTGCACAACCATTTTTATATTTATATATATATATATATAAGAATAGTATGGCTATTAGGCACCCTGATCTCTGTGAGCTGGTCTTGCTCTTATACAAGGTGGATTACTCCTCCTAATACACAGGTTTTCCTAATGAGGAGCGATCACATTAGATGTCACCATTTATAAGGGATGACATCAGAACTCACTGTTTATACAGATATTATTTACAGGAGTTTATACGCATATAAAGATCGGTGATAATGAACAGTATAGCAAGACTGACGGAGTATGACGTCGCAGCCAATAATGACCTCTCTCCCTATGGTCAGTCTTCCTTATCCTGGTCTCCTGCCATGAGAAGTGACTGCTTTCTACAAACTCCTGGAGGGGGCGGCTCGCCCAGCCTGCCCCCTCCCCCTATACCTGAGTGCTTGTTTACATTAGGTGAGAGCTGGGAGCCGGTGAGATAAAGGAGCTGGTGCTCTATGGACCTGCCAGTCAGTGCTCAGCCAGCTCTCCTCCACCATGGATTCTGCACACTTTGCTCTGAAGACCACAGTAGCTCTGAAGGCCACAGTAAGCCACGTGTGTCACTGCTCCGGTGGTAGCAATGCAGTGCATCCTGGTCAAGCAGAGAGGTAAGCTGCTACAGCGCAATGGGTGATGGGGCTTATTCACACAAATGCATCCTGACTTATTATTGTTATGCCAGTGTGTGCTCCATCTGCTGCATGAATGGGAAAAAACGGTGTGCAAACATTTGAAAATTGCAGGATGCAACTTTATTTTTATTTTTTTTATTGCTGCCCAACTACATAGGTGTTAAGAATATTATATATATATAATGTAATAACCTAATGGAGATGACAAGCATTGTCATCTCTTATAACTGTTAAGCTCTCTGTCCTTCACTGGAACTGAATGAATCTCAGTCTTATCAAAGCATGAAGAGGGATAAAGTACCAGCCAATCAGCTCCTAACTGTCATATTTCAAACACAGTCTGTCACATGGCAGTTAGAGGCTGATGGGTTGATACTTTATTTCTCCACATTATCTCTCTCCATGCTTTGATAAAATAACCCTCTTAAAGCCGAAATGTTATTGCAAAGTAAAGCGATCAATGGAATAAAACATATTTCATTGAGGGGTCTAAAAGCATTTTTGTTATCGGACGTTCTTAGTTTTGGCACGATAAGAATGAGTTACTGTATTTGTAAATTGAAGTGTTTGACTGGTGCATTGCAAACCTGTAAATCATCATAAAACACATTTCTTCAGACCTGATTGTGCTGTAGACGGAAGCAGACAACTAACTAACTGGAGCAAAACCCCCTTTTTTTTTTCAATTTATCCCCAATGCGGTTTTGTTTGGGATACATTGTGTTCTGTATATACTGTAAGGTAAGAAGTTGTTGCCTGGATGAAAGCATATAGCTCTTACAAGTTGTCATACAAAAGCTCCACGCATGATTTGATTGTAAGCTCGGAGGATCAGGACTCTGTACCTTTTGCCTCCTGATTGAACTTATGTCTGCTTTAAATGTTTCTAAAGGGCAGTTTAAAGTGGAACCCTGGACCATAATAATAATTAAAATAATAATAATGATTATAATAGCAAAGCATTGAAGATGCACATTGAGTAAGGAGCTACAATATATGCTGAAAGTGACTTTAGATTTAGATCAGGAATTATATGGTACTGTAGAGCAGAGGTTCCCAAACTTTGTTCCGTGGCTCCCTGGGGTGCCTCGGGACACTTGCAGGGGTGCCCTGGGTTGGTGGTCCAGGACCAATTCAAATTATTCATGGTCAGTATAATAGGCAAAACCAGTGCTGGTGGCTGCCAGTCATAAAATATGTGGCCAAACAGAAGCAAATCTTGTCCCTCACCACACAACTGACCCTAAGGATGACATAGAAAATTAGAAACGCGATCTGCTTAATGTAATATTTATTTCTAAATTTCTCAATAAGAAACTTTTGGCCTAGGGGTGCCGTGAAAAAAATTCTGATATTCTAGGGCGCCGTGATTCAAAAAAGTTGGGAATCCACTGTGGTAGAGTATTTGTTAGCAATACAGCAGATGCATAACACAGGTGCGGAGCCAAAAGTGTATCTACCGCGCTTTCAGGCGTTCTACCCTCTTCCCCAGGGGCACATGTGTAAATGAGCCTCACAGACCCACAGCGACCGGTGCGCCATATGTTCCCTGAGCTTTGCTGCAGGACTCGCCAAGGAGAAAACTCACATTTTTCTGTAACAGGAGCAACATCTATGTCAGAGATTTCATAGAGATATCTGTGACTACAGGATAATTACAGGATTACTGCTGTGGCAGCCTAGAGGTGTTCCCAGCTCAGCCTTTGAAGTGTCATTCTATAGAAGCAGAGCTGAAATGTGGAGATAAATGCTGGTTAATATTACACTTCTTGCAGGCGTTCATAATACAGCGTTTCAGGACTATTTGCATTATGGGGCGTTGCGATGGGGACTGTTTGCTCTTTGCATTTAAAACTCTTTAGTTAAGAGCTTTATAATGTGTGAATGTTCTTCTGTGGTATGTAACAACAATGGGGGTCATTCCGAGTTGTTCGCTCGTTATTTTTTTCTCGCAACGGAGCGATTAGTCGCTAATGCGCATGCGCAATGCCCGCAGTGCGACTGCGCCAAGTAAATTTGCTATGCAGTTAGGTATTTTACTCACGGCATTACGAGGTTTTTTCTTCGTTCTGGTGATCGTAATGTGATTGACAGGAAGTGGGTGTTTCTGGGCGGAAACAGGCCGTTTTATGGGTGTGTGCGAAAAAACGCTACCGTTTCTGGGAAAAACGCGGGAGTGGCTGGAGAAACGGAGGAGTGTCTGGGCGAACGCTGGGTGTGTTTGTGACGTCAAACCAGGAACGAAACTGACTGAACTGATCGCAGTTGCCGAGTAAGTCTGGAGCTACTCAGAAACTGCTAAGAAGTGTCTATTCGCAATTCTGCTAATCTTTCATTCGCAATTTTGATAAACTAAGATACACTCCCAGAGGGCGGCGGCCTAGCGTGTGCAATGCTGCTAAAAGCAGCTAGCGAGCGAACAACTCGGAATGACCCCCAATATAAGTATTATGCCCCAGTCACAAAGCAAGTTAATCCGCATGGCTGACAGCTAGAAAATATAGGTATATATGGTTAATGAAGCTGAAAGTGACATGCGTGATTGTCGTTCCGCAACTTTGGGGTATAGTTTTCATGCATGGAAGAAAAATATATGCGGAAAGAAACATTTATAGTTATGAATAGTAATTTATTAAGGAGGAGAATTATCACAGCTCGGAGAGAGATAAAATTGTGATAAAGTACCAACCAGTCGGCTCCTGTCATTTTTCAAACACAATGTACATATGTACTAAGCTGTGGAGAGAGATAAAGTACCAGACAATCAGCTCACAGCTGTCATTTTTTTGAACACCGCCTATAGCATGTCAGTTAGGGGCTGATTGGTTGATACTTTGTCTCTCTCCACTTTATCACAGATGCTTAGTACATCTGCCCTTGTACAGGCAGTAAAATATAAGGTGGGCACTGATTGGCTAGTACTTTATTTTGACAATAATTATATGGGAATGTACTTAGCCACAGGACTTACCGCTGAATCTTAGAACCCGGGTTAGGAGCCTGGAGGGTGGAAACAGAATTATGTGTTAAGTACACCATCGGGCTTACTGTACACAGTAACTGCATAACTCTGGTCACTTCATCCGAAATATCTGGCGTATCACTCGTAACACGCAGGGTTTACAGATGGATGTGGGGTTTACTGTGGGATGTAATTGAATAGCTCTGGGCACTTTACCGGAAAGCTAAAAGCCCCCCCCCCACCACCACCACCATAATGTCTTATCATTGCATATGGTGGCAATAACAAAGAAATTATCAGGACAAACACATTAAAACGATTGTTTACGGTATCATTTTACCTATGGGTCCAAACCCTGCAGATCTAATGCACCTATGTAGGCTGGCTGCTTTTGCAAATTAAAACAGAGGGACTGCAGCAGATATCCCTCCTTACATTCCAGGGATACTTCACTTTCGTGGGTATCCCCTGGAAACAGCTGGAAATATGCCCTCTTTAGTGTTAAATGCAGTAATATGAGGTTTACAGACAGTGTCGGCCCTAACCAATATGATGCCCTAGGCAAGATATTGGCTGGTGCCCCCTAACACCACCGCTGGTTCCGCCTCTGACTTTGCACCTCTTTCCCAGCACCATCACCCCTCACTCATAGCAGTCCTTATTTTGGGGTTTGTACCCCCTATATTTTAAATAGGAACAGTTCACACATTTGGCGCACAGCCCAAAAAGGGGTGTGTTTTTGCTGGCAAGGGGCATGGCCACACAATAGTAACCCCAATTCCAATTACGCCACACAGTACTGCAGCTTTATTCACATGCGAAAGTGTCCATAATTCATATTACATCCCACAGTAGTATCACTTTTCTGTATAAACGTTACTCCTCAGAGTAGACCCCTTATTCACATTACATCACACTGAATTGCTCCTTATTCACATTACACCACACCATATTGCTCTTTATTCACATTAGACGACACTGTAGTGCCCTTTTTAAACGCAACACCACATAGTAGAGCACCTTATACACATAATGCCACACAGTAATGTCCCTTACACATATGAGACACATTATTAATGTCCTTATAAACATAATGCGCCTTACACATTATGACAACCTTTATGAATGCCCTTTTCCACGTAATGTCCCTTACACATTAATGCCCTTATACACATAATGACACACATAGTGCCCCCTACACATATGTTGCACATTATTAATGCATTTTTACATGACACACATAATGCTCCTTACACATATTCCGAACACAACTGCACAACCAACCTACTCACATGCACACAACAATCACACTGCCACTAACCCTGTGACCTCTGCCTGTGCTTGAATACAGATGTGTCCTCATAAATCTTGCCTCAATGCTAACGTCGGGCACATTTTTTTAAATGAAAATGCATCTTATTTGCATTGCTATGCGGCTAGGATGCACAAGCAGCTTCTACTGATTAAAATGATATGCAGCATGCCTATATACTGTGTGAGACTGTGGCTGTATCTGCATATGAAATGCTACACACAGAATATAGGCATGCCGCATATCATTTTAATCAGCAGAAGCTGCTGATGCCCCTGGGCATATCAAATGCCCTAGGCAATTGCCTAGATTGCCTATGCCTATGGCCGGCTCTGTTTACAGATTTCTGTCCCACCGAGTTTAGTATGAAATACCTACAATCAAAATCCCAACAGTCAAAATCCCGACATGGTCAAAATACCGACATTTAAAATACTGACAAGGTCAAAATACTGACAATTAAAATGTCGACAGGTCAAAAACTCAACACCGTTTTTAATTGTTTTGTGTGTGTGTGTGTGTGTGTGTGTGTGTGTGTGTGTGTGTGTGTGTATGTCGACATGGACACTGTATAAGTGTATCGCGTCCCCTTGCATGGCTCGCTGCGCTCGGCACACTATTATATTACCCCTCCAGGTCCACTGGGATGGTAAAGTATGAACAAGTCAGTTTCAATAAAAACATCATGAAAAACCATGTTGACTTTTTGACCTGTCGACATTTTAAATGTCGGTATTTGGACTATGTCAGGATTTTGACCATCGGTCAATGGTTGTCGGGATTTTGATTGTGGGTAAATTGCCCGCATCCCATCCCACCCATAAGTTTTTTGGCAAAAATATCAAAAAATTCCCGAAAGGTCAGTGTGATGTTTTATAAATCTATAGTAAAGAGAATTACATGAAGTCAGATGACCTGATCATTACCTTTCTTAATTTTACCAGTAACCCCAGTATCTGGAGACCCTGGGTGTCCCCGCTTGGAGACAGAGAATCGGAGGCACAGCAGAGGCTGGTAAGTGGGATAACTGCATGTAGTGGAAAAGGCTAAACTGCAGAAAATGGGAATTTCCTCCATTACCTGACACCTTTACCACAAACAACATGACTCAACATGTGCAGAGGCATCACTGTTCTCTCTACTCTGTTCCAATTTCTTGTATTTTTTGGACCTCTATAAAAAGACCCCATTATAGCTGACGGACACGCGTAGTGACAGCACCAGCTAAAGCATACACTGTTTCTCTATCGTCCTAGTGGATGCTGGGGTTCCTGAAAGGACGATGGGGAATAGCGGCTCCGCAGGAGACAGGGCACAAAAAGTAAAGCTTTAGGATCAGGTGGTGTGCACTGGCTCCTCCCCCTATGACCCTCCTCCAAGCCTCAGTTAGATTTTTGTGCCCGGCCGAGGTGCAATCTAGGTGGCTCTCCTAAAGAGCTGCTTAGAAAAGTTTAGCTTAGGTTTTTTATTTTACAGTGAGTCCTGCTGGCAACAGGATCACTGCAACGAGGGACTTAGGGGAGAAGAAGTGAACTCACCTGCGTGCAGGATGGATTGGCTTCTTGGCTACTGGACATTAGCTCCAGAGGGACGATCACAGGTACAGCCTGGATGGTCACCGGAGCCTCGCCGCCGGCCCCCTTGCAGATGCTGAAACGAGAAGAGGTCCAGAATCGGCGGCAGAAGACTCCTCAGTCTTCTTAAGGTAGCGCACAGCACTGCAGCTGTGCGCCATTTTCCTCTCAGCACACTTCACACGGCAGTCACTGAGGGTGCAGGGCGCTGGGAGGGGGGCGCCCTGGGAGGCAAATGAAAACCTTTTTTGGCTAAAAATACCTCACATATAGCCTCCGGGGGCTATATGGAGATATTTAACCCCTGCCAGAATCCGTTAAGAGCGGGAGACGAGGCCGCCGAAAAAGGGGCGGGGCCTATCTCCTCAGCACACAGCGCCATTTTCCCTCACAGAAAGGCTGGAGGGAAGGCTCCCAGGCTCTGCCCTGCACTGCACTACAGAAACAGGGTTAAAACAGAGAGGGGGGGCACTAATTTGGCATTAGAAATCTATAAAAAAGATGCTATAAGGGAAAACACTTATATAAGGTTGTCCCTATATAATTATAGCGTTTTTGGTGTGTGCTGGCAAACTCTCCCTCTGTCTCTCCAAAGGGCTAGTGGGTCCTGTCCTCTATCAGAGCATTCCCTGTGTGTGTGCTGTGTGTCGGTACGTGTGTGTCGACATGTATGAGGACGATGTTGGTGAGGAGGCGGAGCAATTGCCTGTAATGGTGATGTCACTCTCTAGGGAGTCGACACCAGAATGGATGGCTTATTTAGGGAATTACGTGATAATGTCAACACGAGCCAAGGTCGGTTGACGACATGAGACGGCCGACAAACAATTAGTACCGGTCCAGACGTCTCAAAAACACCGTCAGGGGTTTTAAAACGCCCGTTTACTTTAGTCGGTCGACACAGACACAGACAGGGACACTGAATCCAGTGTCGACGGTGAATAAACAAACGTATTCCTTATTAGGGCCACACGTTAAGGGCAATGAAGGAGGTGTTACATATTTCTGATACTACAAGTACCACAAAAGAGGGTATTATGTGGGATGTGAAAAAACTACCGTAGTTTTTCCTGAATCAGAAAAATTAAATGAAGTGTGTGATGATGCGTGGGTTCCCCCCGATAGAAAATATGGGCGGTATACCCTTTCCCGCCAGAAGTTAGGGCGCGTTGGGAAACACCCCTTAGGGTGGATAAGGCGCTCACACGCTTATCAGAACAAGTGGCGGTACCGTCTATAGATAGGGCCGTCCTCAAGGAGCCAGCTGACAGGAGGCTGGAAAAATATCATAAAAAGTATATACACACATACTGGTGTTATACTGCGACCAGCGATCGCCTCAGCCTGGATGTGCAGAGCTGGGGTGGCTTGGTCGGATTCCCTGACTAAAAATATTGATACCCTTGACAGGGACAGTATTTTATTGACTATAGAGCATTTAAAGGATGTATTTCTATATATGCGAGATGCACAGAGGGATATTTGCACTCTGGCATCAAGAGTAAGTGCGATGTCCATATCTGCCAGAAGATGTTTATGGACACGACAGTGGTCAGGTGATGCAAATTCCAAACGGCACAAAGGTGTATTGCCGTATAAAGGAAGAGGAGTTATTTGGGGTCGGTCCATCGGACCTGGTGGCCACGGCAACTGCTGGAAAATCCACCGTTTTTACCCTAAGTCACATCTGCAAAAAAAGACACCGTCTTTTCAGCTTCAGTCCTTTCGTCCCTATAAGAGTCATATCTGCCCAGGGATAGAGGAAAGGGAAGAAGACTGCAGCAGGCAGCCCATTCCCAGGAACAGAAGCGTTCCACCGCTTCTGACAAGCTCTCAGCATGACGCTGAGACCGTATAGGACCCCTGGATCCTACAAGTAGTATTCCAGGGGTACAGTTTGGAATGTCGAGACGTTTCCCCTGCGCAGGCTCCTGAAGGCTGCTTTACCAAGGTCTCCCTCCGACAAGGAGGCAGTATGGGAAAAAATTCACGAGCTGTATTCCCAGCAGGTGATAATTAAAATTACCCCTCCTACAACAAGAAAAGGGGTATTATTCCACACTATATTGTGGTACTGAAGCCAGAAGGCTAGGTGAGACCTATTCTAAATCTAAAAAAATTTTGAACACTTACAAAGGTTCAAATCAAGATGGAGTCACTCAGAGCAGTGATAACGAACCGGGAAGAAGGGGACTATCTGGTGTCCCGAGACATCAGGGATGCTTACCTCCATGTCCCAAATTTGCCCTTATCACTAAGGGTACCTCAGGTTCGTGGTATAAAACTGTCACTATCAGTTTCAGACGCTGCCGTTTGGATTGTCTACGGCACCCCGGGTCTTTACCAAGGTAATGGCCGAAATGATGGTTCTTCTTCGAAGAAAAGGCGTCTTAATTATCCCTTACTTGGACGATCTCCTGATAAGGGCAAAGTCCAGGGAACAGTTGGAGGTCGGAGTAGCACTATCTCGGATACTGTTACAACAGCAGGGGTGGATTCTAAAGTCACACAAGGAAAAAATTTCCAGGGAGTGTGATCAAGTCTGGAGATTTTTCTCCACATAAATATAGCTAAGGGTAAATTTATAATGCTCTAAGCTTAGCAAGACCTCTGCTTCAAGGTCAGCCGGTATTGATCCAGTGGGATAGAACATCACGGCAGTCGCCCACGTAAATAGACAGGGCGGCACAAGAAGCAGGAGGGCAGTGGCAAAAACTGCAAGGACTTTTCGCTGGGCGGAAAATCATGTGATAGCACTGTCAGCAGTTTTTCATTCCGGGAATGGAAACTGGGAAGCAGACTTCCTCAGTAGGCACGTCCTCCACCCGGCAGAGTGGGAACTTCATGGGGAAGTTTTCCACATAATTGTAAACCGTTGGGAATTACCAAAGGTGGACATGATGGCGTCCCGTCTGAACAAAAAACGGGACAGGTATTGCGCCAGGTTAAGAGACCCTCAGGCAATAGCTGTGGACTTTTCTGGTAACACCGTGGGTGTACCAGTCGGTGTATGTGTTCCATCCTCTGCTTTTCATACCTAAGGTACTGAGAATTATAAGACGTAGAGGAGTAAGAACTATACTCATGGCTCCGGATTGGCCAAGAAGGACTTGGTACCCGGAACTTCAAGAGATGCTCACAGAGGACTTATGGCCTCTGCCGCTAAGAAGGGACTTGTTTCAGCAAGTACCTTGTCTGTTCCAAGACTTACCGCAGCTGCGTTTGACGGCATGGCGGTGGAACGCCGGATCCTAAGGGAAAAGGCATTCAGGAAGAGGTCATTCCTACCCTGGTCAAAGCCAGAAAGGAGGTGACCGCACAACATTATCACCACATGTGGCGAAAATATGTTGCGTGGTGTGAGGCCAGGAAGGCTCCACGAAGAAATCTCAACTCGGTCGATTCCTGCATTTCTTGCAAACAGGAGTGTCTATGGGCCTCAAATTGGGGTCCATTAAGGTTCAAATTTCGGCCCTGTCGATTTTTCTTCCAGAAAGAATTGGCTTCAGTTCCTGAAGTCCAGAAGTTTGTCAAGGGAGTATTGCATATACAACCCCCTTTTGTGCCTCCAGTGGCACTGTGGGATCTCAACGTAGTTCTGGGATTCCTCAAAACACATTGGTTTAAAACCAGTCAAATCTGTGGATTTGAAGCATCTCACATGAAAAGTGAACATGCTCTTGGACCTGGCCTGGACCAGGCGAGTGTCAAATTGGTGGTTTTTTTTTCTCAAAAAAGCCCATATCTGTTTGTCCATTCGGACAGGGCAGAGCTGCGGACTCGTCCCCAGTTCTCTCCCTAAAGTGGTGTCAGTGTTTAACCTGAACCAGCTTATTGTGGTGTCTTGCGCCTACTAGGGACTTGGAGGACTCCAAGTTGCTAGATGTGGTCAGGGCCCTGAAAATATAGGTTCCAGGACGGCTGAAGTCAGGAGAACTGACTTGCTGTTATCCTGTATGCACCCAACAAACTGGGTGCTCTTGCTTTTAAGCAGACTTTGCTAGTTGGATGTGTAATACAATTCAGCTTGCACATTCTGTGGCAGGCCTGCCACAGCCAAAATATGTAAATGCCCATTCCACAAGGAAGGTGGGCTCATCTTGGGCGGCTGCCCGAGGGGTCTCGGCTTTACAACTTTGCCGAGCGGCTATTTAATCAGGGGCAAACACGTTTGTAAAATCCTACAAATTTGATACCCTGGCTAAGGAGGACCTGGAGTTCTCTCATTCGGTGCTGCAGAGTCATCCGCACTCTCCCGCCCGTTTGGGAGCTTTGGTATAATCCCCATGGTCCTTTCAGGAACCCCAGCATCCACTAGGACGATAGAGAAAATAAGAATTTACTTACCGATAATTCTATTTCTCGGAGTCCGTAGTGGATGCTGGGCGCCCATCCCAAGTGCGGATTATCTGCATTACTTGTACATAGTTACAAAAATCGGGTTATTATTGTTGTGAGCCATCTTTTCAGAGGCTCCGCTGTTATCATACTGTTAACTGGGTTCAGATCACAGGTTGTACAGTGTGATTGGTGTGGCTGGTATGAGTCTTACCCGGGATTCATAAATCCTTCCTTATTGTGTACGCTCGTCCGGGCACAGTACCTAACTGAGGCTTGGAGGAGGGTCATAGGGGGAGGAGCCAGTGCACACCACCTGATCCTAAAGCTTTACTTTTTGTGCCCTGTCTCCTGCGGAGCCGCTATTCCCCATGGTCCTTTCAGGAACCCCAGCATCCACTACGGACTCCGAGAAATAGAATTATCGGTAAGTAAATTCTTATTTTTTCCTCCATCCAGTTACCTTTCACTGCATGGATAAGTCTCCCATAGCAATGTACGTTCTCTATGGGACTGGTGTTCAGTACTATGCCCATTAGCATAACATAATATATATGAATCAAGCTGGTGGCAAATTTAGCATATTTTACTCCGCGATTGTGGAGTCGGTACTGTGCTCCTCGATACTCGTATGGTACAGCTCCGCCAGCGCGAGGGACAGATGCAGGCTCCAAAAGGTGATCAGAACCGCAGAGAAGATCATCGGGGCCGACCTTCCCTCAGTCCAGGACCTGTACTTGTCCAGAGCTAAAAAGCGGGCAATGAAGATAGTAAAAGACCAGCTACACCCCGGCCTACAGCATGTTTAACTTGCTTCCTTCAGGCAGGCGTTACAGGGCTGTCCCCGCCAGATCCACCAGAAGCCTCAAAAGTTTCTTTCCCCAAGCGGTCCTCCTGCTGAACTCCTGAACATTGACTGACTAGACGTACATGTAACTCACTTGTGTCCCTACGGTATACCTATCTGTATGACTTTACTTGTGTCCCCCCCCCCCACCTGCTTATCTGTTACCTACTTGGCTGTTGTATAGCAAACCGAAGACAAATTCCTAGTATACGCAAGTATACCTGGCCAATAAAGCTGATTCTGATATATATACATATATGTACGGTCGAGTCACATTATTATGACCAGCTAATAGCCAGAGTAACCGCCATGTGCAGCACGGACAGCAGCTAGACGGGGCTGATATGTCATTTTAGACACACGTCTGGTGGCCCCCAGGTTCCTTGTGACGGTGAGCTGCTCCACTGTAACGCATCGGTCAGCCCTCACGCACCTTCGTAGCCGACATTCACCTCTCACATCAATGGCACGTGGTGCTCTGCAGTTTCCATGTCGGTTATTGGCAATGGTGCCATTTGTCCAGTCACGATACATCTTCACCGCAGCAGCACGCGGACAGGTCACCCTCTGCGCTGTGTCAGAAATACCGCCACCCTTGGCCCGAAAGCCAGTTTTTTGCAACTCGGATAAATCACCCCTTTTACCCATGACAGCAACGAGTGATATGTGCACAGACGGCCTATCGCACACCTTATATACCCACCAAGCCAGTGCACGTCACGTGACGTACTTCAGGGCTACGCACTGCTGACGTCAGATGTAGGAGGTGGTCATAATAATGTGACTTGACTGTGTGTGTGTGTGTGTGTGTGTGTGTGTGTGTGTGTTGTGTGTGTGTATATGTGTGTGTGTGTGTGTGTGTGTGTGTGTGTGTGTGTGTGTGTGTGTATATATATAAATAATCCGGTCTCTAGGTCGACACTGTCTAGGTCGACACCTATTGGTTGACAGTAACTAGGTCGACAGGGTTTCTAGGTCGACATGTTCTAGGTCGACAGGTCAAATGGTCGACATGAGTTTTTCACGATTTTTTTTCTTTTTTTTAACCTTTGCATTCATAACGATCCACGTGGACTATGATTGGAACGGTAATCTTGCCCGAACGCGAGGGGACACTGTGCACTAACTGCGGTTCCCGGTCACTCTACGATGAAGATGACACAAACCCCCCATAAAAAACTAATGTCGACCTTTTGACCTGTCGACCTAGACCATGTCGACCTAAAGACTTTGTCGACATAGAGACCCTGTCGACCCTATTACCGTCGACCAATAGCGGTCAACCTAGACACTGTCAACCTAGTTCCTACCTACCTTCCATACCACACCCATATATACATACATATACACACTATTTTATAGTTCTATTTGACCCAGAAAAAAAAAAAAATAGAAAAAGTGTTTATTGGTGTAAAGAATCTCTGATCAGTTAATCTCTGTCTGGCCGCAAATTGTCATTTCCCCCTGAAAGTGAGCCCACCGCTGATGGCAGTTTGGATAAGGGAAGTCCCTTTGTGTTTGTGAATGGAGATAGGACAAGCTGTGTTTGTAGTGTGTAACCTATCCTGATATTACACAGAGAAAGGATGTCTATTTCCCACCTGGACAATAGGATGTCCCCATACTGGTGCCTGCAGTCAGACTGTGAGGGGCTGCCCTATTATGGGGCACACACAGCTAGAGCTAGGATTACACCAGATCCTTCCACAATAGCTGCGTTTCTGTACTGTATTCTAGATCAAAGGTATGCACTTGTGACAGCCCTCCAGGGCATTCTGGGACTTGTAGTTCTACAACAACTGGAGAGCCACATATTTTGCAAGCCTGTTTTTTTTTCTTCTCAGCTGAATATTATATTATTTGTGATTTTTTTTTTATTTACAGCGAGGCACCACAGAGCGCGATAATGGTATTGCCAATACAAAGGGGGCGCTGGGATTTCAGCATCCTGTGCGGTAAGTTCCGACCCCCGCAAATGGTGCGCAAAGGGGGAAATGGGAGCAGCGGGCGTGGTTAACACTCCCATATACTCTATAATGTAATATATGACTGTGCAGGTTTGCTGCTACCATTACGTGAGCCTTGGCGGTTTCCTAGGATGGCGAAATCACTGAATGAGTGACGCTATGTCCCAGAGGTGCCCCACACAGCGTGCTTTTATATTTCTGCTTACTATGGATTGTATACAAATGTATCCATTTTTATCAATGCCCAAGACCGCTATAATAGACAATTCTACCTGATAATATACAGGTGAAGCTGAAAAGCACAGGGGCCAGCTTATGCAAGGTATTAAGTTGTAGGAGTACGTATACGTATAAGACAGAACATTAACCTCACCTGAATGTGGACAAGCCCTTTATATTATATTACAGGCAGTGGTCGAAGTGGGGGTATTGAGAAGTGAAGGTTGCCACACTCCAGAAAAGGGGCTGTGGCCACTCAAAGGGGCATATCCTTCAATGGAATTTACCACACCATATACCCCTTATACACATTATGCACCATAATAGTAGGACCCCTTATACCAGTGGTTTTTTTTAATCACGGCGCACTAGAATATCAGAATTGTTTTCACGGCACCCCTAGGCCAAAAATTTCTTATTGAGAAATTTTTAAAGAAATATTACATTAAGTAGATCGCGTTTATATGTCATCCTTAGGGTCAGTTGTGTGGTGAGGGACAAGATTTGCTTCTGTTTGGCCACATATTTTATGACTGGCAGCCACCAGCACTGGTTTTGCCTATTATATTGACCATGAATAATTTTAATTGGTCCTGGACCACCAACCCAGGGCACCCCTGCAAGTGTCCCGAGGCACCCCAGGGAGCCACGGCACACAGTTTGGGAACCTCTGCTTTATACTATCTAGTACTAGTGCCCCTTTCATAGAAACATAGAATTTGACGGCAGATAAGAACCACTTGACCCAGCTAGTATGCCCCCTTTTTTTATCCTTTAGGTAATCTCAACCCTTTTTGAACCTTAATTCTTTGTAAGGATATTCATATGCCTATCCCAAGCATGTTTAAATTGCTCTACAGTCTTAGCCTCTACCACCTCTGATGGGAGGCTATTCCACTTATCCACTACCCTTTCTGTGAAGTAACTTTTCCTTAAATTTCCCCTGAACCTGCCTCCCTCCAGTTTCAGTGTATGTCCTCGAGTTCTAATACTTCTCTTGAATTGAAGAATGTTTCCCTCCTGAACTTTGTAAGACCCTTGGTATATTTGAAAGTTTGTATCATGTCCCCCCTTTCCCTTCTCTCCTCTTGTGATGTAGACAATGCACCATTTTAGTCGCCCTTTTTTGTACACTCTCTAATGTATTTATAACTTTCTGGAGATATGGTCTCCAGAACTGGACACAGTATTCCAGATGGGGCCGTACCAAAGACCTATACAGTGGCATTATTACTTCTTTTTTCCTGCTACTGATTCTTCTCCCTATGCAACCAAGTATCTGACTTGCCTTTCTCATTGCTTTGTTACATTGCTTTCCTGCTTTTAAGTCACTTGAAATAGTGACTCCTAAATCCCTTTCCTCCTTAGTAGTTTCCATTATAGTACCCTTGATACTATATTTAGCCTTTTCGGTTTTTGAGACCCAAGTGCATGATTTTGCATTTTTAAGCATTAAACTGTAGTTGCCATGTTCTTGACCATTTATCAAGCCTACCTAGGTCATCAATCATTTGTTTTACCCCTTCCGGTGTGTCTACCCTGTTGCATATCTTTGTATCATCTGCAAAAAGAGATACTTTCACTTCAATACCATTTGCAATATCACCAACAAAGATATTAAAGAGAAATGGTCCAAGTACAGATCCCTGGGGTACTCCACTGGTAACATTTCCCTCCATAGATTGCACTCCATTTACTACAACTGTCTGTTTTCTATCCTGCAACCAGGTTCTTATCCATTTAACTGTTTTATAATCCACCCCCACACTTTCAAGTTTATTTAGCAGTCTGCGATGTGGGACAGTGTCAAATGCCTTACTAAAGTCTAGATATGCTACATCTACAGCTCCTCCTTGATCTATTATTTTAGTCACAGAGTCAAAAAAGTCAATAAGATTTGTTTGGCATGATCTCCCACCAGTAAATCCATGCTGTTTTGGATCCTGTAAGTTGTTTGATTTAAGATATTCCACAACTCTTTCTTTTAATAGTTTTTCCATTACTATCCCTAGTATGGATGTAAGGCTTACTGGTCTGTAGTTACTTGCTTCTTCCTTGCTTCCACTTTTGTGAAGTGGAACTACATTTGCTCTTTTCCAGTCCTCTGGAATGGCACCTGCATTTAGTGACTGGTTAAATAATTCTATTAATGGTGTCACCAGCACATCTTTTAGCTCTTTCACATTATACCACACTGAATGAGCCGAAATTCACATTATAGCACACGGAATGAGATGAAATTCACATTATAGCACACGGAATGAGGCGAAATTCACATTATAGTACATGGAATGAGGCAAAATTCACATTATAGCACATGGAATGAGCCGAAATTCACATTATAGCACACGGAATGAGCCGAAATTCACATTATGTCAAATGGAATGACACAAAATTCAGGGAGAGTGACACCAGGGACATAGGGACAGGGAGAGTGACAGAGGGACAGGGAGGGTGACAGAGGGACAGGGAAAGTGACAGCAGGGACATAGGGACAGGGAGGGTGACAGGGGGACAGGGAAAGTGACAGCAGGTACATAGGGACAGGGAGGGTGACAGAGGGACAGGGAAAGTGACAGCAGGGACATAGGGAAAGGGAGAGTGACAGAGGGACAGGGAAAGTGACAGCAGGGACATAGGGACAGGGAGAGTGACAGAGGGACAGGGAAAGTGACAGCAGGGACATAGGGACAGGGAGAGTGACAGAGGGACAGGGAAAGTGACAGCAGGGACATAGGGACAGGGAGAGTGACAGAGGGACAGGGAAAGTGACAGCAGGGACATAGGGACAGGGAGAGTGACAGAGGGACAGGGAAAGTGACAGCAGGGACATAGGGACAGGGAGAGTGCCAGAGGGACAGGGAAAGTGACAGCAGGGACATAGGGACAGAGAGCGTGACAGAGAGAGGGACAGCAAGGGCATACAGTACGGACTAGGGAGAGAGAAAGTCAGCAGGGTAAGATTACAGCTTTAGTAGCGGCGGTGCTGAGGATGCTGTGGACTGTGGTGCGGTGGATGAGGAGGCTGTGGTCGGCATGGTGTGGATGAGGCTGAGGTGCAGAGAAGGACTGAGGTCAGCAGCGGGACGGCTGAGGGTGGCGGCAGTGTAGCGGAGGAGGCAGAGGGGGCGGCGGCGGTGCAAGGAGGAGGAGGCTGTGGTCGGCGGCACTGCGACTCCTATGACCGTGGCGCTACTATTTCAAATCTGCTGCGGACCGGCAGCCAATCAGGAGTGGCCACGCGGCCGCTCCTGATTTGCTGCCAGTCCGCGGCAGATTTGAAATAGTAGCACCGCGGTCATAGGTGCGAGAGCTCAATGCGGGGGGCGGGGGTCAGTGCTTGAAGAAGTGCCGGTATGCCATACCGTTGTATTCCAGCCCACTTCGAGCACTGATTACAGGTGGAACATGAGTTGCCTATATCATTCTATGCTGCGATCGCCTCTCACTGATTGTGGACAGGAGGGGGTGCGGTCCGGACAGTTGCTGGTGCGGGCCGCGGTGGCTGCATGATGTCACATGCAGCCGCTGCGACCCTGAACATGGCGGCTACCAGCAATGCTTTCGCACCTGTGGGGGGAAGGAATGGCCTGACATGCGGGGCGGACTAACCCTGTGCTGATAAAGTGGATGGAGATAAAGTATCAACCAACCAGCTCCTAACTGTCATTTTTCAAACACAGCCTGTAACATGACAGTTAGGAGCTGATTGGTTGGTACTTTATCTCCGTCCACTTTATCTCTCTCCAAGGCTTAGTACATCAGCCCCTAGGACTTTTAAGAAATATTTGCATGGGGCCTAATTCAGACCTGATTGCACCAGCAAAATGTTTCCCTAATGGGCAAAACCACGTGCACTGCAGGTGGGGCAGATATAACATGTGCAGAGAGAGTTAGATTTGGGTGGGTTATATTGTTTCTGTGCAGGGTAAATACTGGCTGCTTTATTTTTACACTGCAATTTAGATTTCAGTTTAAACACACCCCACCCACATCTAACTCTCTCTGCACATGTTATATCTGCCCCACCTGCAGTGCACATGGGGGGTCATTCCGAGTTGATCGCTCGCTGCCGATTTTCGCAGCGCAGCGATCAGGTGAAAAAACTGCACTTCTGCACATGCGTATGGCCCGCAATGCGCACGCTCGACGTACGGGTACAAAGCTATTTGTGGTTGTGCTCAGGTTCTAGCAAAGTTTTCAGTCGCACTGTCGGCCGCAAGTAGATTGAAAAAAAACGCAGGCGTGGCTGGGTGTTCGATGGGCGGGTGTATGACGTCAAATCCGGACACGAATAGGCTGAAGTGATCGCAAGCGCTGAGTAGGTTCAGAGCTACTCTGAAACGGCACAAACTGTTTTTGCAGAGCTCGGCTGCACATGCGTTCGCACTTCTGCTAAGCTAAAATACACTCCCCAGTGGGCGGCGGCATAGCGTTTGCACGACTGCTAAAAACTGCTAGCGAGCGATCAACTCGGAATGACCCCCATGGTTTTGCCCATTAGAGAACAATTTTCTGGATTTCTTCATTCATACACAGGTGAAAAATGTATTTGACTGTGTCAGTAATTACCCCTCGTGGTCCACAATATAGTCCCTCTCTATGACAATGTGGCTTTGATTGAAATTTAATTTACTGATGGAAATGTTTTTCTTTATTTTTCTCTCTCTGTATTGAAAAGGCTGTACATGCCCAGATCTAAGAAGGAGGAGTATTTACAGCACATGGGGAAGACGGTTCTCGCCAGTTTCCCAGTTCAAGCCACCATTGACTTCTATAACGACGATTCAGAATCCGATGAGGAGGAGGACTATGAGATGGACTTTTGTAACTATTTCCGCCATTACCAAAGTGTTCAAGAAAAAGAGACTGGAAACAACATGGAAGAGAATCCACCCTATTCGTCAGTCACTCAACCAATCAGCCAGTGAGGTTATGGTAAATTGGGCTAGAAGTAGTCAATAAGCCCGCCCATGCGGTTCTATATGTCTGGCAGCGTTGGGCACAGTGAGGAGGAACCGTCTTAATTTGTCAAGTCAGGAAGAAGCTCTCCTTGTCTGTAACCCAGCTGTCTTGTGTCTATAGCAGTGAGCGTGTGAATACCTTCTGTTTTAAGAAGACATTTATGGCATCAGTGATCTCAAGATGTTATCTACATGACCTCTTTAACATGACATAAAGCTACAGCACTATCGCACTGAGGACCATCTCACGAGCCTTCAGGGGTGCAGGAGACCTGGATTATGGACAAACACCTCTGAGCCCTTCCGTGTTCTTGACAAAAGCATTTTCCTGACGCCGATCTCCCAAGTGAGACGGTTTTATATTTCAGCCCACATGCCAGATCTGTGGAGTTATAGGTCTGTGTGTAAATAACAGATTTATGGAAGAAAAGCTCTGCCTGAAAGTAGCTCCATATATATTTCTGGTGGCAGCACAAATATCAAAAATTATACAGAAGCTTGGATGGGCCATTTGCCCAAGACGCTGGCATGCCGAATGACTAATGGCACCAGGCCACTGTTTCTTGCACTGCGCCCAGTCTGCTGAGGGGATGCCAACACACACAGCCCCGTTATCTCCCCACGGGGGAAGTGCGCCATAAGAACTGGATGTTAATAACCGTTGGCAGGCTGACCAATAAGATATGAGAACAACTGCCATGTTACAAGCTGTGTTTGAAAAATGACAGTTAGAAGCTGATTGGTTGGTACTTTATCTCTCCATGGTTTAGTACATAGACCCCTTTTATATTCATCAACTTTATCTCTCTCCAAGGCTAAGGGGTCTATGTACTAAGCTCTAACCTGTGTGTGTCATTCTCCCCCCCCCCCCCCCGATTACACTTACCAGGCTGCAGCCAGTCACCGGATCCTGTGCTCCGCTGTGATCCCCGCTGCTGTAAAGTGAGCTGCTACTTTGCAGCATCACTTTACTGCATTGGGGGGGGGACACACAGTAGGAGCACGACAGGAGCACAGCAATCTGATGACTTGCAGCCCATCCCGGATCACTGATCACTGATCATCGGTACCTAGGTGCAGCTAAGAATTAGAAAAAAAAAATCTTTACTTTTTTTTCTCTCTTTCTCTTTTACACAGTGATCAGCCTGTGCTCTAACAGACACACATGGCTGATCACAGGGGACAGAACCCAGCACAGCTTTTACTGCCAGCAGGCAGAGAAGGCTGTGCAGGGGTACTGAAAGAGAGAAGCCCAGATGACACTATCTCAAGATAGCGTTATTATTACAGGGCTCCCTACTTTTTTTTTTTTTTAGTAAATTCAGTCAGATGGCATTTTCCATTACAGGTACGGGACATGCAATCTGGAATTTAAGTGTTTGGAGGAGAATAATGCTAATTCTCCTCCAATTGCCCACTCCTGTGATACTAAAATAATGTGAAACGGGTGTGAAAACACCCTTTTCACATTCTGTAAAAATACTATTGATAAATATGCCCGTAAGTATTGAAAAGAGATAAAGTGGAAAGAGATAAAGTACCAGCCAACCAGCTCCTGTCATTTTTTTCAAACGCAGCCTGTAACACGTAGGTGCCTACCTTCCTGCACTCACCTCCGGGAGGCTGCAGAGTGGTAGGATAATGGGGGCGTGTCCAACGGCAATGTGGGCGGTCTGGGGGCGTGGCCGGCAGGGAAAGTGAGCATTCCGGGGGCATGGCATGATGATCGCATCATCGTGGCCCCACCCCCGCTAGACAGTACAGAGAAAACAGGCACTGTACAGCGGGAGGCGGAGCTACGATGATGCGATTCAGCATGAATCGCGTCATCGCATCTCCCTCGGACCGCTTACTTATACTGTGCTGTGGGCAGCCAAGAGGGAGTGTGGGGTGCTGCCAACAAAAGCAAGAGACTTACCCACCTTTCCGGGGGGCCGGGAGTGCCACACGATTTTCGGGAGCCTCACGGCCATTCCTGGAGGGTAGGCAAGTATGCTGTAACATGGCAGTAAGGAGCTGATTGGCCGGTACTTTATCTCTGTCCACTTTATCTCTCTCCAAGGCTTTTGTACATGACCCTTTAGTATCACTTTGGGGTATTTTTACATGAGTTGACCCCATCTGTTTTGCACTCCTGTAAATTTGTATTTGTAAATATTTTGTACATCATACAATTATTTTATTGTCAGTGTGACAGAACTGCGTATGGCAATGCACTCTTTACACTGAACTCTGGGGGTCATTCCGAGTTGATCGCTCGTTGCCGATTTTCGCAACGGAGCGATTAAGGCTAATATGCGCATACGCATGGTTCGCAGTGTGCATGCGCTAAGTATTTTAGCACAAAACTTAGTAGATTTACTCACGTCCGAACGAAGAATTTTTATGGTTAAAGTGATCGGAGTGTGATTGACAGGAAGTGGGTGTTTCTGGGTGGAAACTGGCCGTTTTCTGGGAGTGTGCGGAAAAACGCAGGTGTGTCAGGGAAAAACGCAGGAGTGTCTGGAGAAATGGGGGAGTGGCTGACCGAACGCAGGGCGTGTTTGTGACGTCAAACCAGGAACGAAACTAACTGAGCTGATCGCAGTGTAGGAGGAAGTCTGGAGCTACTCAGAAACTGCTAAGAAATTTCTATTCGCAATTCTGCTAATCTTTCGTTCGCTATTCTGCTAAGCTAAGATACACTCCCAGAGGGCGGCGGCCTAGCGTGTGCAAAGCTGCTAAAAGCAGCAAGCGAGCGAACAACTCGGAATGACCCCCTCTATTCAACGAATGAGAAACAGTGGATTTAATGGGATATTTGTTAAATAAATTGGGTTTATGATGAACGTTTTGAATGCACAAACCTTTTTTAAACAAGAAACCATAACTAATAAAGAAAAATGTTTTAAAATATACATAATGCAACATAAGAAATGAATTGAGTACACTGTGGACCAATCGGGTCATTTCTTACAGTGGCGTCAGATCTGTAGCGGAGATCAGCAATGAATAAACACCTGGCTGCAGGTGACATGAGCTGGGAACACACTGGACGATATATATATGGGCCGTTCAGTTGAGCAGACGATATATAGTGGGCGCGTCAGCTGATCCGTCGTCCTTGAGTGTACCCTGCATTAGTCATGCTGTAATATAATACTAAAGGTTTGACAAAGATGTTAATCATCAGAATGAAATACTAATTAGTGTCCCGGATTCTGGAGTAATGTCCCTCCTTGCAGAGAGAGAATATCCAGCCCTTAGTAAGTGATTGGTTAGCCGTGCGTATCGCACTTAATTCACGCAGTCCCAGGCTGCTTACAAACTGCTTAACTCCAAGGTCTGGTTACATAGAATCTTAGAACGGGTTGGGTATGGGATCCCGGTGGTCGAATTCCCGTCAGTCAAAATCGCAACGCTAGAATCTCGACAGCCGGAATGCCGACAGGTGGACGAGCGCAACGAAGCCCCTTGCAGGCTCGCTGCGCTTGCGATGCTGCGGGCTCAGTGACTCACTGCGTTCGCCACAGGTTCTATTCCCCCTCAATCGGTGTCATGGACACTCAGAAGAGGGAATAGCTGTTGCGCTGCTGCCGGTATTCTGGGGGTCGGGATTCCGGCATTGGGATTTTCAACGCCGGGATTTCAACTGTTGGAATCCCGACTACAACCCCTTAGAATGACGGCAGATAATTACCACTTGGCCCATCTAGTCTGCCCCTTTTTACTTTTTGCCAACCTCAATGCTATTTGTTCCTTAGTTCTTTGTAAGGATATTCTTATGTCTAGCCCAAGCATGTTCAAATTGCTCTACTGTATTGGCCTCTACCACCTCTGATTGGAGGCTATTCCACCTATCCACTACCCTTTCTGTAATGTATTGTCCCTCAAGTTTCCCCTGACCCTAGCTCCCTCCAGTCTCAGTGCATGTCCTCGTGTTCTAAGACTTCTCTTCATTTGAAGAATGTCTCCCTTCTGGACCTTGTTAAAACCCTTGATATAAGTGAAAGTTTCTATCATGCCCCCCCCCCCCTTTCCCTTCTCTGCTCTAAACTATACATGTTATAGTCTTTCCGGGTAAGTTGTGTGATGTAGGCCATGCACCATTTTAGTTGCCCTTCTTTGTACAGTCTCTAATGTAGTAATATCCTTCAGGAGATATGGCCTCTAGAATTGAACAAAGTACCAATGACCTATCCAGTGGCATTAATACGTATCTCTTTCTGCTACAGATTCCACTCCCTGTGCAACCAAGCATCTGACTAGCCTTCCGCGTTGCTTTGTTACATTGATTACCTGCCTTTATGTCACCTGAAATAGATCCCTTTCCTCCTCAGTAGTTTCCAGTATAGTGCCATTAATACTATATTTAGCCTTTGGGTTTTTGAGACCCAAGTGCATCATTTTGCAATTTTTAGCATTAAACTGTAGTAGCCACGTTCTTGACCATTCCTTTAGTCTCCCTAGATCATCAATCATTTGTATACCTCTCCTGGTGTGTCTACCCTGTTTCATACCTTTGTATCGTCTGCAATAGCATACTTTCCAATCAATACCATTTGCAATGTCCCTAACAAGGATATTTAAAAGCACTGGTAGAAGTACAGATCTCTGGAATACACCACTTGTAACCTTGCCCTCATGAGTCTGCACTCCATTTAGTAGAACCCTCTGTTTCATATCCTGCAACCAAGTTCTTATCCATTCAACCATCTTAAAATTCAATCCCAAGCTTTCAAGTTTATTTAGCAGTATACGACGTAGGACTATGTCCAAAGCCTTATTAGAGTCTAGATATACTACATCGTCTGCCCCTCCTTCAGCTATTATTTTAGTCACACAGTCAAAAAAGTCAATAAGATTTGTTTGGCATGATCTCCCCCCAGTAAATCCATGCTGTTTGGGATCATGTAAATCGCTGGATTTTAGATATTCCACAAGTCTTACTTGTAACAGTGTTTCCATCAATTTCTGTACTACTGATGTAAGGCTCACGGATCAGTAATTGCTTGCCTCTTCCTTGCTTCCACTTTTGTGCAGTGGGACTACCTTCCCAATTTTCCAGTCCCCTGGAATTACTTCTGTAGCTAGCAACTGGTTAAATAAGTCTATTTGCACCCCTTTAAGCTCTTTTAGTATGCTTGGATGTATCCCATCTGGCCCATTGATTTATCCACTTTCAGTTTTGAGAGTTCAGCTAGGACCTTCTCCTCTGTAAATGTCCTTTTATCTAACTAATTTTTATTACTGCTCTTTCAATTTAATTGTGGCACCAACCCGCTTTTTGTAGTGAATACTGAGCAAATATAATTATTTAGATGATCCACAATTGCCTTGTCTCCTTCGACCAGACTCTCAAGCTTAACAATGGCAGGGATCATGTCTTAGTGTAGCAGGATATGCTGGTACTATATAAATAAAGGATGATCAGTTCTTGTTAGGGCCAGCAAGGGGTTAACTCATAAGGATTTCAGGATGTGGAGTAAATGGCTGCTGGTGGCACTTGAGAACCAGAGTAAACTCTGTTTACAAACTAATGGGAAAGGAAAAGGACTGGAAGTCAGAAGTGGACTCTAGTGAAGCAGAACTAAAGGTGAGTTCAATGTGTATGGTGACCATCTGCTCCATCCAACAGTAAGCCGTCACCTTAAATAACGTAACCAACAAGCACACACGCACACATTCTTTATATACTGTAAGCGGAAATAATAGTGATATTAGGAGAACACTCTATTAATACAGACATAATACATTTAACATACATTAGTGTCTGTCAAAGACACAAAGAACAATATACAAAATATGTTCATGAACACTCATAGTTGATATATTATGTATATGCCGAAAATGAAATAACACAGGCTTATCTGTTTGTACAGTGAAAGAGATGCAGGATTCGGTCCTACTGTTTCCAAGCACTTTTTGTGTAATCAAGGGAGCAGAGAGAGACAATATGGGCAGTGGCAAACGCAGGATTTAGGAGTGAGCGTATGCATGTATATATACATATAATGTGTGTGTGTGTGTGTGTGTGTATATATATATATATATATATATACATACACATATATACAATCTCCTATATAATAGCCCAGATCTGTGACTTTGTGATTCATTTGCTAACGCTGGGCGGAGTCACAGCAGTGGGCGGAGTTAGTCAAATGAGTCACAGATCTGGCCAAATCTACAGGAGACTAGGAGCAGAAGCAGATAGTATGGGCATGGCACAGGCAGGGGTGCATACCTCCCAGCTTTCTGCAGGAGCTTTCTTCAGACAGAAGGAGGGACACACACTCGTCGAAAAGGGGGCGTGGCTTCACGGGAGGGCCCCGTTTTAGTCAATAAGGGGGCATGCCCAGCGCTCTGTGAGCTGCTGGCATGCCCCCAGGGGCTGATTATGAGTCCGGGGGGGCCAGGGCACTTGAGACAGGGGAGCCCTATCTCATTGCTGTGCCTGCTGTGGTTTGGGGGCGTGGCCTAATCGCGGGACGCAAGGCCACGCCCCTTACGCAAATTCTGTTTTATTTTTATTTTGTAAATAGCATTTTGGCCCCTCAGCTAGGGGTAAATCCAGAGGAGGTGGTCGCTCCCCCTACACACCCGCACAGGCAGTAGAAAGCAGGGAGACTGCTGCCTCCCTGCAACACCACAGACCTGCCAACACGCAGCAGCGTGTGCTGACAGTAGCACAATGCTGCCGTTGTTGCTGGCAGGACGGGGGGGGGGGGGGGGGCTTCTGAGCTGGGACAGAGCTACTCGAGCCGGGGGGCCCCCTAAAACTGTGGGGCCAATGGTACGTACCCCCTGCCCCCCCCCCCCCCTTAATCCGGCTCTGCTGCTGGAACCCCCCCTTGATCCATACCCCCTGATGCCCCCTCTCCCTCTGTCTCCACTATTCACCGCTGCTCTGCTAAGCAGAACAGCGAGTACAGGAGCTTTCCAACTGACCCCCCCATTACCGCGGGACACTGCGACCCGCGGGTGGGACAGCGGGACAGACCCAAAAACATGGGACTGTCCCGCGAAAATCGGGACATTTGGGAGGTATGGGGGTGTGTGAGGGGGTATGCCGTACAGACAGACGGGCACCGGCTCACTGTGTGCTTGAACCCCCCCCCCCTCTCTGGCGCGGAGGAGCGTCACTTTCTGGCACACTCCACGCTTCTTAGCTGCAGTTTTGTGGGGCACCTGCCGCTGTGCAGGTTCCGTACTGCCTCTGTTATCTCCAGCCCCGGCAACCCCACCGCTAGCTGCAGCGCTGCCACCCACAGTGAGGTGCGCCCAGCTCCTTCACACACTTTAGCCGGCGGGTAACGCTGCAGAAGTCCGAGCTGCTTGCAGGCTCCAACCCCCTCCTCCCTCCAGCCAGTCGCAGCATCTCCTGGGGGCTAACCAGTCACTCCCAGTCTCCCCTTACCACAGTGCCCGGCAGCTGCGCGAGGTCTGCGGTGTGTGACTGAGGAGGGGGGGAGGGATGCGGACGGGCAGAGGAAGCAGGACTCCAGCCTAAGAGAGTCAGCCATGCCAAGTCTCCACCAGCAGCAGATCCCAACAGGTTGGAGTGGAACAGCAGCAGCCAGCAGCAGTGACTCCGGTAAAACACATCTGTCTGTCACCACTGTTTTGTCCCTAATACCAATCTCTCCCGTGCCCTGTGTTCTGTCATGTCCCTGTCACCCCTGGCCTTGCCCTGCCACCCTTATCCTGGCCCTTTCACCCTTATCCTGGCCCTGTCACCCTTATCCTGGCCCTTTCACCCTTATCCTGGCCCTTTCACCCTTATGCTGGCCCTGTCACCCTTATGCTGGCCCTGTTACCCTTATGCTGGCCCTGTTACCCCTATCCTGGCCCTGTTACCCCTGTGCTTGCCCTGTCAACCCTATACTGGCCCTGTCACCCCTGTCCTGTTCCTGCCACCCCTACCCTGGCCTGTCACCCCTATCCTGTCCCTGTCGTTTCTGTCCTGGCCCCGTCGCCCCTGTCCTGGCCCCGTCACCCCTTTTCTGACCCTGTCACCCCTGTCCTGGCCCCGTCAACCCTGTTCTGACCCTGTCACCCCTGTCCTGGCCCTGTTACTGCATACCCTCCAACTACCTTTTTGGAAGGTACAGTACCCGCAGCGCCTCCAGACCTCTCCCCAATGCACCACACCTCCGCACCTTCCCCTCCACCCCTCCCCCACACGCTGTGCCTCCAGATCCCCTACACCACCCGCGGCTCCCACTCCTCCTCCCCTTCACCACCCACAGCACCTCCAGGCCCCCTCCACCATCCACCCCCTTTATATGTCTCCCCCCACACCTGCCCCCCTCCACCCGCAGCATCTGCAGACACCCTCCTCCATCCGCGGTCCCCCCCTCACCCACCCCTCCTTCACCAATGGCACCACCGCACCTGCCCCTCCACCACCAGCAGCACCTCCGGACCTCCTTCCCTATGCGCCGCACCATCCGTACCTGCCCCTCCCCTACCCATGGCGCCTGCGGACCCCTACCCCACCCCCGGCACTCCCGCCCCTTCCCATCCCACAGCACCTCCGGAACCCTTCACCCATCCACAACATCCCCACACCTGCCCCTCTCCCACCCATGGCACCCCTGCCCTTCCCCCACCTGCAGTGCCTCCGGACACCTCCCCAATCTGCATCCCCCACTCCTCTGCCCCTCCCCCACCCGCAGCACCTCCCGACTCTTCCCCATCCGGGCCCCACCCCCACTTCTGCCCCCCCTCCACCTGCAGCATCTACAGACACCATCCGCAGTCCCCCCCCGCACCCACTACATTCTGTACATCGTGCCCTGCAGGTGCTGTTCACGCCGTCGCAAGGGGCTGCGCCTCCTTCACCATCGCACGCCCTTTCATCGTGCAATATTTAACCACTAACAAAGGAATGCAGGTAATACTTTATATAATACAAATATTGAACCCCAGAAAGGCATGCAAGGGTTAAGGGGGCGTAGCCCCTTGCGACGGTGTGAAGAGCGCCCGGTGGGCGCGATGAAGCACCTAGTATATATATATTTATATATATATAATGCTACAACAGAAGGATGGCACTGGAGGCAATTGGTACTGAGCAAAATGCTGTGTATTGAAAAGCGACAGCTGTTTCAGGGCAAACGCCCTCTCCTCAAGCAAATACACCAAGACCTGAACTCAGCTGTCGCTTTTCAATACACAGCATTTTGCTCAGTACCAATTGCCTCCAGTGCTGGCCTTCTTTTGTAGCATTGTGCATGGAATTTCTGGCTCTGGCACGGAGGCTAGCTGATGGATTTAAGTGATTGAGTGCCGACTGTTCTGTATATGTATATATATATATATATATATATATAATGTACACACACACACACACATGCACATACATACATAGCACACGCATTCATACATACACAAACGCACATACATACATACATACATACATATATACATATATAAACACACAAGCACACACACATACATACATACATACATACATACATACATACATACAAATTTCATATACAGTATACTTACATACAGTACCACCAGGGCATAGGAGGCGGGGGCAAACCAGCGGCACTGTGTGAGGACGGAGGGAGCTGCTGTGGCTGAGCATGCGCAGGCAGCAGCTCCCCCGGGACATTCTCTATACAGAGAGCTACATAGCTCTCTGCTGCAGCAGCTCCACTATCACGGTCGCGTACGCAATCGCGGCTTTTTTTTTTTAAATACTGTTTATTGAAATTTTCTGTCAGTGTACAATAGACAGTGAACAGTTGGATGGGGGAAGGGAAGACAGAAGGAAAAAAGGAGGAAGGGGAGAGGGGGGGGGGGGGTACAGCAATGCAAACATATGATATCAAATATGCGACTTAGAATGGATACCAAATAACAGAGCAAAGAATATCAAAGTAATTGCATCAAAGACCGTATGTCAAAGGGGGGGGGGGGGGGGGAGGGGGCATTTATACTACGCCAACCATGGGGACCAGATATCAGTAAGGGCTAATGAACTGCTTTCAACCACACTAGAGAGGAATTCCATATGGTAAGTATCCCAGACGGCAGCAACCACAGCCGCGATGGATGGAATTGTGTGCGACTTCCAATGGGAAGCTATTTTACATTTCAGTGCGGTCGTGATATGCCAGATGAGTTTTTGCAAAGATTTTGGTGTCCCGGGGATGAGCCTAGGGAAAAGAAAGAAAGAAGGGGAAAAGGACATGTCTACTCCAGTGATTCACAAAATCAATCTCCGGATGGCCCTCCAGATTGACGCTATCCTGGGACAATCCCAAAATATATGGAGCAGGGTACCCCCCAACCCGCAACCCCTCCAACACATATCCGAAGCGGAAGGGAATATTCTACTTAGTCGTGCCGGAACTAAGTACCATCGGACATATAGTTTAAATGAATTCTCTCTATGGGCGGGATGTACTAAAGCAAAAATGCGGTAAAACCCCCGAAAACGGGTGTTTTACCGCATTTTCATATTTACTAACAACCTACCGCCGCGTTTTCGGCGTCCAGGGTATCGCCATCTCTGGATGGCGATACCCTATAGAAGCCTATGGGCTTCTTTTTGCTGTCCGCCGACACCTTCGACACCGCCGCAGACGCCTCCCCCCCTCCCCCCCAGCTTACCTTCCTCCATGATGCCCCGGACCCGGAAGGTAATCTCCTCCTCCCCCTAGCAACACAGCCGGACTTCCTTCCGGCTGCAGGGGGGAGGAGGAGGCGCCGGGGGCAGCCTGCTGCTGCTTCCCTGCATCTATCCTGTGTGGGGACCCCATGGAGGTGACGGAGACCCCCCGCAGACCACCTAACAGGTATCGCGGGGGGCCTCCGTCACCGCATCGCGATGTTGATCGCATATGTTAGTACATATGCGATCAACATCGCTGCGGTAACCGGCAAGGGGCGGCGATGTATGTTAATACATCCCGCCCTATGTCTAATAGAGGTCGCAGAAGAAACTATGGGGTAAATGTATGAAGCAGTGATAAAAGTGGAGAAGTGAGCCAGTGGAGAAGTTGTCCATGGCAACCAATCAGCTGCTCTGAATAATTTTATAGTATTCAATTTATAAATGTTACTTCAATGCTGATTGGTTGCCATGGGCAACTTCTCCACTGGCTCACTTCTCCACTCTTATCACTGCTTCATACATTTACCCCTAAGTTCTGTTTAATCTGTTCCCAGGTGTCTACATCCATGTGGTCCTGCAAGTCAGTTTCCCAAGCTATCTCGTGTAGGGTCAATGTGGGTAGGTTATGAGTAATCATTAGGCGATATATTGATGACAAAAGGCCCTTAGAGGGAGAGCGAATGAAGCATAATGATTCCAAAGGGAATCTGGTCAAAGAGCTATGCGATTGGAGAAAAGCTAAGTGAAAGCTACGTAATTGCAGGTACTGGAAGAAACATTGTGGGGGGAGTCCATATCGACTCTGCAGGTCTGAGAAAGGTGGAAAAGAACGTGACAATGCTATATCATTAATAAACAGAAGATCATGAGCTAACCAATGCTGAAAGGCATGTGCATCCCTTCCTACGGAAAACAGTGGGTTATCCCATAGGGGTGAAAGAGCGGGAGGGGAGGACGCGATCGTGGCTTTTACTGAGACGGTGAGGGGGGGTTCCAGGTACTCGGATTCCCCCCCCTGTGTGCGCGAGTGATGGGGGTCTATTTACTAAGCCTTGGATGGAGATAAAGTTGTCTGGGATAAAGTACCAGCCAATCAGTTCCTAACTGCCATGTTACAGGCTGGGTTTGAAAAATGACAGTTAGGATCTGATTGGCTGCTACTTTATCTCCGTCCACTTTACCTGCACCTGAGACTTAGTAAATAGACCCCATAGTGTAGTACTGTATACATGTATACTGCGTACTCAAATATGGACAATCAATCGCATATCAGCATAGTAATCCTGATGTACCCTCTGATATCAGCAGTAGGAATAATCACGTTTGACTTCACGAGGGAATGTAATCATTTCCCATTAGTAACGTTTTCAGACACAAATTTTTAATCCATAAAATACAATGCAAACAGGGTAAGCATAAAAAATAATAAATATAAAAAAAGGCTCATCTTACTATAATGACTAGTCCATATGTGCGAGAGTCCACTGTGAGAGAAACCCAGAGCAGGGTTCAACGCGTTTCATCCATGAAGATATATTTATAGGTACACGCACCCACCCTTGTCACGTATAATAGTAAAACATCCTATACATTGTATCCCTGCAGATTGCAAGCCTGTGTTGTGGTTTGAAATACAACCATTACTAAGCAATTAAATTCATGCTGTAGTTTAACCTGCCTCTGATGCCCATTGGGTTCTAAACCCCCATCTCACCTCCCTGCTGCAGTCCCGCTATCAAAAAAATCCCTGCCGCAATCCCGCCATCAAAAAATCCCTGCTGCAATCCCGCCATCAAAAAATCCCTGCTGCAATCACGCCATCAAAAATTCCCTGCCGCAATCCCGCCATCAAAAAATCATCCATGCAGGCTTTTTTTCAAATGTAATATGCAAAAATATTTAAATTGTTCCCATAATGTAACATTAGCGCTTCAGCCTGGGCTGGTATTGGAAATATTGGGGCAGACAAAGAGTGTGGCGTCCTCCCAAAATATCCATTATCAGCAGGAGCTGGTGGCATTATAGCATGAAGGGGGGGGCACTCAGTGTGGGGTCCCCTGCCATAGCGTCCGCTTGCCCTAGGATGGTCAGCAAAGGAATGGTATGCCTAGGGTAGTGGTGCCCATAAAAAAAGTAAACCACCTCCCACAATCTTGACAAAGACCAGAATTAAAAAGCAGCCACCTCCACGCCAGCCACACCCCACTGGGAATGCTCTGATTGGTCAGCTACCACTCTCTCTCTCTCTCTCTCTCTCTCTCTCTCTCTCTCTCTCTCTGGTCTATTCATGAAGCAGTGGAAAAAAATGGAGAAGTGAGCCTGTGGAGAAGTTGCCCATGTACAACTGTATAGCGTGCAAATTCTAAATGTTACTTCAGTGCTGATTGGTTGCCATGGGCAACTTCTCCGCACATTTTGCTGCTTCATGAATAGACCCCTCTCACTCTCATCTACATGCCTGTGTAATGAGGAGGAGGAGGGGCATTTTCAACTTATTCCTTTAGTTGTCTTGGGAAATAAAATACAAAACAATCCAAATGGGCTGACATGGCTTCTCTGGGTCAGATAGGCTCTGACAGCACAATGTCACTGATCTGCACTGACAGAATATTGAGTTTCCTTCACCAGGATGTAATTGATCACGTTCCTCTCACATCATATCAGTGCCTGTCACAATCTGCTTGTCTGACAGTCACGTGATCACCTTCACTGCATGAGAATGCACTCTGTGCTGGGGACAGCTATCCCATACTACACCCATCCCGGGCTGCCGGACAGCAATAACCCGTGCATGGTAGCTGCACCTTGTGACCCCTCCTGTCTATGATGGATGGACCAAGGGTCACGTTCAGTCACCTGGGTCACCGTATTGATCGTTCACACGATTGTCATCACAAACTAAAGCATCCCTAACACAGACCTATAATATTTCCCCAAAAGATCAGCGCTAACTGCTATTATGGAACATTTAGGCCCAGATTTATCAAGACTTGGAGAGTGATAAATAGCACAGTGGTAAAGTACTAACCACTCAGCTCCTAACTGTTATGTTACAGTCTGTGTTTGAAAAATGACAGTTAGGAGCGGATTGTCTGGCACTTTATCACCGTGCAATTTATCACACTCCAAGGCTTGATAAACCTGGGCCTTAGAGAGTTGTAGCAAATGGAGTGCATTCACAGGAGGGAAATGTTACCAGTGGAGTACCCTAGGGATCTGTATTTGGGGGGTAATTCAGACCTGATCGCTCGCTAGGTTTTTTTTTGTGCTGCTGCGAACAGATAGTCGCCGCCCATAGGGGAGTGTATTTTAGCTTTGCAAGTGTGCGAACGCATGTGTAGCAGAGCTGTACAAACAGATCTTGTGCAGTCTCAGCGCAGCCCAGGACTTACTCACCCGCTGTGAACACTTCAGTCTGTACGGGGCTGGAATTGATGTCAGGAATCCTCCCTGCAAACCCATGGACACGCCTGCGTTTTTCCAACCACTCCCTGAAAACGGTCAGTTACCACCCACAAACGGCTTCTTCCTGTCAATCTCTTTGCGATCGCCTGTGTGAATTGATTCTTTGCACAAACCCACCGCTGAGCGGCGATCCTCTTTGTACCTGTGCGATGCACCTGCATATTGCGGTGCATACGCATGCGCAGTTCTGACCTGATCGCAGCGCTGCAAAAAACGCTAGCGCGTGATCAGGTCTGAATTACCCCCTTGGACCAGTTCTCTTTAATATCTTTACTGGTGACCTTGCAAATGGTATTGAAGGAAAAGTATGCCTTTTCGCAGATGACACAAAAAGGTATGCAACAGGGTAAACATACCAGGTGGGGTAAAACAAATGTTTGATGATCTAGGTAGACTAGAGGAATGGTCAAGAGTGTGGCAATTACAGTTTAATGATAAAAAATTCTAAATCATGTGCTTAGGTCTCAAAAATCCAAAGGCTAAATATAGTATTAATGGCACCAGTGGCGGAACTAGCGAGCGGTGGGCCCAGGTGCGTCAAAATGCTTTGCCCCCCATCCCATCCAAGTCCACCCCCTCACCCCTGGAGAGGATCTGGTGAAGGGGACCTGCTCAGGGCCAGAGAAATGGATACCTAGCAACAGTGCCGTAACTAGACATTTTAGCACTGTGTGCAAGAAACGGCATCAGAGCCCCACCCCTGCATGCAAAACAAGGGCAGTGCGCGCCGTAGGCGCGCGCAAAATACATAGGGGCGTGGCTTCATGGGGAAGGGGTGTGGCCACAAAATAATACCAATTCATAAAACGGTGCACAGTAGTCTCCATTATTCAAGTTACGCCACACAGTAGCACCACTACACCAGGTAGAGACCCTTTTACACCTTTACGGCGAACAGCGTCCCCTTTTACACATTACGGCAGACAGCCTCCCCTATTTACACATTACGGCAGACAGAGTCCCCTTTTTACACATTACGGCAGACAGCGTCCCCTTTTTACACATTACGGCAGACAGAGTCCCCTTTTTACACATTACGGCAGACAGCGTCCCCTTTTTACACATAACGGCAGACAGCGTGCCCTTTTTACACATAGCGGCAGACAGCGTGCACTTTTTACACATAACGGCAGACAGCGTCCCCTTTTTACACATAATGGCAGACAGCGTCCCCTTCTTACACATCATGGCAGGCAGATTCCCCCTTTTTTACACATTACAGCAGACAGTCCCCCTTTTTGCACATGAATAAAGAAAGAAAGATAAAGAAAAAGAAAGAAAGAAAGAAAGAAAGAAAGAAAGAAAGAAAGAAAGAAAGAAAGAAAGAAAGAAAGAAAGAATTATACTTACCCTCTCCGCTGGCTCAGGCTCCTCGGTGCAGCTTCTGGCAGAGATCCCAGGCAGGAGAGAAGGAGGAGCAGGGAGGTGGAAGAGGGAGCAGCAGCAGCGATGTGTTATTGGTGGAGGCACTGCTGCTGCTGTCCCTATGCTTCACTATAGGCTGTTCTCCACCACTGTGAATGCTGGGATGCGCTTCACAGCGGCGGAAGACAGCCTATAGTGAAGCAGAGGGACAGCAGCAGCAGCGCCTCAACCAGTAACAAAGCGCTGCTGCGGCTCCCTCCTCCCCCTCCCTCCTCCTCCTTCCCCCGTACCGCTGCGCTCCTCTCCTCTCTCTCCGGGCGGCTGTGTGCTGCGGGCAGCGGTTGCCCGCAGCACACAGCGGCATGTAATGAGTCAGTTTGCCTCATTACATGCTTTGGGCCCCTGGACAGTGGCGGGCCCCAGTGCAACGCACTGGTTGCACCGGCGGTAGTTCCGCCTCTGAATGGCACTATACTGAAAACTACTGAGGAGGAAAGGGATTTAGGAGTCACTATTTCAAGTGACTTAAAGGCAGGTAAGCAATGTAACAAAGCAATGAGGAAGGCTAGTCAGATGCTTGGCTGCATTGGGAGAGGAATCAGCAGCAGAAAGAAAGAAGTGATAATGCCACTGTATAGGTCATTGGTACGGTCTCATCTAGAATACTGTGTCCAGTTCTGGAGGCCATATCTTCAAAAGGATCATAATACATTAGAAACTGTACAAAGAAGGGCAACTAAAATGGTGCATGGCCTACATCACACAACATACCCAGAGAGACTAAGAAATCTCAATATGTATAGTTTGGAGCAGAGAAGAGAAAGGGGGGATATGATAGAAACTTTCAAATATATCAAGGGTTTTAACAAAGTCCAGGAGGGAAACATTCTCCAAAGGATGAAAAGTTTTAGAACATGAGGACATACAATGAAACTAGAGGGAGGGAGGTTCTAAGGAAACTTGAAGAAAAATTACAGAAAGGGTAGCAGATAGGCAGGCCAGGCGCTACCCGCTCAGCAAAGGGATGCAGAGCAGGTAGGCGCCAAGCTCCAGAGGCGCACTTCCCACTCTGCATCCCGCTGCTGCGCGGGTCTCCCCTGCTGCCAGGCCAACACAGTGTAGCAGTTTGGTGCCGCTCAGGGCCGTCTTTTCGTATGGGCTCAATGGGCTCTTGCCCGAGTGCCCCAGGAGTATAAGGGCTGATAGCTGAGGGTCCCCTCTTTCCAGAGGTACCAGATTTTTGAAAATCGGCCCTGGGGAACTGGAGATATCCAACGTGAAAGCAGTGGTCCCCATCTGAGCCGGTTAATTGCTCTTCCCAGCCAGATATCTTAGGTTCTGTCTGACATAGAGTTTTTCTGAGGGTATACTCCAAAAGCTGGGAATCTCTCCTTTCGCTGGACACTGGCAGCTTGTTTCTACTATGCCCATAACCAGAGATATCAGCCTTCCAGCAGCTGGTTCCTGGTCCAGCTCTACACACCTAATATGCAGTTTTATATTTTCATAGGTGGATTGCTCTGGCACCTGAACTCTGATCCCCAAATCCCCAGTACATCCTGAAAGGTGTCCCCAGTACCTCCTGAAAGGTGTCCCCATTACCTCCTGACAGGTGTCCCCAGTACCTCCTGATAAGTGGGACTCTCTAGGTTTTTTTTTTTCTCATTCAAAGCTAAGGGGCCCTACTCACTGGCCGACCCGCCGCCGAGCTGCCCGACGGCGGATACGGCTGACGAGCGACCCGGCGGCGGGGGGGCAGTGACGGGGGGAGTGAAGTTTCTTCACTCCCCCCATCACGCGGCTGCATTGAAGTGCAGGCAAATATGGACGAGATCGTCCATATTGGCCTGCATGCACAGCCGACGGGAGATCAGCGATGAACGAGCGCGGGGCCGCGCATCGTTCATCGCTGGAGTCTCCACACTGAAAGATATGAACGAGTTCTCGTTCATTTATGAACGAGATCGTTCATATCTTTCAAAAAATCGCCCAGTGTGTAGGGCCTATAAGAAATCTATTTCCAGGAATTGGAGATATCTGCAGTCAAGCGAGCTACCCTCCTACTGGAAAATAATGAATATTAAGCCCCCTCCACTATCCACCCCTCCCCTACATATTAAACACCACCTACAACCCTGGAAGTCATGTACCGGGGCTTCTTCATTTAGCCCAATGCCCCTTCTACAGTTTAGCTCCATCTGTGCAGTAATGTAGTAATTAGCAGAAATTACTGCTCCAGGTCCTACATGCTTAGCGGAAGATAGATCACCCTCTAACGCCCGCGGTACATCAAAGCTGCCTCTGATAGCACCCCCCACCCCTACCGCTGGAGGATGGGTAGGGGGCCCAGTGCATTGCTGTGCCCAGGGGCCTACACTGCTGTTAAGACGGGCCTGGTGCCGCTGACACCCTGCACATGCACATAGAGGTGAGGAGACATGCAGCGTCAGCGTGTACTCCCGAGTCCCGGCCGCTCTGATGATGTAAACACACAGTGGACTGCAGTGTGAGGCGAGCGTAGCAAAGGGGGCCGAGTTTAGGGAGGGGTGGGCGACGTTTTGGGGGCGGAGCCAGACGGATAACTGCATATGCAGTATGTGCCTTACATCCCCTACTGCCGCTGGCTGTGATGAAGCTGCAGGTGTTTGGGCTCCTGCCATATAGCCAGTGCTTAAAGTGGTCCTAGAGAGGTGGTGGAACTCACCCCCCTCCCCATGGCGCCAATGCAACAAAGGTATTGTGCGCGCCTACGCAGAAAAAGGGGGCGCGGTCTAAAAAAAGGGGCATGTTACACAATAGTAATAATGCCCACAGTAGTAGCACCCCATAATACACATAATGCCCACAGCAGTAGCGCCTCTTATACAATGCCAACAGTGGTAGTGCCCCTTATATAGAGCCCATAGTAGTGGTGCCCCTTATGCAATGCCTGCAATAGCAGTGCCCCTTATGTCCCCAGGAGTGATGCCCCTTATGAAGTGCCCCCTTTACAATGCCCTCATTAGTAGTGCCCCACAGTAGTAATGCCCTTAATGGTAATGCCCTGTGCAATATTGCCCCCAGTAGTAATGTTGCCTGTAGTAATGCCCCCAGTCGTTTAGCCCCTGTAGTTATGTCCCCTTGTAGTTTAGCCCCCAGTAGTAATGCCTCCAAGTAGTAATGCCCCCAGTAGTTTAGCCCCTGTAGTTACACCCCCAATAGCAATGCCCCTGTAGTTATGCCCCCAGTAGTAATGCCCTCCTGTAGTTTGCCCCCAGTAGTTAGCCCCCTTGTAGTTTGCCCCCAGTAGCTTGCCCTCAGTAGTTTGCCTCCTGTAATTTTCCCCCAGCAGATGCCCCCCAGTAGTAATGTCCCCCACTAGTTTGCCCCCAGTAGTTGCCCTTCTGTAGTTTGCCCCCCAGTAGTAATGCCCCCCAGTAGATGCCCCTCAGTAGTTTGCCCACCAGTAGTAATGCCCTCCTGTAGTTTGCTCCCTTGTAGTTTGCCCCCAGTAGTAATGTCTGCCAGTAGTTTGCCCCCCCCCCCCAGTAGATGCCCCCCCAGAGGTTTGCCCCCAGTAGATGCCCCTCAGTAGTTTGCCCCCCCCAGTAGTAATGCCCCCCAGTAGTAATGCCCCCCAGTAGTTTGCCCCAGTAGTAATGCCCCCCTGTTGTTTGCCCCCAGTAGATGCCCCCCAGTAGTAATGCCCCCCAGTAGTTTGCCCTCAGTTGATGCCCCCCCAGTTGTTTGCCCCCAGTAGATGCCCCTCAGTAGTTTGCCCCCAGTAGATGCCCCTCAGTAGTTTGCCCCCCAGTAGTAATGCCCCCCAGTAGTTTGCCCTCAGTTGATGCCCCCCCAGTAGTAATGCCCCCAGTTGTTTGCCCCCAGTAGATACTCCTCAGTAGTTTGCCCCCCAGTAGTAATGCCCCCCCTCAGTAGTTTTCCCCCCAGTAGTAATGCTCCCCCATCCCCCCCAGATGCGCCGCTACACAAATTAAAAAAAGACAAACACAACTCACACCATACTTACCAAGTCCCGCTCCATGTCCGGCCGTTGCAGTCTTCTGAGCGTCCACTCCTCGGCACTATGGGAGAGACATCATGACGTCTCTCCCATAGCGCGCAATGACAGAGCCGGAGCTCAGTACTGAGCTCCTGCCTCTGGCTGCCGCTGTGCAGGGAGACGGGCGCCTGCTGGTAACACAATCTCAGCAGGCGCCCGGCATCTCCCTGCTGCGGCGCCGGGGACACCTGGGGTGAGGTGAGCCAGAGGAGGCGGAGCTGCGTTCCGTCTCCAAATGGAACTGACGGAACGCAGTTCTGCCCCATTCCGGCTCACTTTAACCCCTGCATATAGCTGTGAGTACTGCTGCTGTCTGGCTTCATTCAGGTTTATGCACAACACCATTTTTCCAACACAGTTGCTGGCCCCTCCCCTGGGACCAGCCACCAATAAGCTGTGCTCCTTTCCAGACTGGTCCCTCCTCTCCTGTGTCCCATGTCTATCCTACTCTGTCTCCTCCCACTACAGTATTCATGTTATGCTGCCTCCATGCAATGTACCCCTCCATACCAGCTAACTGCTGGCGCTGCTCATCTTCGTCCGGAACGCTTCTACACATTTGGTGGACATGCCCCCTCCTCCAACCTTTCTGGCAGGACATCATGGACGTCTCACGAGTCATCCTCAAGACCCAAATTCCAACTGATCCTGCCTTTTGGTTGATTAATCACTCTACTATACCAGTGTCCCAACACAAAAAATCCCTACTGAGACATCTAAGCAACGCGGCCTGAGCTGTAATCCCGACCCTTTGGAAATCCCAACTTCCTCCAACGCGCCGCACCTGGTTCACCAAAATAGACTACTTTATGCGAACGGAGGACTTGTTTCTCTCATCCATAGGAAAGGCCACTGAATTTGAATCTACCTGGTCCCCCTGGCTAGATTATAAATCCTCCCGGACCTTCCTTGCCACTCCCTTGGATAGTAATTGATATTCCTTTTTTCCCTCTGTTGTATTTTCTGAGAAGTGGCTCCTCCTCACTCTCTTTTCCCCCTTTTCTCTTCTCTTTCTCTCTCGCTTTTCTTTATCTCGGGCATTAGCTCATCCTGATTATTCTATTCTACTCTTGTTTTTCCTTTTTTCCCCCACTATTGTTATTTTGTACAAGGGTTGTTACCGTATGATGCAGTGGTGCAATATAGTTTTATTCAGATACTGGGTAGAGTCTAGGGGGGTGAGTCCGAGTTGTTCGCTCGCTAGCTGCTTTTAGCAGCATTGCACACGCTAAGCCGCCGCCCTCTGGGAGTGTATCTTAGCTTAGCAGAATTGCGAACGAAAGATTAGCAGAATTGCGAATAGAAATTTCTTAGCAGTTTCTGAGTAGATCGAGACTTACTCCTACACTGCGATCAGTTCAGTCAGTTTCGTTCCTGATTTGACGTCACAAACACGCCCTGCGTTCAGCCAGCCACTCCCCCGTTTCTTCAGACACTCCCGCGTTTTTCCCTGGCACGCCTGCGTTTTTCCGCACACTCCCATAAAATGGCCAGTTTCCACCCAGAAACACCCACTTCCTGTCAATCACACTACGATCACCAGAACGATGAAAAATCTTCGTTAGGCCGTGAGTAAAATACCAAACTTTTGTGCTAATTTACTTGGCGCACTGCGAACATTGCGCATGCGCAGTTTGCGACTAATCGCTCCGTAGCTAAAAAAACTAACGAGCGAACAACTCGGAATGACCCCCTTTTAGAAGAATTCACCTGTGATACTCTTAAGACTTATTGGTGACCTGAGTTCGTAATGATAACTTTGTACATCTATAACTAGCAGTTTACGGTCCCTAGTTACTCTTCCTTGTATATCTGTATGTTTCGGTGACCTATGTATTTTTAATTATTCAAATTACTTAAAATCTTTAATAAACACTGATTATTTAAAAATAAAAAAAATGTTCTGCTGCCTCAGCCTGCCTGTGACTGCCTCCTGAGTCCGTCTCTTCTCCAGCCCTTCCTTTTCTGTGGGTTCTCATGGCGGCATACAGTATATACAGAAAACAGTAAGTAGAAGAGATGGAGGAAAAAAAAAAATCTGTTTAGCCTTTATGTGTATAAGTGACACTTCTGCAGACATTATGCATATATAGACGGAGCCATCTGTGCCTGGCACACCTACCGCCGCCTCCCTGATGCGCACATGCCCCATTCACTTGAATGGGAGCGTCTCTGTGCGCTCCCTGCGTGACTAGGTGGACGGATCGCCTAGTCACGCCGGGAACGCTGCTGTGCGATGGAGCCGCATCATATGAGCACGGCTCCATCTGTATACCGCTACTACTAGGCCCAATATTCATGCATAAGCACACTATTATTGGTGGCATTATGCATAAGCGGCACTACTACTGGGGGCATTATTGAAGCATAAGCGCACTACTAATGGGGGCATTATAAGCGCACTACTACTGTGTGGCGTAATTTGAAATGGGAGTACTATTGTGTGGCCACGCCCCTTCCTTGTAAGGCCACACCGCATTTTGGGTGTCCGTCCCTTTGTAAAGTATGGGAGGGCGCAAATTTATAGTTTGCAGGGGGGCGCTGTACACCTTAGCACCGGCCCTGCAGATAGGTGGAGTGGCATACCGTCAGATGCGGCAGAGGCTAAGACAGTAGAGCAATTTAAACTTGCTTGGGATAGACATAAGGATATCCTTAAAAGAACTAAGGATCAAGTAGGGTTTTAGACTACCAAAATCTAAAATAAATAAAAGAAGTGAAACTAGGATTTGTCACCCGTGAACTGACTACGCAGTTATCTGACATCATGACGTCATGTGCACAGCGCAGATAGGGGATAAAAAACTTTATTGTGCTGAGTGATCCCTGTCCCTCTATACCTGTGCCCTTCTGATTAGTCCGGTCACTGGACTGGACCTCAGCTAAACCCGCCGCCCGGGGCACCTGCCCCCCTAGCCATAGATGCGTCACATCATTTCACCTCTACATACATGTCCCATATCATTACACCTCTGCATACATGTCCCACATCATTACACTTCTGCTTACATGTCCCACGTTATTACACTTCTGCATACATGTCCCATATCATTACACTTCTGCATACATGTCCCGCATCATTACACCGCTACATACATGTCCCATATCATTACACCTCTGCATACATGTCCCACATCATTATACTTCTGCATACATGTCCCACATCATTACACTTCTTCATACATGTCCCACGTTATTTATTACACTTCTGCATACATGTCCCATATCATTACACTTCTGCATACATGTCCCATATCATTACACAATGCATACATGTCCCGCATCATTACACTTCTGCATACATGACCCATATCATTTAACCCAATGGTTCCCAAACTTTCACTAATCACTGTGCCCTAGCATTTTTTCATGGCACCACTAAACCAAATGTATTTTTAATTTTTTTTAATCATCAAATATTATTTTATTAAACAACTTGCACTTACTGTACCTCTCATGTTTAGGTTGTTATGCGGTTGCGCCGCTGTTTGGCATTCATTTTATGATTGGCCCTAGTTTTGCCTATCACATTGACATAAATCACTTAATTTGGGACTGGACCACTAACCGATGGCACCCCTACAAGTGCCCTGTGGCACCCTAATATGCCACGGCACTTAGTTTGGGAGACACTGATTTATCTATTTTTCTGTGAAAATGACTTGGCTTTATTAACCAAAATTAACTATTTGAGAACCTCTACATAAATTAATAATAGGGAGAGTCAGAATGGTAAAACGGAACCAGATGGTAAGAATTAGGGTTAAAATACTTACCAAAATCCATTGGGATTCTAAACATCAGGATGCCGCTCCCATCATAGTCAGATTACTTCTGCCAGGCCTAAAGAATAAGGGGCTAATTAAGACCTGTTCGCTCGCTATTTTTTTTTTTACAGTCCTTCGTTCGCATAGTCGCCGCCCATAGGGGAGTGTATTTTCGCTTTGCAAGTGTGCGAACGCATGTGTAGCCGAGCTGTACAAACAGATCTTGTGCCGTCTCTGAGTAGCCCAGGACTTACTCAGCCGCTGCGATCACATCAGCCTGTCCGGGACCGGAATTGACGTCAGGAACCCTCCCTGCAAACGCTTGGACACACCTGCGCTTTTCCAGACACTCCCTGAAAATGGTCAGTTGACACCCACAAACGCCCTCTTCCTGTCAATCTCCTTGGGAACGCGCGTGCAAATGGATTCTTTGCACAAAACCACCACTGAGCAGCGTTCCACTTTGTACCCTTGCGACGCGCCTGCGCATTGCGGTACATACGCATGCGCAGTTTAGACCTGATCGCCCGCTGTACGAAAACGCAGCTTAGAAATCAGGTCTGAATTAGGCCCTAAATCAGACACCAGTGTGTGGGTTGCTGGCCTAAAATTGAACTCAGTCACCATTGTGCGTAGGGAGGCCAATCCCAGGATTGGGATCGGCGGGATGCCAGGATTTTGGCCCAAAAATGGCGGGATTTGAATCCCGGGATTGGAGCCTCCAATCCCGGGATTCACGGGATTACATTGCGCTTGTGCAATTGTGCAGTGAGGGATGAGTGGGTGTAAGTAATACTTCTTACTATTAGGCAGGCGGCAGCCATGGACACACGCTGAACGCGGCGGCACTTCACATGTAGCGCCGGCCGCCAGCCAATCAGAGCTGGCGGACCGGCAGCCAATCAGGGAAGATGCCGCAGCAGCGGCAGCCAATCAGGAGAGACAGCTGCGGCCGCTTCCCTGATTGGCTGCCGGTCCGCCAGCTCTGGTTGGCTGGCGGCCGGCGCTACATTGAAAATGCCGCCGTGTTCAGTGTGTCCATGGCTGCCGCCCACCTAATAGTAAGTAGTATTACTTACACCCACCCTCCCTCCGTTCAGTGCTCTCTAACAGCCTCCCTCCCGCGCCGCTACCTACACCCTCCCTCCCGCGCCGCTACCTACACCAACCCTCCCGTGTAGCTACCTACACCCTCCCTCCAGCGCTGCTCCCTACGGCCTCCCTGCTCCCTACACCCTTCTCCACTGCCTTTCATTAATCATTACTGGAATCCCGGGATTGAAAAAATGGCCCAGGATTGGCCTCCCTAATTGTGCGGGTACCAGGCCAAAGTTTAACTCAGACACCAGTGTGGCGGTTCTAGGCCTAAAGCCTAACTAAGTCACCGGGGCACAGGTACCAGGCCTACAGTTTAACTCAGACACTATTGTGTGGGTCTAACTCAGACACCAGTGTGTGGGTCTAACTCAGACACCAGTGTGTGGGTATCAGGCATAAAGACTACCTCAGACCAGAGTGTGCGGGTACCAGGCCTAAAGTCTAACCATGGGCGTATCTAGAGAGAAGGAGGCTTGTGTGCAGGCTCCGTCTGGGTCCCCTCCTCTCTAGCCGGCAGCAATGCTGTAGCTCTGGGCACTAGTGTCGCCTGTCCCTGTCCCATGCGTAGATCTCTAGGGAAAATGGTGTGTTGGCTACTTTTCCTAGTGATTTCCCTACTGCACATGTGCGAAACACCGGGAAAATGGTGCAGCGCTATTTTCCCAGTGATTCCTGCAGCGCTGCTGCTGTGCCGCGGGACTCCGGAGGGCAAGTATTAAAAATAATGGGTGCAGGGTGTGTACCGCACACACTGCACCCATTAAAAATATGCCGGTGAGTCTAACTCAGACACCAGTGTGTGGGTACTAGGCCTAAAGTCTCACTCAGACACCAGTGTGTGGGTACTAGGACTAAAGTTTCACTCAGACACCAGTGTGTGGGTGCTGGGCCTAAAGTCTAACTCAGACCCCAGTGTGTGGGTACTAGGCCTAAAGTCTCACTCAGACACCAGTGTGTGGGTGCTAGGCCTAAAGTCTAACTCAGACCCCAGTGTGTGGGTACTAGGCCTAAAGTCTCACTCAGACACCAGTGTGTGGGTACCATGCCTATAGTCTCACTCAGACACCAGTGTGTGGGTACCAGGCCTAAAGTCTCACTCAGACACCAGTGTGTGGGTACAAGGCCTAAAGTCTCACTCAGACACCAGTGTGTGGGTACTAGGCCTAAAGTCTAACTCAGACCCCAGTGTGTGGGTACTAGGCCTAAAGTCTAACTCAGACACCAGTGTGTGGGTACTATGCCTATAGTCTCACTCAGACACCAGTGTGTGGGTACCAGGCCTAAAGTCTCACTCAGACACCAGTGTGTGGGTACAAGGCCTAAAGTCTCACTCAGACACCAGTGTGTGGGTACTAGGCCTAAAGTCTCACTCAGACCCCAGTGTGGGGGTACTAGGCCTAAAGTCTAACTCAGACCCCAGTGTGTGGGTACTAGGCCTAAAGTATAACTCAGACACCAGTGTGTACCCACACCCTAGTACCGACACACTGGTGTCAGACCCCAGTGTGGGGGTACTAGGCCTAAAGTCTCACTCAGACACCAGTGTGTGGGTACTAGGCCTAAAGTCTCACTCAGACACCAGTGTGTGGGTACTAGGCCTAAAGTTTCACTCAGACACCAGTGTGTGGGTGCTGGGCCTAAAGTCTAACTCAGACCCCAGTGTGTGGGTACTAGGCCTAAAGTCTCACTCAGACCCTAGTGTGTGGGTACTAGGCCTAAAGTCTCACTCAGACCCCACTGTGTGTGTGGGTACCAGGCCTATAGTCTCACTCAAACCCCACTGTGTGGGTACCAGGCCTATAGTCTCACTCAGACACCAGTGTGTGGGTACTAGGCCTAAAGTCTCACTCAGACACCAGTGTGTGGGTACTAGGCCTAAAGTCTCACTCAGACACCAGTGTGTGGGTGCTGGGCCTAAAGTCTAACTCAGACCCCAGTGTGTGGGTACTAGGCCTAAAGTCTCACTCAGACCCTAGTGTGTGGGTACTAGGCCTAAAGTCTCACTCAGACCCCACTGTGTGTGTGGGTACCAGGCCTATAGTCTCACTCAAACCCCACTGTGTGGGTACCAGGCCTATAGTCTCACTCAGACACCAGTGTGTGGGTACTAGGCCTAAAGTCTCACTCAGACACCAGTGTGTGGGTACTAGGCCTAAAGTCTCACTCAGACCCTAGTGTGTGGGTACTAGGCTTAAAGTCTCTCTCAGACCCCAGTATATGGGTACTAGGCCTCTAGTCTCACTCAGACACCAGTGTGTGGATACTAGGCCTAAAGTCTAATGCTGGGTACACACAATATTAAATACTGCCCAATCTTGCGATCTGCGATAGATTGCACTGACTATCGTATAGTGTGTACCTCCGATTCATAGTTTGATGAATTCACTGGTTGCATCTTCCCATCTGATGCGCTGCAAAATGCAAGGTGTGATGGGTGCGGTAACATTACCCCTGTAATGATACATCACATCTTTGCACAGCGGGTCAGGTAGTGTGCGCAGGCATGTTATATCACTACATCGTATTTGGCCGTCACTAGATCGAGGCGTAAAACTGGTTTTGGTCCTTGACACTTATCTCCCATGTCCCCTCTGTGTAATCTGTGCTATGACCACTGATAAGAGGCGGTCACAAGGTGAAAATGAGGACACGTCTGTAGCCAGGTTTCCCCCAGCCAAGGACCCTGAGAAGCTGGCTATTTAATCTTAGCCGGGTAAATCATTACATTGCAGTGTCTGGGGGGTGTGAGCCAAAGTCTGGTATCAGTACCCATTGCTGTGTATTTGACAGATATGCCTGAGACAGATTATTGCCTTGCACTGAGAGACATCTGCCACTCACTGCGGAGTTCACCTTCCAAGGCATCAGCACCAGATAGTGGCCTGACAGGCTGGTTAATAAGCACCCAAGGCCAAACAAACAACTCCTATTGTCTATATATGCTTGGCTAGGGCACTCAGGGCCAAATTCAGACCGATCGCTCCTCTGCGGATTTGCAGAGGTTTGTGCTCAGACCATCGCCGCCCAGACACTCCCAGAAAAGGGCCAGTTACCACCCACAAACGTCCGCTTCCTGTCAATCAACTTGCGAACGCCTATCGATCAAAAAAGACGCTGATTTCTTTCGCAGTTTGGCCTCATGCGCGCGTATTACAATCCGTACGCATGTGCAGTCGTTTGCTTATCGGCCGCCTTGCGAATTCGCACAACAGCTGATCAGGTCTGAATTAGGCCCTCAGTACTGCTGTAATAGGGACATTTATAGCTTGTGATAGGAAAGTGATTGTGCCACTTACTTTATAACACAACTCACTGCTAAATACCGTCACTGCGTCAGAAGAATGACATCACGTAACAGAAAATGGCTTTTAGGTGCCAGTTAAAGACCGGTCACCTGACTGCGCAGCTCTTTTTGGAGAACGTTAGCGGAGAATATTACACAATGTAAGGCAACACACACAGATGTAGTTAATAGCAGAAGAAAAGTAAGTTTTTGCCAACGTTAAAGCCAACTATTTAGGTTAATGTTAGTATCTTTTAGTAGTATAATGAGAGCCCCAAACCGCTAGCCCCACCGCCAAACTATGGGCCTAATTCAGATCTGATCGCAGCAGCAAATTTGTTGGAAAATGGGTAAAACCATGGGGGTCATTCAGACCCGATCGCACGCTAGCTGTTTTTGCAGCGGTGCGATCGGGTCTGTTCTGCGCATGTGTATGGTCCGCAATGCGCAGGCGCGTCGACCGCAGGCGTCGGGGATCGCCGGACAGCGACGGCTTTAACAAAGAAAGCGATCGCAAGAAGATTGATAGGAATAAGCCGTTTGTGGGTGTCAACTGCCGATTTTGAGGAGTGTCCGGAAAAACGCAGGCGTGTCCAGCCGTTTGGAGGGAGGGCTCCTGGTCAGATCATCGCAGCGGCTGAGTAAGTCCTGAGCCGTCTCAGAGACTGCACAAAGTTTTGTTTGTGCAGCTTTCTGCACAAGCGATCGCACCCATGCACAGCGATTTCCCCCTCCCCCTGTAGGCGGCAACTACTCGATCGCAGCACTGCAAAAAACCGCCTGTGTGCGATCAGATCTGAACCACTCCCATGTGCACTGCAGGGGGGGGGGCAGATGTAACATGTGCAGAGAGAGTAGATTTTGGTGGGTTAATTTGTTTCTGTGCAGGGTAAATACTGGCTGCTTTGTTTTTACATTGCAATTTAAAAATCTAACTCTCTCTGCACATGTTACATCTGCCCCCCCCCCCTGCAATGCACATGGTTTTGCCCAACTGCTAACAAATTTGCTGCTATGATCAGATCTGAACTAGCCCCTATGACTCTCCGTCCGTCCAAATCCCATCATTGAAGTCCTGGTGTAAAAGAACTGCAGAGGGGACAGGAGCCTAATTCAGACCTGATCGCTGTGCTGCTAATTTTGCTGTCCTGTGTTCAGATAGTCGCCGCCCGAGGGGGAGTGTAAATTCGCCCATGCAAGTGTGCGATCGCATGTGTACGCCGTGCTACAAATGTTCCTCAGTCAGCGGACAGCTGCAAATACATTCGCACCTCACTCAGCATCGAATGTTTATACAGTACCACTGTGTGCAGTGTGTGCGCAGCGCAGGACTTACTCCTACAGTACAATGAGAACAGGCTGATGGGGGCCGGAGCTGATGTCACACACCCTCCTGCGTTTTTCCTGACATTCCCAGAAAATGGCCAGTTACCACCCACAAACGCCCTCTTCCTGTCAATCAGCCTGCGAATGGCTGTGCGATTGAAATTTTCGCACCAGCTTGTCGCTTTTTGGCGATGCCTGTTGTTGTTTGGCGATGTGCGTGCGCATTGTGGTGCATACGCATGTGCAGTCTATTGATAATCGATCATTTCAAACACAGCCTGTAACATGGCAGTTAGGAGCTGATTGGCTGGGACTTTATCTCTCTCCACAGCTTAGTTCATTTCCAAAAAAAAAGAGAAAGGGGGCAGGACAGCATCTGAATGTAAGCAGGTTAGGGGTTAAGGTGTGGGGTCATAGGCGTATAATACCCCTTTTCCACCAGCCAGCATACAACACGGGTTATTGCACACGAACGCGCATAACCCGTGTTGCTGGCTGGTGTAAAAGAGCTGAGTTGGAATAATCCGGGACGATTGACCCGGTATTCCAACTCGGGTAGCTTGCAGGGTTGGACACGGTAAGCTGTGCAGTGTAAACGGAAGCAACAGGGCTCCCGTTCACACTGTATGGGAGGACGGCGCTGGGAGATCATGTGATCTCCCAGCGCCGCCCCCTCTGCGTCACCGGCAACGTCACCAGCCCGGCTATATGCCAGGTTGGAGACGGCAGATGGAAAGGCGGCTGACGCGGGTCGCAGCCGGGTAGCACCCGTGTCAGGCTCCCGACTGCGACCCGCATAATTAGATGGAAAAGGGGTATAAGTGACAGTTACTTTGACACAACCTTCAGATTACAAAGCCGGGTCGCACCCAGGATTTTGCACACAGGTACAACCCAGATGCGACCTGTTTAAGACTGGCGGCTGTACCCGGCTTATTGCTGGGTTGGTGACACCGCAGCGGCAGCGCTTGGAGATAAGAGCATCTCCAAGCGCCGGCTCTTCCTTTGCTGTGAATGGGTCCCAGGTGGCACCTACCCGGGTACCCATTTACACTGCACTGCATCCCAGGTAGGTCCCAGGTTCAGCCCTGCTGACTACCCGGGTTGAATTGCTGTGAATTTTTATAGGACCATTTCAGTGTAAGCAAATTCCAAGGTTGCAGCACGTTCACGTGAAAATATCCAGGGATATTTCTGACAGTCTGAAAGGGGTATAAATAAATAACCATCATTTTAAGTAGCTGCTAAATCTAAAACTACAACATATCCTACACACAGGGGTAAATTTACTAAGATGGGAGTTCTATTTAAGATGGGACGTTGCCCATAGCAACCAATAGGAGTCCAGGTATTATATTCTAGAAGGTGCTAGATAAAATAAGATTTTACTTACCGGTAAATCTAATTCTCGTAGTCCGTAGAGGATGCTGGGGACTCCGTAAGGACCATGGGGAATAGACGGGCTCCGCAGGAGACAGGGCACTTTAAGAAAGAATTTGGATACTGGTGTGCTCTGGCTCCTCCCTCTATGTCCCTCCTCCAGACCTCAGTTAGAGAAACTGTGCCCTGAAGAGCTGACAGCACAAGGAAAGGATTTTGGGAATCCAGGGTAAGACTCATACCAGCCACACCAATCAGCCACACCAATCACACCGTATAACTTGTGATAACTACCAAGTTAACAGTATGACAAATAACATAGCATCAGTTCATGTAACCCTTTAGTGAAGCAATAACTATATACATGTATTGCAGAGAGTCCGCACTTGGGACGGGCGCCCAGCATCCTCTACGGACTACGAGAAATAGATTTACCGGTAAGTAAAATCTTATTTTCTCTAACGTCCTAGAGGAAGCTGGGGACTCCGTAAGGACCATGGGGATTATACCAAAGCTCCCAAACGGGCGGGAGAGTGCGGATGACTCTGCAGCACCGATTGAGCAAACATAAGGTCCTCCTCAGCCAGGGTATCAAACTTATAGAATTTTGCAAAAGTGTTTGAACCCGACCAAGTAGCAGCTCGACACAGCTGTAGTGCCGAGACCCCCCGGGCAGCCGCCCAAGAAGAGCCCACCTTCCTAGTGGAATGGGCCTTGACCGATTTTGGTAACGGCAATCCAGCCGTAGAATGCGCCTGCTGAATCGTGTTACAGATCCAGCGAGCAATCGTTTGCTTTGAAGCAGGAGCAACAATCTTGTTGGATGCATACAGGACAAACAGCGACTCCGTTTTCCTGACCCTAGCCGTTCTGGCCACGTAAATTTTCAAAGCCCTGACTACATCAAGTAACTCGGAATCCTCCAAGTCACGTGTAGCCACAGGCACCACAATAGGTTGGTTCATATGAAAAGATAATACCACCTTTGGTAGAAATTGTGGACGGGTCCGCAATTCCGCTCTTTCCATATGGAAAACTAGATAGGGGCTTTTATGTGACAAAGCCGCTAATTCCGACACACGCCTAGCTGAAGCCAAGGCTAATAACATGACCACCTTCCACGTGAGATATTTCAACTCCACCGTTTTAAGAGGTTCAAACCAGTGTGACTTTAGGAAACTTAACACCACGTTAAGATCCCAAGGTGCCACCGGAGGCACAAAAGGAGGCTGAATATGCAGCACTCCTTTTACAAACGTCTGAACTTCTGGTAGAGAAGCCAACTCTTTTTGAAAGAAAATGGATAGGGCCGAAATCTGGACCTTAATGGAGCCTAACTTTAGGCCCAAATTCACTCCAGACTGTAGGAAGTGAAGAAAACGGCCCAGCTGGAATTCTTCCGTAGGAGCATTCCTGGCCTCACACCAAGAAACATATTTTCGCCAAATACGATGATAATGTTTAGATGTCACGTCCTTCCTAGCCTTTATCAGCGTAGGAATGACCTCATCCGGAATGCCTTTATCTGCTAGGATCCGGCGTTCAACCGCCATGCCGTCAAACGCAGACGCGGTAAGTCTTGGAACAGACAGGGCCCTTGTTGCAACAGGTCCTGTGTTAGAGGAAGAGGCCACGGGTCTTCTGTGAACATTTCTTGCAGCTCTGGATACCAAGTCCTTCGTGGCCAATCTGGAACAATGAGGATTGTTCTCACTCCTTTTTTTTTCTTATTATCCTCAGCACCTTGGGTATGAGAGGAAGAGGAGGAAATACATAGACCGACTGGAACACCCACGGTGTCACCAGGGCGTTTACAGCTACTGCCTGCGGGTCTCTTGACCTGGCGCAATACCTCTGTAGCTTTTTGTTGAGGCGGGATGCCATCATGTCCACCTGTGGTAGTTCCCACCGACTTGTAATCTGTGCGAAGACTTCGTGATGAAGTCCCCACTCTCCCGGGTGTAGGTCGTGTCTGCTGAGGAAGTCTGCTTCCCAGTTGTCCACTCCCGGAATGAACACTGCTGACAGAGCGCTTACATGATTCTCCGCCCAGCGAAGAATTCTGGCGGCTTCCGCCATCGCCGATCTGCTCCTTGTGCCGCCTTGGCGGTTTACATGAGCCACTGCGGTGATGTTGTCTGACTGGTTCAGCACCGGTTGGTCGCGAAGCAAGGTCTCCGCTTGACGCAGGGCGTTGTATATGGCCCTTAGCTCCAGGATGTTGATGTGAAGACAAGTCTCTTGACTTGACCAAAGACCCTGGAAATTTCTTCCCAGTGTGACTGCTCCCCAACCTCGGAGGCTTGCGTCCGTGGTCACCAGGACCCAGTCCTGAATGCTGAATCTGCGGCCCTCGAGAAGGTGAGCACTCTGCAGCCACCACAGAAGTGACACCCTGGCACTGGGGGACAGGGTGATCAACCGATGCATCTGAAGATGTCACCCGGACCACTTGTCCAGTAAGTCCCATTGGAAAGTCCTCACATGGAATCTGCCGAAGGGAATGGCCTCGTATGATGCCACCATCTTTCCAAGGACTCGAGTGCAGTGATGCACTGACACCTGTTTTGGTTTCAATAGGTTCCTGACCAGGGTCATGAGTTCCCGGGCTTTTTCTATCGGGAGATAAACCCTTTTCTGTTCTGCTGTTCAGCAACTGCTCTCTTGATCTCGCTTTTATGAGGAATCCATGTCGGTATCTGTGTCAACAATTTGGGATAGTGGGCGCTTATGAGACCCTGACGGTCCCTGCGACATAGGATCAGGCACGGGTTGAGACCCTGACTGTCCCCATGCATCAGCCTTGTCAAATCTTTTATGCAAGTAATTAACATTATAATTTAAAAACTTCCACATATCCATCCAATCAGGTGTCGGCGCCGTCGGCGTAGACACCACATTAATTTGCTCCCGCTCCTCTCCCACATAGCCTTCCTCATCAGACATGTCGACACAAGCGTACCGACACACCACACACACAGGGAATGTCCTTTCTGAAAACAGTTCCCCCACGAGGCCCTTTGGAGAGACAGAGAGAGAGTATGCCAGCACACACCCCAGCGCTATAATATCCCAGGAATAACACAGTAACTTAGTGTTAACCCAGTAGCTGCTGTTTATATATTTTTTGCGCCTAATTATGTGCCCCCCTCTCTTTTCAACCCTCTTATACCGTGTATCAGCAGGGGAGAGCCTGGGGAACTTCCTCTCAGCGGTGCTGTGGAGAAAAAATGGCGCTGGTGAGTGCTGAGGGAGAAGCCCCACCCCCTCGGTGGCGGGCTCCTGTCCCACTTAAATTGTAATTTTTGGCGGGGGCTCATACATATATACAGTGCCCAGCTGTATATATGTGGTCTTTTGCCAATATGAGGTCTCAAATGCTGCCCAGGGCGCCCCCCCCCCCCTTACAGTGACCGGAGTATGTGAGGTGTGTGGAGCAATGGCGCACAGCTGCAGTGCTGTGCGTTACCTCTAGTGAAGATCACAAAGTCTTCTGCCGCCTGTGAAGTCTTCTTTGCTTCTCATACTCACCCGGCTTCTGTCTTCCGGCTCTGCGCGGGGGACGGCGGCGCGGCTCTGGGACGGCGAGGGTGAGATCCTGCGTACCGATCCCTCTGGAGCGAATGGTGTCCAGTAGCCTAAGAAGCAGGACCTAGCTTCAGAGAGTAGAGCTGCTTCTCTCCCCTCAGTCCCACGATGCAGGGAGTCTGTTGCCAGCAGAGCTCCCTGAAAATAAAAAACCTAACAAAATCCTTTCTATCAGCAAACTCAGGAGAGCTCACTGAACAGCACCCAGCTCCTCTGGGCACAGTATCAAACTGAGGTCTGGAGGAGGGGCATAGAGGGAGGAGCCAGTGCACACCAGGAACTAAATTCTTTCTTAAAGTGCCAATGTCTCCTGCGGAGCCCGTCTATTCCCCATGGTCCTTACGGAGTCCCCAGCATCCTCTAGGACGTTAGAGAAATGAGAAGTGGAATCTGATTGGTTGCTATGGGCAACTTTTCATCTTAAATAGAACTCCCATCTTAGTAAATTTACCCCACAGTGTCATCTACGTGGGACAGTTTCAGGTGCTTAGTGCACCAGGGTTCTCGTCTGCAAGTGTAGCCGCGCACCATGTGATCTGTTCATTTAGCCAAACATGAATTGCCCGAGGCCACATGCTCCAGGTATTTAGGAGACAACAAGCCATTAGGTCAGGAAAACTGTGTTGACAACGAGCACGTGCTGTGACTCTGACGGCCAACAAACCCCATTTTAGATGACAAATGTTGAAAAGCTGCAGTGTCTGGTCATCTCGCTCAGTCACCCTTACCCAAGGGCATAACTACCATAGGCACAAGGGGTGCAGCTGCTATGGGGCCCACAGCTGAGGGGTCCAATCTTCTAAATGGGCAGAGTGGTTCTTATCTGCCGTCAAATTCTCTGTTTCTATGTAGCATAGATTTTTCACCATTGGGTGGTACATTAGGGACCTTTCACGCAGTTGCTATGGGCCCCACAAACATCTACTTATGCCTCTGCTGTTGGCATGTAAGCTCTCACGGGCAGGGCCCTCCTTTCTCATGTTTTCCACTAAGCCCTATCCTAGCTACCAGTGCTCCTTGCCCTTATTCCAAGTCCTATTCAGCAACTGTGATACTGTATGTGAGCCATTCAATGGACAGTGAGGTGCCCTCCCAATGCCTCTTGTTCTGCCTAGTCTGTCTTGTTCCAAACACATGCCAACTTACATTTATTATACTGATGCAGTGGGGGAAATTGGGGGAAGATGTGGGGCGGTGGGGAGAGCTGCATACCGCGTGGTTGGAATGATGGAGTCTGCGGCGGGAATGATGGACTTTTTCACTACCATCCAGAAATGCATTGTATTGATGACATATTAAAGTTCCATTATTAGTATGTAAATGCCATGTAAGGCGCTGTAGACACTGAGGCACCTTAAAAGTAAAAGAGGAATGTTTAGGAGTCTGCAAATATCATCTCACCAGACTACTTGGGCCCAACAGCATATGTCCATCTCCCCCGATTACTTAAGCCCAATAGGATACGTCCATCTCACCCGATTACTTTGGCCCAATAGGATACGTCCATCTCACCAGATTTCTTGGGCCCAATAGGATACGTCCATCTCACCAGATTTCTTGGGCCCAATAGGATACGTCCATCACACCAGAATAGGATGCGTTCATCTCACCAGACTACTTGGGCCCTACAGCATATGTCCATCTCCCCCGATTACTTAAGCCCAATAGGATACGTCCATCTCACCCGATTACTTTGGCCCAATAGGATACGTCCATCTCACCAGATTTCTTGGGCCCAATAGGATACGTCCATCACACCAGAATAGGATGCGTTCATCTCATCAGAATACTTGGGCCCAATAGGATACATCATCTTACCAGATTACTTGGGACCTCTTGGATCTATCATCTCCTCTGATCGCTTGGAACCCATGGAATCCACTCAAATCTAAATCTCTGCACGATATATCTGACCCGATCTGCAGTGCTATATGTTTTACCCAGTTGCTTGATAATTTGCTTTACTTACAAACATGAATCAAGCCTTAAGTTTGGAGATAAATGCATGGTCACTAGTGGACTACATCCCAGAAACTCTTCCTTTTCCTATCCTCCCAGGAAATGTCTTTTATTACTGATATTTCAACATACATTTTCCAGATATATACATCATATTTACAGTAATTCAATAAATAAAATAAAAGAAGTCAATACAAAGAAATTAACATTTCAAATCACATCCAATTTTGACATTCGACATTGGATATTTGACATAGTCGTTCTGCTAAGTTTGGCCTTCTCTCGAGGCCAAACTTCAGGAATTCTGCCACTATACTAACCCAGAATTTCCTGATCTACAAAATCAAAACCACCTTCCCCTCTGTACTCCCCCACTCCTGTTCTTGAGCCCCATACATACTCCAAACACACAACCACACATACCCCTCCACCACCACTCACACAACACACATACCAAACCCCCCCCCCCCACTCACTCCCTTCCATTCACCTTACAACCAGAACAAACCAACATTAAGATAAGAAGTGAGTAACAGACTTAAGTAGCCCTTTCAGTGTATGCAACCATTTTCCAAAAAGACAAAAAAACACTGAAAATCTATTCAACTAAAAGTGAAGAAATTATAGGAAGTTATACCAGAACTTGAAAGACTAGCATAAAGGCCCAGATACAGCTGCGATTACTTGGGGCAATTTGGCGTTTTGCAGATAATTGTTCCAATGACTGGCGATGTATGGGGTTCACCGATTGCCGATTCCGAACAAGAAGTGACTGGATTTGTTAAATCAGATTTTTCAACATGTAGGATTTCAGGGATCAATCAGGGCTGTAGATTGCTAGTGTATGGAAACAACAGCAGATTTGCAGAAAATTATGAAAATGCAAATCACTGAAACATCTATAAGGCTGGTGGATTGGTGAATCTCTAAATTGGGGTGAAATCACAGAATCTATGAATCTGGTCTTTGTGATTGCTGATCTATGGGCCCTTAACTTGTTTTTCTGTAAACAATAGAACCCAGCACAAACAGAAGCAAAGATCTGACTCCCCGGTTGTAGGACTTTCCCAGCGCTGTGTGTTGCCCGTGATTTGTCACTAGTGAAATGTATATACAGATACGTCACTGATAGCATCTGATGGTGCCTACGGGAGCTTTCATCTCGCTGTTCAGGGGCACAGGCACCTTTTTCCCAGAAGTTTCTTGTATCAAACAGCAAGAAAAAGTGTCACCAGCCTGAGAGTGATTACTAAGAGCAAGTTACAAGGAGAAGATCACAAACGTTATAATGGAAAGAACCAAATTCTCGTGTAAACAGTTTCCCTGTTTACAGACTTCTAGCCACGGATCGCGCTGATTTCCAGGCCTCCCCGTCTAAGTGACAAGGTATTAGAATACGGATATATTGAGTATAGTGCCACTGTGACAAGGGAGAGAGGAAGCACAAATGATTATTATATTAGTTTCAGGATTTAGTTCAGCTTTTAAACTTCCCGTATTACATTAAAAAGTAAGCCGGGAACACGGCTCCTCCTTGGGATACAGGTAGGGATGGCCACTGACGATGATTCAACGATAATTCAAAATCATCGATGGTTTATGGCTGATGTAGAATACTTTTGCCATCGATGGGGGAGAACCAGATGGTTTCCCTCCATCGATGGAAAGGTATAACCAATTTTTTTTTTTTTTTAATGTTGTGCCGTATTCTGATTGACCCATGGGCCAGTCAGTGAAAAATACAGGGATGACCATCGATAGGGGGAACCATCAATGGTTATCCACTGCATAACTGGCAGCCATCGATGGTTATTTTCCATGTTGTCATCGATGGTAACCATCGAGGGCAACCACACCGATGGCCATCCCTAGATACAAGTTCATGTCTGAAGGTGAGACAGAGGGAGACTTTTCTCTCCGACTGCAGTTACGTTCAGCTTGCTGGTTTGTACATGACTTCCTACAGCCGTTCCAGAATTGATGAATCTTCATATATTGTGTATTCAGGCTTACTGTATATTACCAGGCAGAGATGCTCACTACTGTCGCTCCCCCGGAATATGGCAGCACCTGGCCAGTGCAGTATCTATAATGGGTGCAGAGTTCATGCGTCGCGGCGCCCCCTTCAGCGTCTGCATACACCTTACAATCAGAACAGACCCTACTGTGTCCAGAGCATGACGGCAGCCATCTTTCAGGTGATATAGTCATAAAGATGGTGCTGGAGCAGAAGACTGGAAAGGCTCCATTATGATCTTCTGCACATGCACCATGAAAGTATAGGGTGAGGGACACTGGACCTGGACTACCCCCAAGCAATAACACACACCTCTGGCAGCACTGCTACACAATATACAAATGGCGCACATCAAACTGAACAGTGCCACCTAGAAATGCAGTTTTGTTGCTCACAGTTGTTTAGTGTAGGCGAATACGAGGAACATTTTGAGTGAACAAGATGCTTGGTATGGCCGAATAGACCTGGTGTGCTGACAGGGGCTATTTACCATGACTAGACCCAGGAATGATCCCTCACGGGTGGTCTTCAGTATGCCGGGATCCCGGCGCACAGTATACCGGCGCCGGAATCCCGACACCCGGCATACCGACAGCTATTCTCCCTCGTGGGGGTCCACGATCCCCCTGGAGGGAGAATAAAATAGTGTGGCGCGCGCCACCGTGCCCGCAGCGTGGCGAGCGCAGCGAGCCCGCAAGGGGCTCCTTTGCGCTCGCCACTCTGTCGGTATGCCGGCGGTCGGGCTCCCGGCGCCGGTATGCTGGTCGCCGGGAGCCCGAGCGCCGGCATACCGTACTACACCCATCACTCACATGTGTCGGGGAGATAGGGCTGCACTCCCGGATGAGCAGATGTCACCAGCTGAACATTTCATGTCCCTCCATAGTCTGGACCCAGAAACTGTGATACCAAACTCCTAAGAATGCTCCACACACAATACAAGTAACTACTCACAACCTTTTGAATAATATATTTACCAAGAGGAGCATTTTCTTATCATTATAATTAAAAACATCAACCCCAGAACTGTTCTCAACGTTACATAAATACTTTTACACAGAGAAAATGATTTACAATCTGAACGCATCGGGCATCACTGAGCCTGGGTGACATGGTTCCTCAGACCCCGGTCGGTAAGGTAGAACATCCTATTGACCTCACTGATCGAGACGTCCAGCAGGGCAGGGACAGAATCCTCATCAGAGTCTTTGGGCTGCTGATTTTTCGCGTATGAGTCTGTAGGGAAATTGCGGATAAAATAAATGAACTCGTTATAAAATGTGTAGACGTATCTGTCTGGTAATTACCTTCAAGCGGCACATACCCAAGACTACGTCCAACATAAAAATATGTCTCACTATTTTCGTTTTATTTTAGTTCTTGTTAATTTAGTAAAAACATGAAAAAATTAAAAAAGGGAGAAAGACAGGAAGACTTAATGGGAACCGGTGCGTACTTGTCGCTGGGAAGGCTTTACAGCAACTTTTTCTTTGCACCAGTTTACGAAAGTGTCTAAGGGGTCTACAGATGGATCCATGCTGATCTTGGCCTTTAATAGCATTAACTGAGAATGGGCAGTCGGACTTAATCCCCTGATGTATTGTTCTCTGTATTGTATTGCAGCTGAGAAAAATAGATGAAGGGTTTATGTAAATTTAACCATGGTGTGCCTAGGCGCAGCAAACTAGCCAAGATAACCGTGGATCTTTCTGTATGTACTAATCCTTGTAGAGAGATAAAGTGGACGGAGATAAAGTACCAACCGACCAGCTCCTAACTGTCAAGTTACAGGCTGTGGGGCAGATGTATTAAGCCTGGAAAGGTGATAAAGCAGTGATAAGTGCAAGGTGATAACGCACCAGCCAATCAGCTCCAATATGTAAATTGACAGTTGGGAGCTGATTGTCTGGTGCGTTATTACCTTCCACTTATCACTGCTTTATCACTTCTCCAGGCTTAATACATCTGCTACAGTGTTTGAAAAATGACAGGAGCTACAACTACACTGATTTAAATGGAGTGTCAGGCAGGACAGGAGCCCTGTGGAGTTTAGTGAGAGTACAGTAGGAATATAGAGCTCTGTGTACCAACATACATACAGCATTCTGCTCATTGATCATACATGACCATACATGAATGCCCACATCAGCACAGTCATATGAAGAACATGCACACACATGATCAAATGCAGACAATGTCCGTCCGTGTTAACCAGCACCCTGGGTAACATCTGGAGGTTTATTTACTAAGCATCGAGTTCTAAAACCCGACACTTCTGATCATGTTTATATCAGAAATGTAAAAGATCAATGCTTTTTACTAGCCATTTTTGGCTAGTAAAATCATGGACTGTTATATTTCAGGCATAAACATGATCAGAAGCTCTGGCGTTTAGTAAATAAACCCCCTGGACATTTTATATAAGACACTGATCAGGAGAAGCGAACGGTTTGGCTCATACACGTTGCAATGTGTCAGTCGTGCCGCCAGGAATAGAGTAAAATGACCTGTTAGTGTGTGTGTGGAGTCCAGCGGTGAGGTACTCATCATATTTATACCGAATAAGAAGATATAGGCAATGCCTAAAATGACCAGAAGGTATACAGGGATTGCCACAGCCCAATACCTAAGAAACAAATAGGAAACTATTAGTAAAAACAAGACAACACTCCTTGGAACAAACGTTTCCAGGAAGCAGAGACTACAATAATAAAAGAAATATAAAACCATATACACAATACGCTATAAAATTATAATCTAGTCTGTTTCTACACTAGTTTATATGGAACGATAATTGGGATCAACAAAAACGCACCATTTTTTATTTTTATTGCAAAACTCTGCGTTTCGGGTTCTGCCTAAAGAAAAATATATGGTAAAATACATATACAGTATTAGAATATATGCTTAAATATGGAGATATATAACCTAGTACAGCTTCAGAGACCTGACTCCGATGGAGGATGCACTGTTCTGAATTATCGGACCTTCCTAAACTAAGGTATGTCTTAAATGATGTATATGATCTGTATCACAACTATAAGTCCGTAGGCCCAAATCTACAAGACCCTACTCAAGTAACACCTCCCCCCCTCCATTATAACACATGGAAACTATGTTGGGTGGGTGGGCTTATGCCTTTCTGGCCCTGCCCCCTCATTTCATATGCGAGTACTGATAAATTGAAATCAAACATATATACAACTTTACATTTCTTGTAATGTATACCAACATAACACTCTAACTGTGGGGGAGATGTACTAAGCAGTGAAAAGAGTGGAGAAGTGAGCCAGTGGAGAAGTAGCCCATGACAACCAATTCATTTGTATACTATAAAAGCATCTGATTGGTTGCCATGGGCAACTTCTCTACTGGCTCACTTCTCCACTCTTTTTGCTGGTTAGTACATCTCCCCCTGTGTGAGCATGCTGTTTATAGTCTGCATACCATGTCATGCAGTATATACATACATACATACATACATACATACATACATACATACATGTCCAGTACTTACTTCTGGGGCCAGTAAGTCAGTCCTAAGGAGTGTAACCATGACTCAGGGATGAAAGCCCATGTCAGATACAGGACTGGAAGAGACACAATAAGGAGACAAGCAGTCACGGACCATGTCATAGGACATACAATAGAACCATGGATTGGGACCACCAAGTTATATTAGGCCATCTGGAATTCCTCACAAGGGGGCACACTGGTCAGAGCTGCCCATCATCGACATCTTTGAAGAACAGTATTGTAACAGCAATAGGTGATTTATTCTTATAACCATTTTAAAACTATCAGTCAAAGATGCCAATGATCGGCGGCTGTGGCAAACCGCTCCTAGGTAACTCTACCCCCAGGTGCCTCACTGACTGCCCTGGTTCCCAGCAACTATAGGCTGCATTCAAATGCTGTGATAACAAAATGGCTTCTTCTGATGGGTGTAGGGGACAGGTACATTAAAAGTGTAAACTCCAGGTGCAAGGGTTTCGGAAACTTGGATTATATAAAGTAGGATCTGGGGATTGACTTTGATATCACTGATAAATGGGTATTATGGAATCTATGCTCCTCTAGCTCTCCTACCCACCTGGGATGTGGGGGTCAGCTGTCACAAAGAACACAGTGGGGCAGATGTATTAAGCCTGGAGAAGTGATAAAGCAGTGATAAGTGCAAGGTGATAACGCACCAGCCAGTCAGCTCCTAACTGTCATTTTTCAAATCTGTAATAACTGGCTGGTGCATTATCACCTTGCACTTATCACTGCTTTATCCATTCTCCAGGTTAATAAATTTGCCCTAGTGACTATTCTCTCCCAGCAGATCTCTCCTGATGTCTATCTACACTCTAATGCTGCCCTTCTCTCTCACCTTTTCAAAACGGACTGGACGCACATCAAGAGGATAGAGCAGACGCGTTTTTCTGTCTGGCTCTCCTATGTTCAGATCTTGCCCCTTCAGATCAAGGCAAGTCTTAAAGCTAACTTCTGGATCTGGAGATGATCACCGATGACTCTCTTCTACTTGGACTTCTTGGCATATGGGCAAATTCCCTCCTTCCTGACCCCACTCCCCTGCTCGCTCCCTGCCCTCTGTTTATTTACCTACTGTTCCTATCTATGTGGAGCACTAATTTCTATGTTCCTTGTGACATGTTTGACCCTCATCGATTCCTGCTGTGCAATACACTGAACTATTGCATGCCAACAGTGTGTTCTGATTATTTTCTGTTTAATGTATTTGTAATGTCTGTGCTCCATTTGGACCTCTCAATATACTATATGTAGCAAAAAGAGTAACCCACCCACTAGGGCAAGGCAGGTCAGTGTATCTGTCTTATATGCATCTTCAACATCATCATCATTGTCATCAGAATGCAAGTCACCAGAGCGCATGAAGCAGAGACGTTGGGGGGATTTTGTCGTCATTAGATGGGCATTATCTACATCGCTTTAATTGTTCTTCTTAATCTGTGACTAAAGGTTTATAGTGACTGCATTTGGTTGGATAAACCCAATTAGAAGTGCAAAAGTGAATTGATGAACGTCTGTGTAGACCTCCTCCATGATGTTTCTGTCTTGTGTCTGATTGCAGTGTAGATAAAGCAGCTTAAATTAAATAACAAAAAAAAAAAAAAGGAAAACATTCTGGATCCCATGGGCCTGAGTGGTCATTAATAGGTCTCACGTCATCAATACAGAGTTTTGCATACTCACTAAATCCACATTGAGAAGCCAAGTGGAGGACAAATCCATAAATGGCTCTCTCCGGCAGCGGAGACGGAGAGTTCTCCACCATCCTGTGACCTCAGAAAGGCTGATGAGGAACAGAACGAGATGTGTGTCATTGCTGAGAATACAAGTAGCACATGTTCTCCCGCCTATAGCTATGGCTCCCAAACACGGTCCTCAAGGCACCCTTACAGTCCAGGTTTTAAAGATATCCATGCTTGTGCACAGACGGTATGGTCAAGCTCTCTGAGGTACTAATTAAGTCACCTGTGCTTTAGCATGGATATCCTTAAAACTTGGACCTTTAGGGTGCCTCAAGGAACGCGTTTGACTTATAGCAAGAAATCAGGTATTCGTTTTCTTGAGTCTGATTCAGTTTGATTCATGCCCAGCTGGAAGTGGGTAAAATCTGGCTGCAGCGGCTGGCAGCTAAGCAGAGGAGAGTCGGTAAATTGAGAGTGAGATGTACAGTAGTATTAGCATACAGGTTCCACATAGTACAGCAATGTGACAGTGCATATACTGTATGACTGCTGTGACCATCTGACCGTATTTCTAGCCAGTGGCAAATAAGGACTGCACCCACCCCCCAGGTAATATGACCGCAGTCTGTGACTGCACTGGCTTCACTGTGATGGCAGTGACTTCCCATTGGATGTCCTACCTGTCAGTCACAGACACTACAAGTGTTTCCTCCCTCTGGGACTGCCATACTGGGCTGCGATAGGCAGAGAGCTAGCTTCCTGTAGGAAGCCACTTCCTGCCTTTCACACAGCCAAATCCGGCTTCTATGGGCTGCAGCTGATGCAGTCCATAGAAGCCATGGGTTTATGCATGTGCAGTCGCACCATGGCGCCTGCACCAGTCCCGACACCGGCTGGATCCACTGCGTAGGTGCTGGTAACCGGGGCACCACATCTCCTCACCAGGCTGGGGCAGCGGCATCCCCCTACTTAAAGTAAGTGGGAGCCGCCAATGATGCTCCCAGATCAGTACCGTTTACGCTGCACGCAGCTACAGTGTCTTTTGGACCAGCGCTTAGAGATAACATCATCTGAAAATTGCTGGGAATCCCAGCAGATTGGGACTCCGGTGCATCATGCTGGACGCTGCTGTGCAGCACCCAGCTTCCGGCGCTGCCAGGCACCCGACACTATGCTGCTTTCTGCACAGACAGCACGCGCTTTGTCCCCCAGCCTCCCAACCGCCTGTCGGACACTGAGGTCCGGGAGGTCTGCCATGCTGTAAATGGGTACCGGGTCAGATGACCCAGCATACCCATTTACACCGCCTCCTAACCGGGTCTTACCCGCCTACAACCCTGGTAGATTGCTGGGTTGGATTCCCTGGAAAATGGACCCAAGGTTTTGGAGAGAGGACCCTTTTACACCGCCTGCAATCCGGATTTTTGCACGCTCCCGTGCAAGAACCCAAAATATTTCACGCGGTGTAAAAGGGGTATAAGTGACCAAAAATCCTCTTTTCTCCGTCATCAAGGCTGGTGGGACACTGGACCATGGGATGTTCAACAGCCACCCCCTGGGGAGTGAATGCTCAGGCTGCCTGCCTGGAGAACTGTACACCCAAAGTGGGTGTCGCCGGAGGCAAAAACCTAAAAATGGTAAAAACAAGTAAACATTATAATAAACTATATAAAAGAGCCTCCCGAAATGTGCCCTATCCCCTTGGGGAACCTAAAGAACACTGGCATGATGGGGTTGCAGGGGTAAGGAGCTTACAATTAAAGTTACAGTAGTTTAAGTCCCATATTCCAGCCCAACCTGCCATCCCATAGTCCAGTGTCCCACCAGCCTTGCTGACAGAGAAATAACGATTTTTACGGACTTTTTAACCTAATCAGGGGCTGCAAACCTAAATCCATATTAACTCCAATTGAGCACATTGCTAATTGGATAGGTAAAAAGTGCAGCCACGAGTTTTTGACCCTCGGTAACCCACCTTAATGGAAACTGCTGCTAATTGAAATCAGGCCAAACGTCCAATAAAAGCTGGAAGAGAGTATCAGAGTTAGAGTTGGCCACTTATACCCAGGGTTTGACAAATGTTAATGTTCAAGCGGAGATTCATATGGTCACAGACAAGTTCAAATATTACATGTCCAAAAAAAAGCTGAGACAACACTTAAATTAGCCCTAATTTCTAACAGAGCATTCAAAGGGAGAAACATAATGAGCAACAAATGGGCAAAATTGCAGATTTTCCGCCATATTTGAACAAGACCAAAAACCTGGCGCTGTGATTTATAAAATGTTGTACAGCTGCTCTCTAAGGGGCTATTGGTATAAACGCCCCTAGTATAAAGAACAATAAAAGAAAACCAAGAGAGCGCTAGTTCACATTTGATGTGGATTTTTTATTTATATTAAATGAAAAAACAATGTCTAAAACAATTGTACTTATTGCCGGCCGACAAAAACACTCTTATCACATAAAAAAACAATAATTCTAAAACAGGATAACTCCCCTATTTTTTTAAAAAACAATATGCATGAATCTATGAGTAGACTATCTATGTTCCAATGAGTGAATACTTCACAATTTATCCATGGACTATAAATGTATTCGATTGAACATGGATACAATATAGGTTATATATTTTGAGCAAAAAGATCTCTCCAGATAGATGAAGCCTATACTATATAACTCTTTAAATTCTTAGTTATATTGTAACAGTCCATGTATCAGAATGTGAACAGATGATAATGGTATTCCTGTATATACTTATACGGACAATAAGTCTCCTATATGTTGGCTTTCAAATGAGCTGTAATGATTGGTAACAATTGTTCTGACTATCAATCATCCGCTCCCAATTAATTGCGACTGTTGCGCCCGTTCTCTTCACCACATGTTTAAAGTCAGTGATCTGTGGCATATAATGAGTAGTATGGATTGAACATTTAGTATATCATGCAAATGTCTGAGAATAATCACAATGCATGTGATGGTGCTCCCGGCTGATTAACTCACCGATCACCCGTTATAAATGGAACTTGTATTTCTCACGGAAAAGATGATTCGTCCTCCCGGCCCTTAGCGGTACTCGCTTGTACTTGCAGCCTTATCCGGAGTCCGTGAATCTAAACCGATTGTATGGTTCCCTTCTCAGGTGTCGGTTCACACCGTCAGCTGGTGTGAATGCTTCCGCTCTGGTATGCGGGCAGTGAAAGACAAGACAGACGCGTTTCTCCGCCTACTCCTCAGTATCGGCGGCTTCCTCAGTGTCATATCCTCTACTCCCTTCAGCTTCATTTATATGCATTTTATTATCCAGATGATATGAATAAATTTTAATTGCTGTTCAAGTCCCACTTTTGTCTCATTTTGGCTAAATATACAACAGCCTGATATGCTTGAAAAGGACCTACGTACTTTCTATGTGGCTTATTAACCATATTAATTCAACAATATCAAATATATATTTATATAAAGCTGACAGTTTAAAACATTGCTAAAAATCTCATATATATATATACATAAAGGACACACACATATGCAAAAAATCCGTGTAAGGAAAATAATAATAAACAGAAAAGAACAAATAATACTTTCATTTTTGATAGAAAAACTTTTTTACTTTATGTGCCTATGCCATATGCATACTTATAAACATACATGCACATAATATATAAAGACACTGTTGTGCATAGCTGTTTAAATAGCACTGCTCACTGGTTATTCACAATATTTTATTTTAGGAAAGAATAATTATATATATATGTGTATTTTATTCCAAGACTTAATTACCCCTAATGACCAAATTGACGGTCATAATCTGAGAAACTCTCCACAGGAATTAATCAAAAGAGTCTCTCTTTCAAATACATGCTGTATTCCCATGTTTTGGGGAAGGGGAGGGGGTGGAAGAGGGGGGAAGAAAAGGGGAGGGAAAAGGGGTGGGGGGGGGTGGGAGGGGGGGAGGGGGGGGGGGAAAGGGGAACACTTAGTAGGAAACGCTATTTTGCACTTAAAGCTCTGAAAAACAGTAAAACTGACGAGGCACCCATAATATTAGATGCAGATGACGAGAGAGCGAGAGAGATCCTAGAGTGTCTGGAACAAGAAGGTGCCGTAGATACCTCAAAATCAGAAACAAACATTCCTATCTTTGATATAAGAATGAATCCTTTTAAGAAAAAAACGGATTTCTATCCCCTTACATATAAGGGCCCATATGTAGACAGCTTCTACAAATCTACATTAGCAAGTTTTAAAGGAATATGTGAAAAATCTGAGGAGTCTAAGTACTGGGATAACCTTACCCCTGGGGAGCGGAAGGCATTGAAAACATTGCAAAGTGATATGTCAATTGTAATAAAATCGGCAGATAAGGGAGGGGGGGTTGTGGTCCTAGACACAGAGCAATATATGTCGGAATGTTATAGACAATTGCAGGATGAGAAATTCTATCGAAAAATAGGCTCCAACCCCACCACCTTGTTTCATAAACAATTGACAGAATTATTGGATTGGGCTCAGGAGGATGCCTCTATATCACGTGAAATTGCCAATTTTTTAGTTTGTGCACACCCTATCACACCCACATTTTATGTTTTACCCAAAATTCACAAAACCCTTATTAATCCACCAGGACGGCCTATAATTTCGGGAGTGGGATCACTGACTAATAATTTGTCTTTTTTTGTTGATCATCACTTACAGACACACGTAGAGGGTCTGAAATCGTATATAAAAGACACACAACAATTTTTAAATATTCTGGATAAAATTATGTGGAAAAATAAATATTATTTATTAACTTGTGACGTGGAGGCTCTGTATTCTAACATACCCCACGACAAGGGCATCATAGCAGTTGATTATTATTTGAAACAGGGTAAACTTTCGGACTCTCTACGTAATTTTGTGTTAAAGGCTATTCAATTTATTTTGACACATAATTATTTCACTTTTGACACTCAATTTTATTTACAGACACGAGGTGCGGCCATGGGGGCCCGATTCGCTCCGAGTTTCGCTAACCTATACATGGGATTATACGAGGAGGAGCATGTGTGGGGGAGTGAGCTCGGAGCGGATCTGGTCTACTATGGCCGATATATAGATGATTTATTTATAATTTGGGGGGGCACATTAGAATCACTGCACACTTTCACAAGTGCACTTAATCAGAATGATTATGGATTAAAATTCACGTTTAATTATAGTAATACCAATATTAGTTTCCTTGATATAGAGTTATCCGTTGAGCAGGACAAGTTGGTCACTAAAACATACATTAAGGAAGTGGACCAAAATCGATACCTAAACTATAACAGCTCTCACAAACAAAGTTGGAAGGATAATATCCCCAGGGGACAATTTGTCAGATTGAGACGTAATTGTACCTCAGTTACCACATATCAGGTACAAGCCAAACTGTTGATGGAATCATTTTTAGAACAGGGATATCCTCAGGATCTATTGGAAAATGCATTTCTAGAGGTTGCAGATATGGACAGGGAACAATTATTAATCCCAAAAAATAAAAATAAAAATAAAAATAAGATTAAATATGGATCAAGCAGTATGAAAAATGATAGGAGCACAGTGTTTGTGACCCAATATAATAATTGTGCACACAAAATCAGTCAGGTCATAAAGAAAAATACATCTTTATTACTTTTGGATGATTTGCTAAAACCACATATAAACCCTAAGGGGACAGTGATTTATAGGAAAGCAGATAATCTGCGTAAAAAATTAATGCCTAGTCATTTTGTGAAGGAGAAGAAAAACAATCAGACAACAGTAAACACCTGGCTTCCTGTGAGGCCAAATGGTTACCACAGATGTGGGAAAAATAGTTGTCAATCCTGCAATATTGCGCCTAGGAAAAGTGAGAATTTCAAGTCCTCTGTAACAGGTGAAATCCATGTAATAAAGGACTTTATTAATTGCCTCTCCACATATATTATATACCTAATTACTTGCAAATGTGGGAAACAATATGTGGGGCGTACCACGAGAACCCTGCACATTAGGTGTATGGAGCATAGGAGAAACATACTAAGGGGAGCGAAGCACCCATTGTCTGATCATGTGATACAATGTCAGAATTCCAAATGGGAGAACATCACTATGATTGGAATTGAACATATTAAAGTGACTAATAGAGGGGGAGACCGATTTAATAGATTACGTAGACGTGAAGCTTATTGGATTTTTTTATTGGACTGTATGGTCCCAATGGGATTAAATGATACTGTGGAACTCAATGGAGTGTAAATATATAATATTGGGTTGTATATAAATCTCCCAAAAAGCTTTTCTTCTCCCCCTCCTCCTGCCCCCCCCCTCCCTCGACCACCATTCCCCCCCTCCCCCCCCCCTCCTCCCCCCACCCCTTTTCTTCCCCCCTCTTCCACCCCCTCCCCTTCCCCAAAACATGGGAATACAGCATGTATTTGAAAGAGAGACTCTTTTGATTAATTCCTGTGGAGAGTTTCTCAGATTATGACCGTCAATTTGGTCATTAGGGGTAATTAAGTCTTGGAATAAAATACACATATATATATAATTATTCTTTCCTAAAATAAAATATTGTGAATAACCAGTGAGCAGTGCTATTTAAACAGCTATGCACAACAGTGTCTTTATATATTATGTGCATGTATGTTTATAAGTATGCATATGGCATAGGCACATAAAGTAAAAAAGTTTTTCTATCAAAAATGAAAGTATTATTTGTTCTTTTCTGTTTATTATTATTTTCCTTACACGGATTTTTTGCATATGTGTGTGTCCTTTATGTATATATATATATGAGATTTTTAGCAATGTTTTAAACTGTCAGCTTTATATAAATATATATTTGATATTGTTGAATTAATATGGTTAATAAGCCACATAGAAAGTACGTAGGTCCTTTTCAAGCATATCAGGCTGTTGTATATTTAGCCAAAATGAGACAAAAGTGGGACTTGAACAGCAATTAAAATTTATTCATATCATCTGGATAATAAAATGCATATAAATGAAGCTGAAGGGAGTAGAGGATATGACACTGAGGAAGCCGCCGATACTGAGGAGTAGGCGGAGAAACGCGTCTGTCTTGTCTTTCACTGCCCGCATACCAGAGCGGAAGCATTCACACCAGCTGACGGTGTGAACCGACACCTGAGAAGGGAACCATACAATCGGTTTAGATTCACGGACTCCGGATAAGGCTGCAAGTACAAGCGAGTACCGCTAAGGGCCGGGAGGACGAATCATCTTTTCCGTGAGAAATACAAGTTCCATTTATAACGGGTGATCGGTGAGTTAATCAGCCGGGAGCACCATCACATGCATTGTGATTATTCTCAGACATTTGCATGATATACTAAATGTTCAATCCATACTACTCATTATATGCCACAGATCACTGACTTTAAACATGTGGTGAAGAGAACGGGCGCAACAGTCGCAATTAATTGGGAGCGGATGATTGATAGTCAGAACAATTGTTACCAATCATTACAGCTCATTTGAAAGCCAACATATAGGAGACTTATTGTCCGTATAAGTATATACAGGAATACCATTATCATCTGTTCACATTCTGATACATGGACTGTTACAATATAACTAAGAATTTAAAGAGTTATATAGTATAGGCTTCATCTATCTGGAGAGATCTTTTTGCTCAAAATATATAACCTATATTGTATCCATGTTCAATCGAATACATTTATAGTCCATGGATAAATTGTGAAGTATTCACTCATTGGAACATAGATAGTCTACTCATAGATTCATGCATATTGTTTTTAAAAAAAATAGGGGAGTTATCCTGTTTTAGAATTATTGTTTTTTTATGTGATAAGAGTGTTTTTGTCGGCCGGCAATAAGTACAATTGTTTTAGACATTGTTTTTTCATTTAATATAAATAAAAAATCCACATCAAATGTGAACTAGCGCTCTCTTGGTTTTCTTTTATTGTTCTTTATACTAGGGGCGTTTATACCAATAGCCCCTTAGAGAGCAGCTGTACAACATTTTATAAATCACAGCGCCAGGTTTTTGGTCTTGTTCTGGTTTTTTCTGTCATTGGTATCCAGGCAGCTGTGATTTATTGTGGATTATATGAAAAAGATTTTATCAGAATTGAATTATTGTTTATATATAGAGGACACACACAGTTATATTGGAGGTTAATTATTGTTTATGAAATATGGCCCAATTGACATGTATTACAAATAGATTGGAGAGGAGGGATCTCTATTTGAAAGGTAATAAAATCGTAAATATTGATGAAGGCACTGGAGCAGTTGCAGAGATGCATGGGTTATACAATAAATTGGAGAACCTATGTATATCCGAAACCAAACATTGGTGGGACCAGATATCATTACAAAAATATCTGGATGGGGGACTCATCCCTAGAGGACTTAGAATCCTGAAGGAATCTACCTTCAAGGAGGATAGGACCTTTACTAATGAGTGGAATACCACGTTAGATAATTGTTCCCGGCATCTCATGCAATTGCTCATTAAGTACAGAGAACAGAGAGTAAGTGAACTTCAAATAGAAATAGGTAAAATACATGTTGCTCTAAAGGAGTATGAAAAATTAGAGGAATTCAAAGAGAGAGATTCTAAAGTGAATAAAAAATTGTTGGAATTCGAACAAACATTAATAGATAGAAAAGAGCACAAAATGGAAAGAGATGTTATAGACTACGAAAAAGGGATTTCCCGTGAATATAGAAAGGTCAACACTCAAAATAGATTTTATTCAAATCAGACTACACCCAACATAGGTTATAGGAAAAAGCAACCCCTTAGACGTACGTATACACCTAGACAACGGGATAAATATCAAGGAGGCAGAGAGAGGGACCAATATTTTCAGGCAAAAAATAGAACAGGATTTACACAGAGAAATAGATTCCAGGCCCTAGATGAAAATCAACAATTTACTAATAGGAGGATGAGACCATCTGAAACAGAGGATGAACAGGAATATACACCAGGTCGTCATCATTTTTTAGACAGGCGCAGGGAAACAAATATGTGGCAAACAAACAAGTTTCATTTAAAGAGAGGAAGAGACAGAGAATTAGAGGATGCAGAGGAGGCAGACGAAAACAGAATAAAAACTCCACGCAAAAAATAATATCTCACAAAACAGGCAAAGGCAAATTTAATTTATCTAAGAGGACATTAACGGAGGAAGAAAAACTACTGCTTGAAAAGGGATTGAATTATGCACCGGTAGCTAGGCCCAATCTTTTCCAGCTATTCGTGGATCTCAATCGTTATACTCGCACACTTAGTAGGAAACGCTATTTTGCACTTAAAGCTCTGAAAAACAGTAAAACTGACGAGGCACCCATAATATTAGATGCAGATGACGAGAGAGCGAGAGAGATCCTAGAGTGTCTGGAACAAGAAGGTGCCGTAGATACCTCAAAATCAGAAACAAACATTCCTATCTTTGATATAAGAATGAATCCTTTTAAGAAAAAAACGGATTTCTATCCCCTTACATATAAGGGCCCATATGTAGACAGCTTCTACAAATCTACATTAGCAAGTTTTAAAGGAATATGTGAAAAATCTGAGGAGTCTAAGTACTGGGATAACCTTACCCCTGGGGAGCGGAAGGCATTGAAAACATTGCAAAGTGATATGTCAATTGTAATAAAATCGGCAGATAAGGGAGGGGGGGTTGTGGTCCTAGACACAGAGCAATATATGTCGGAATGTTATAGACAATTGCAGGATGAGAAATTCTATCGAAAAATAGGCTCCAACCCCACCACCTTGTTTCATAAACAATTGACAGAATTATTGGATTGGGCTCAGGAGGATGGCTCTATATCACGTGAAATTGCCAATTTTTTAGTTTGTGCACACCCTATCACACCCACATTTTATGTTTTACCCAAAATTCACAAAACCCTTATTAATCCACCAGGACGGCCTATAATTTCGGGAGTGGGATCACTGACTAATAATTTGTCTTTTTTTGTTGATCATCACTTACAGACACACGTAGAGGGTCTGAAATCGTATATAAAAGACACACAACAATTTTTAAATATTCTGGATAAAATTATGTGGAAAAATAAATATTATTTATTAACTTGTGACGTGGAGGCTCTGTATTCTAACATACCCCACGACAAGGGCATCATAGCAGTTGATTATTATTTGAAACAGGGTAAACTTTCGGACTCTCTACGTAATTTTGTGTTAAAGGCTATTCAATTTATTTTGACACATAATTATTTCACTTTTGACACTCAATTTTATTTACAGACACGAGGTGCGGCCATGGGGGCCCGATTCGCTCCGAGTTTCGCTAACCTATACATGGGATTATACGAGGAGGAGCATGTGTGGGGGAGTGAGCTCGGAGCGGATCTGGTCTACTATGGCCGATATATAGATGATTTATTTATAATTTGGGGGGGCACATTAGAATCACTGCACACTTTCACAAGTGCACTTAATCAGAATGATTATGGATTAAAATTCACGTTTAATTATAGTAATACCAATATTAGTTTCCTTGATATAGAGTTATCCGTTGAGCAGGACAAGTTGGTCACTAAAACATACATTAAGGAAGTGGACCAAAATCGATACCTAAACTATAACAGCTCTCACAAACAAAGTTGGAAGGATAATATCCCCAGGGGACAATTTGTCAGATTGAGACGTAATTGTACCTCAGTTACCACATATCAGGTACAAGCCAAACTGTTGATGGAATCATTTTTAGAACAGGGATATCCTCAGGATCTATTGGAAAATGCATTTCTAGAGGTTGCAGATATGGACAGGGAACAATTATTAATCCCAAAAAATAAAAATAAAAATAAAAATAAGATTAAATATGGATCAAGCAGTATGAAAAATGATAGGAGCACAGTGTTTGTGACCCAATATAATAATTGTGCACACAAAATCAGTCAGGTCATAAAGAAAAATACATCTTTATTACTTTTGGATGATTTGCTAAAACCACATATAAACCCTAAGGGGACAGTGATTTATAGGAAAGCAGATAATCTGCGTAAAAAATTAATGCCTAGTCATTTTGTGAAGGAGAAGAAAAACAATCAGACAACAGTAAACACCTGGCTTCCTGTGAGGCCAAATGGTTACCACAGATGTGGGAAAAATAGTTGTCAATCCTGCAATATTGCGCCTAGGAAAAGTGAGAATTTCAAGTCCTCTGTAACAGGTGAAATCCATGTAATAAAGGACTTTATTAATTGCCTCTCCACATATATTATATACCTAATTACTTGCAAATGTGGGAAACAATATGTGGGGCGTACCACGAGAACCCTGCACATTAGGTGTATGGAGCATAGGAGAAACATACTAAGGGGAGCGAAGCACCCATTGTCTGATCATGTGATACAATGTCAGAATTCCAAATGGGAGAACATCACTATGATTGGAATTGAACATATTAAAGTGACTAATAGAGGGGGAGACCGATTTAATAGATTACGTAGACGTGAAGCTTATTGGATTTTTTTATTGGACTGTATGGTCCCAATGGGATTAAATGATACTGTGGAACTCAATGGAGTGTAAATATATAATATTGGGTTGTATATAAATCTCCCAAAAAGCTTTTCTTCTCCCCCTCCTCCCGCCCCCCCCCTCCCTCGACCACCATTCCCCCCCCCCACCCCTTTTCCCTCCCCTTTTCTTCCCCCCTCTTCCACCCCCTCCCCTTCCCCAAAACATGGGAATACAGCATGTATTTGAAAGAGAGACTCTTTTGATTAATTCCTGTGGAGAGTTTCTCAGATTATGACCGTCAATTTGGTCATTAGGGGTAATTAAGTCTTGGAATAAAATACACATATATATATAATTATTCTTTCCTAAAATAAAATATTGTGAATAACCAGTGAGCAGTGCTATTTAAACAGCTATGCACAACAGTGTCTTTATATATTATGTGCATGTATGTTTATAAGTATGCATATGGCATAGGCACATAAAGTAAAAAAGTTTTTCTATCAAAAATGAAAGTATTATTTGTTCTTTTCTGTTTATTATTATTTTCCTTACACGGATTTTTTGCATATGTGTGTGTCCTTTATGTATATATATATATGAGATTTTTAGCAATGTTTTAAACTGTCAGCTTTATATAAATATATATTTGATATTGTTGAATTAATATGGTTAATAAGCCACATAGAAAGTACGTAGGTCCTTTTCAAGCATATCAGGCTGTTGTATATTTAGCCAAAATGAGACAAAAGTGGGACTTGAACAGCAATTAAAATTTATTCATATCATCTGGATAATAAAATGCATATAAATGAAGCTGAAGGGAGTAGAGGATATGACACTGAGGAAGCCGCCGATACTGAGGAGTAGGCGGAGAAACGCGTCTGTCTTGTCTTTCACTGCCCGCATACCAGAGCGGAAGCATTCACACCAGCTGACGGTGTGAACCGACACCTGAGAAGGGAACCATACAATCGGTTTAGATTCACGGACTCCGGATAAGGCTGCAAGTACAAGCGAGTACCGCTAAGGGCCGGGAGGACGAATCATCTTTTCCGTGAGAAATACAAGTTCCATTTATAACGGGTGATCGGTGAGTTAATCAGCCGGGAGCACCATCACATGCATTGTGATTATTCTCAGACATTTGCATGATATACTAAATGTTCAATCCATACTACTCATTATATGCCACAGATCACTGACTTTAAACATGTGGTGAAGAGAACGGGCGCAACAGTCGCAATTAATTGGGAGCGGATGATTGATAGTCAGAACAATTGTTACCAATCATTACAGCTCATTTGAAAGCCAACATATAGGAGACTTATTGTCCGTATAAGTATATACAGGAATACCATTATCATCTGTTCACATTCTGATACATGGACTGTTACAATATAACTAAGAATTTAAAGAGTTATATAGTATAGGCTTCATCTATCTGGAGAGATCTTTTTGCTCAAAATATATAACCTATATTGTATCCATGTTCAATCGAATACATTTATAGTCCATGGATAAATTGTGAAGTATTCACTCATTGGAACATAGATAGTCTACTCATAGATTCATGCATATTGTTTTTTAAAAAAATAGGGGAGTTATCCTGTTTTAGAATTATTGTTTTTTTATGTGATAAGAGTGTTTTTGTCGGCCGGCAATAAGTACAATTGTTTTAGACATTGTTTTTTCATTTAATATAAATAAAAAATCCACATCAAATGTGAACTAGCGCTCTCTTGGTTTTCTTTTATTGTTCCGCCATATTTGTCACAGGTTTGAATGGGGCAATTTAAACCGTCCCTTTAAATTCTTCATATGGCCAAGAGTTGACTCACCCCAATGGAGCCACGTTGTGTACCTATGCACTAGATCGTGTGTGTCCGGTCTTCAGTCTTTGGGGGAGATTTAGGAAAGCTGGGGGAGTGGAGAGCGATATGGATGTACAGGAGAACCTTGAACACCTTTTACTTTTTGAACTGTAATTTTTGTTTATTAAATACAAAAAAATAAATGTGTGTTATCCCTTTTAGCATCCTCCCCAAACACACACATAAACTTGATCGCCCTCTTTTCGTGCTTGTTTTTGGGTAAAGAAAAAAAAAAACAACAACTGCAAAGTGAGAACATAATAGAAGGAAACAAAAAAACAAAAAACCTTCACTTACCTGAGAGTGAGCGCTGATCAGGACATTTGTCACCACACAGTAGCAGCAGAAGAATCCTCTCCTATGAATTAAGCACAGGTTAAGAACATGAACATGTCCAATACACACAATGGCCCCATCACCACCATCACTGATGTTAGGGCAGGGGTGGTATGAACAGTTGACATTCAGCAAGTCAACAGGTTCTGAATGTTGACATGGACAATAGATCGACAACCAATATGCTGTCATTAACACGTCAGCACCAGAATGTCAACATACATATTTCAGCCTATCCCAAAAATCGTCATACTGGGGTCGACATTTTAAATGTCAACATTATGAACATGCCGACATTTTGACCGGATCCCAGTAGAGCATAACCAGCTTACCCACCAGGGGGACCCAAGATGGTTAAAGTCACAGTCCAGATGTGCAGGTCACTCAGATACAGCTTAACGCGTTTCAGATGTCAGTGCTTTTTCAAAAGCACTGACTTTTGAAAAAGGACTGACATCTGAAACGCGTTAAATTGGGTAAGCTGAGTGTCCAATAACCTCTTAGTGCCTCCATACCATCTTAGGCAACTAGTGGGAGAACCTGTCACAGGAGATGTATTGCGGTCTTACTGCATTATATACTTGTAAATATTTTTTACATGTGAGTGCATTGGGCGATATTAAATTGCCATTTTATCCAGGGATCTCTGCACTGCTGGCCTGTTTTTCTCTGCCCCCACCTTTAATGGGTGAGGTTAGCAGGGTGGCACTTTTCTAGGCGAAGGAAAGAGTGGAGGATTAAGGAATTCTCCTAATATCTATATGACAGTGTGATATTCTGGATATCCTCTACTTTTATAAAGATTGAGATATACAGTACATGTTAATCCTTGGGACATAACACTACATTGTATACAGGCTGTGTTTATAAAGGACAGGAGCTGATTGGTTGGTGGTTTATCTCTCTCTCCACTGCTTAGTAAATAGACCTCAAAGTACCAGCCAATCAGCTCCTGTCATGTTACAGGCTGTGCTTGAAAAATTGCAGAGAGAGATAAAGCGGAAAGAGATAGGAGCTGATTGGTTGGTAGTTTATCTCTTTCCACTTTATCGCTCTCTTTATTTTTCAAGCACAGCCTGTAACATGACAGTTAGGAGCTGATTGGCTGGCACTTTATCTCTCTCCACTTGATCCCTCTCCAAGGCTTAGTACATCTCCCCCTGAGAGAGAAAGAGACAGAGACACTGTGTGTGTGTGTGTGTGTGTGTGTATATATGTGTCACTGTGTTTATGAGAAGCACAGAGAGTGCGTCAGTGTGTGAGAGGCACAGGCTGCATCAGTGAATGTAAGTGGCACAAAGTGTGCGTCAGTGTGTGAGAGGCACAAAGTGTGCGTCAGTGTGTGAGAGGCACAGGCTGCGTCAGTGTATGAGAGGCACAGGTTGCATCAGTGTATGTGAGTGGCACAGAGCGTGCGTCAGTGTGTGAGAGGCACAGGCTGCATCAGTGTATGTGAGTGGTGCAGAGAGTGCGTCAGTGTGTGAGAGGCACAGGCTGCATCAGTGTATGTGAGTGGCACAGAGCGTGCGTCAGTGTGTGAGAGGCACAGGCTGCATCAGTGAATGTGAGTGGTGCAGAGAGTGCGTCAGTGTGTGAGAGGCACAGGCTGCATCAGTGTATGTGAGTGGCGCAGAGTGCGCGTCAGTGTGTGAGAGGCACAGGCTGCATCAGTGAATGTAAGTGGCACAAAGTGTGCGTCAGTGTGTGAGAGGCACAGGCTGCATCAGTGAATGTAAGTGGCACAAAGTGTGCGTCAGTGTGTGAGAGGCACAAAGTGTGCGTCAGTGTGTGAGAGGCACAGGCTGCGTCAGTGTATGAGAGGCACAGGTTGCATCAGTGTATGTGAGTGGCACAGAGCGTGCGTCAGTGTGTGAGAGGCACAGGCTGCATCAGTGAATGTGAGTGGTGCAGAGAGTGCGTCAGTGTGTGAGAGGCACAGGCTGCATCAGTGTATGTGAGTGGCACAGAGCGTGCGTCAGTGTGTGAGAGGCACAAAGTGTGCGTCAGTGTGTGAGAGGCACAGGCTGCATCAGTGAATGTAAGTGGCACAAAGTGTGCGTCAGTGTGTGAGAGGCACAAAGTGTGCGTCAGTGTGTGAGAGGCACAGGCTGCGTCAGTGTATGAGAGGCACAGGTTGCATCAGTGTATGTGAGTGGCACAGAGCGTGCGTCAGTGTGTGAGAGGCACAGGCTGCATCAGTGAATGTGAGTGGTGCAGAGAGTGCGTCAGTGTGTGAGAGGCACAGGCTGCATCAGTGTATGTGAGTGGCGCAGAGTGCGCGTCAGTGTGTGAGAGGCACAGGCTGCATCAGTGAATGCGAGTGGCACAGAGAGTGCGTCAGTGTGTGAGAGGCACAAGCTGCATCAGTGAATGTGAGTGGTGCAGAGAGTGCGTCAGTGTGTGAGAGGCACAGGCTGCATCAGTGAATGTGAGTGGTGCAGAGAGTGCGTCAGTGTGTGAGAGGCACAGGCTGCATCAGTGAATGTGAGTGGTGCAGAGAGTGCGTCAGTGTGTGAGAGGCACAGGCTGCATCAGTGAATGTGAGTGGTGCAGAGAGTGCGTCAGTGTGTGAGAGGCACAGGCTGCATCAGTGTATGTGAGAGGCACAGGCTGCATCAGTGTGTGAGAGGCACAAGCTGCATCAGTGAATGTGAGTGGTGCAGAGAGTGCGTCAGTGTGTGAGAGGCACAGGCTGCATCAGTGTATGTGAGTGGCACAGAGCGTGCATCAGTGTGTGAGAGGCACAAGCTGCATCAGTGAATGTGAGTGGTGCAGAGAGTGCGTCAGTGTGTGAGAGGCACAGGCTGCATCAGTGAATGTGAGTGGTGCAGAGAGTGCGTCAGTGTGTGAGAGGCACAGGCTGCATCAGTGTATGTGAGAGGCACAGGCTGCATCAGTGTGTGAGAGGCACAAGCTGCATCAGTGAATGTGAGTGGCACAGAGCGTGCGTCAGTGTGTGAGAGGCACAGGCTGCATCAGTGTGTGAGAGGCACAAGCTGCATCAGTGAATGTGAGTGGTGCAGAGAGTGCGTCAGTGTGTGAGAGGCACAGGCTGCATCAGTGTATGTGAGTGGCACAGAGCGTGCGTCAGTGTGTGAGAGGCACAGGCTGCATCAGTGAATGTGAGTGGTGCAGAGACTGCGTCAGTGTGTGAGAGGCACAGGCGGCATCAGTGTATGTGAGTGGTGCAGAGAGTGCGTCAGTGTGTGAGAGGCACAGGCTGCATCAGTGAATGTAAGTGGCACAAAGTGTGCGTCAGTGTGTGAGAGGCACAAAGTGTGCGTCAGTGTGTGAGAGGAACAGGCTGCGTCAGTGTATGAGAGGCACAGGTTGCATCAGTGTATGTGAGTGGCACAGAGCGTGCGTCAGTGTGTGAGAGGCACAAGCTGCATCAGTGAATGTGAGTGGTGCAGAGAGTGCGTCAGTGTGTGAGAGGCACAGGCTGCATCAGTGTATGTGAGTGGCACAGAGCGTGCGTCAGTGTGTGAGAGGCACAGGCTGCATCAGTGAATGTGAGTGGTGCAGAGAGTGCGTCAGTGTGTGAGAGGCACAGGCTGCATCAGTGTATGTGAGTGGCGCAGAGTGCGCGTCAGTGTGTGAGAGGCACAGGCTGCATCAGTGAATGTAAGTGGCACAAAGTGTGCGTCAGTGTGTGAGAGGCACAAAGTGTGCGTCAGTGTATGAGAGGCACAGGCTGCATCAGTGAATGTAAGTGGCACAAAGTGTGCGTCAGTGTGTGAGAGGCACAAAGTGTGCGTCAGTGTGTGAGAGGCACAGGCTGCGTCAGTGTATGAGAGGCACAGGTTGCATCAGTGTATGTGAGTGGCACAGAGCGTGCGTCAGTGTGTGAGAGGCACAAGCTGCATCAGTGAATGTGAGTGGTGCAGAGAGTGCGTCAGTGTGTGAGAGGCACAGGCTGCATCAGTGAATGTAAGTGGCACAAAGTGTGCGTCAGTGTGTGAGAGGCACAAAGTGTGCGTCAGTGTGTGAGAGGCACAGGCTGCGTCAGTGTATGAGAGGCACAGGTTGCATCAGTGTATGTGAGTGGCACAGAGCGTGCGTCAGTGTGTGAGAGGCACAAGCTGCATCAGTGAATGTGAGTGGTGCAGAGAGTGCGTCAGTGTGTGAGAGGCACAGGCTGCATCAGTGTATGTGAGTGGCACAGAGCGTGCGTCAGTGTGTGAGAGGCACAGGCTGCATCAGTGAATGTGAGTGGCGCAGAGTGCGCGTCAGTGTGTGAGAGGCACAGGCTGCATCAGTGAATGCGAGTGGCACAGAGAGTGCGTCAGTGTGTGAGAGGCACAAGCTGCATCAGTGAATGTGAGTGGTGCAGAGAGTGCGTCAGTGTGTGAGAGGCACAGGCTGCATCAGTGAATGTGAGTGGTGCAGAGAGTGCGTCAGTGTGTGAGAGGCACAGGCTGCATCAGTGAATGTGAGTGGTGCAGAGAGTGCGTCAGTGTGTGAGAGGCACAGGCTGCATCAGTGAATGTGAGTGGTGCAGAGAGTGCGTCAGTGTGTGAGAGGCACAGGCTGCATCAGTGTATGTGAGAGGCACAGGCTGCATCAGTGTGTGAGAGGCACAAGCTGCATCAGTGAATGTGAGTGGTGCAGAGAGTGCGTCAGTGTGTGAGAGGCACAGGCTGCATCAGTGTATGTGAGTGGCACAGAGCGTGCGTCAGTGTGTGAGAGGCACAAGCTGCATCAGTGAATGTGAGTGGTGCAGAGAGTGCGTCAGTGTGTGAGAGGCACAGGCTGCATCAGTGAATGTGAGTGGTGCAGAGAGTGCGTCAGTGTGTGAGAGGCACAGGCTGCATCAGTGTATGTGAGAGGCACAGGCTGCATCAGTGTGTGAGAGGCACAAGCTGCATCAGTGAATGTGAGTGGCACAGAGCGTGCGTCAGTGTGTGAGAGGCACAGGCTGCATCAGTGTGTGAGAGGCACAAGCTGCATCAGTGAATGTGAGTGGTGCAGAGAGTGCGTCAGTGTGTGAGAGGCACAGGCTGCATCAGTGTATGTGAGTGGCACAGAGCGTGCGTCAGTGTGTGAGAGGCACAGGCTGCATCAGTGAATGTGAGTGGTGCAGAGAATGCGTCAGTGTGTGAGAGGCACAGGCTGCATCAGTGAATGTGAGTGGTGCAGAGAGTGCGTCAGTGTGTGAGAGGCACAGGCTGCATCAGTGAATGTGAGTGGCACAGAGAGTGCGTCAGTGTGTGAGAGGCACAAGCTGCATCAGTGTATGTGAGAGGCACAGGCTGCATCAGTGTGTGAGAGGCAAAAGCTGCATCAATGTATGTGAATGGCACAGAGCGCGCGTCAGTGTGTGAGAGGCACAGGCTGCATCATTGTATGTGAGTGGCACAGAGCGCGCGTCAGTGTGTGAGAGGCACAGAGCGCGCGTCAGTGTGTGGGAGGCACAGAGCGCGCGTCAGTGTGTGGGAGGCACAGAGCGCGCGTCAGTGTGTGGGAGGCACAGAGCGCGCGTCAGTGTGTGGGAAGCACAGAGCGCGCGTCAGTGTGTGGGAGGCACAGAGCGCGCGTCAGTGTGTGAGAGGCACAGGCTGCGTCAGTGTATGTGAGTGGCACAGGGGGGTACACATTATCCTTAGACTAAAAGTAAAGGGGGCACAGAATATTATTAAAATAAAGGGGTACAGATATTTATTAAACGAAAAGGTTGATGACCACACCTACCCAATGGTTGGCCACACCCCTGCAGCTGCATTTCCCTGGTGGGCCCTAAATGCCCCAGTCTGAGACTGTTTAGGTTATTTATAATCAGTTTGATTTCCTCAGTATCTTTGGTTTATTATAAAAAATGACATTAGGCCTCATCCTCCTCTTCTCACTGGACACCGCTACTCTGTGGGACCATTCCCTTAGTCCTGGGAAACTCCTGCCTGTCTCTGACTTACTGTTCCAGTCATCTTCTTTCCCTTTACACCTTTCTTTACCTTTTAGGTTGTAAGCCTCTTTGGACAGGTACTGTTTCAGCGGACATTATTTTTTAGCAACTTGTCTGTAGTGCAACCTTCCAATAATGTACAGCGCTGTGGAACATGTTGGTGCTTTACAGACGTTCAGAAATGACGGCCACAGTGTCTGCATTCATCACGTCAATATGGCCGTAATGTCCACATTGACTGTGTCGACACAGATATTATATCAACATGTTTAGCATGTTGACATCATAGGCCCTCATTCCGAGTTGTTCGCTCGCTAGCCGCTTTTCGCAGCAGTGCACGCGCTAAGCCGCTGCCCTCTGGGAGTGAATCTTAGCTTAGCAGAATTGCGAACGAAGTATTCGCAATATTGCGAAAAGATTTTTCTTTGCCGTTTCTGAGTAGCTCCAGACTTACTCTTCCAGTGCGATCAGTTCAGTGCTTGTCGTTCCTGGTTTGACGTCACAAACACACCCAGCGTTCGCCCAGACACTCCTCCGTTTCTCCAGCCACTCCCGCGTTTTTCTCAGAAACGGTAGCGTTTTTTCACACACTCCCATAAAACGGCCAGTTTCCGCCCAGAAACACCCACTTCCTGTCAATCACACAACGATCACCAGAACGAAGAAAAAACCTTGTAATGCCGTGAGTAAAATACCAAACTTCTTAGCAAATTTACTTGGCGCAGCCGCAGTGCGAACATTGCGCATGCGCAGTTAGCGGAAAATCGCACCGATGCGAAGGAAAAGAACGAGCGAACAACTCAGAATGAGGGCCATAGTTTTCTTCTAATTTAAACTCTATTGCTAATCCGAATCCTCCAGGAAATGTTGACAATATAAAAATGCTGACACATCTGCAGTCGATATTCTGTTAGTGTCGACATTTTGCAGGTGTTGATATTTTTAACCATGTTAACATTATCAATGTTGACCTATTGTTGAAGTCCGACATCCTGACAGCATACCCTTACGTCTTCTTACAGAAATAGTTGACCCTCACGGTTGGGAGTGAGTTTGATGGAAACAGAACAATAGTGGTCAGGTGACTTTGAATCACGTTAAATCTTATGTGCATTTTAGAGATGTGAATCACCTCACTGGAGATATAAGAGGCAAAGGGTGAAGAGTCACAGGCGAAGCGTTCATTGCAGACAAAGCCTCTATCTAGCAGGTCACTACTTGACGTGGGAATGGACTAGACTACAGGGGAGGCAATGAGGGTGTGAAGAAAGATTCCACCTCTTTACAATAAACAATGTGCGATTTCTATCTACACCTAGATCCTGCATGTTTTATAACTCAAGCGTGAGAGACAATGGTGTTGTGCGAGCAAATAACATTCACACACGTTTAGGTCATTAGAACTCGTTTCCCGGATACTTTTCATTACATAGGATAATTCTAGGACAAATAAAGCCGTACTTATTAAGCTGAGATAACGGGTGTTTTGGCGGAATCGAGGCTCTTCCCTGTCCACGGAAGGGACGGGTTTCTTCAACGAAAACGTATCCATTTTTTTTCTGACACAAATTGCAGCAGGACAAATATTAAATTTCACATACTGCGCACGGAAGAACCGCCAAATCTAGATCACACACGCAAGACTCCTAACGCTGCCAAGCAGAGCAGTTGTGAACAAGTATCGCACAGCTTCCTCAGTGAGGTTTTCTTAGTAAATTGTGATGATAATTGATATCAGTTCTATCAGCAAGAAGTTTTTTGATAATCACCACACATTAGTAAATAGACCTAGGAATCTCAATATATACAGTAGTTCTGTAAGTATATTTTGGAGCACTTACATGCTGGAGGCAGAATACGGAGGACTAATCATTGTGACTACTGGGTTATAATAGGATTTTAATTACCTACCGGTAAATCCTTTTCTCGTAGTCTGTAGAGGATGCTGGGGTCCATATTAGTACCTTGGGTATAGACAGGTCCACCAGGAGCCATGGGCACTTTAAGAGTTTGATAGTGTGTGGGCTGGCTCCTTCCTCTATGCCCCTCCTACCAGACTCAGTCTAGAAACTGTGCCCGAGGAGATGGACAACTTTGAGAGAAGGAATTACACAGATAGTGGTGAGATTCACACCAGCTCACACATACAAGGCAAACCAAGCTAACCAGCTTGAATACTCAGCAACAGCTGAACAAGATTGTCACGATCCGGGTATCTGGACGCCATTTCTTACCCATCAGATGCCTCCTAAGGCTGGCTCAGCGCTCCAGGACCGGATCCCATCTGTTATCCTGATGTGTACATTCCTGTATCCTCTCCTGTCACTCTGGGACGCTGTCACAGTAAACGCCATATTACACCTGGCATGGCGTCTCCCGCGGCCTCCGCCGCCGTCCCTGAACTTCTGCATGCAGAGTGTCTGAGTGGCGATTACGTCAGCCGCGGCCTCCGCTGTGTCCGCGTGGTTGGATGTGCATCTGTCAGCCTGGCGCCTCCTGTCTCCGGTGGCCGGCGCCGCCATTACTGTTTTCATTACCACATGGATTACAAACCAAACTTCCCTCCAAGTGTCTGCATGGGCGCAGCCATCTTGGATTCTGTCAGCTGATCATTTCCACCAAACTGTTCTCAGTATTGATAATCTGCATAATTGCCTAGCCAATCCCTTCCTTGCTGCAGGTATAAATACACTGTGCCTGAGCAAGGAAGGCGTCAGTGCTTTGGTTGTCAAACCTAGTTCCTGTTTGTCTCTCTCCTGTGATTGTCTTCCAGGTTCCAGCTCCTGTCTCAAGACTTCCACCATAGAGACCCGCACCAGCATTCCACCTGCGGTGTAGCCTGACTCTCCAATCCATTGTGGATTCATCTGTTTCCAGCTACAACTTTACCTGCTTCCAGCTCAGCTTCCAGCAGAGTACAGCTTCCCTTAAAGGGCCGGTGTCCTTTCTACACTTTACCACTCTCCACCGGTATTATTATTTCTCCGCTCTCAAGTTCTACATTTCAGTTCATATTTCATCGCTCCCAAGTTCATATCCACTCCGTGCTAACAACAGTCTGGTTCCAGCCAGTTTCCACAGCAGCTGTTTTATCTTCAGCAACCCAGCTTTTCCTGGAACACCAGCTGGCACAATCCTGGGTTATCTCCATTGCTACAGTCGGGCCTGGTAAGGACTTTCCACCTAGAAGATCATAAGAACTATCTCACACTACCAGTGCCCTGTGGCTCCTGCCATCCTGTAGTACCCAGGAACTGTATTTATTCTTTGCTGACTTTTACGTTTTCTTTTACTGCTGCTGTGTTGCGGAGTTGTCATAATAAACATCATTGACTTTTATCCAAGTTGTCGTGGTCACGCCTTCGGGCAGTTATTATTCATGTTACTTACATGTCCAGGGGTCTGATACAACCTCCCAGGTTCCGGTACATCTCAGCCCCTACAACTGAGGCTGCCTCCCGTCAGCTCAGGCCCTCAGTTGTGACAGTAAGCACTGACCTAATGAATCCAGCCGGAGACCAGGATCAAGCGGCCAGGCCGATGCAAGAACTGGCAGCCCGACTAGAACATCAGGAGGCTGCACAGGGCCACATCATCCGCTGTCTCCAGGATCTCTCTACTCGGCTGGATGGGATTCAGACAACTCTCCGTGGATCAGGCGCGTCTGGTGCGTCAACCACAGTGACTCCAGCTATAACCCCACCCACCTTACCCATTTCTGCTCCACGTCTTCATCTTCCAACGCCAGCAAAATTTGACGGATCTCCAAGATTCTGCAGGGGATTTCTCAACCAGTGTGAGATTCAGTTTGAGCTACAACCTGGCAATTTTCCCAGTGACCGTACAAAAATTGCCTACATTATTTCTCTTCTCAGTGGCTCAGCCCTTGATTGGGCATCACCGTTATGGGAGAGGTCCGACACCCTGCTATCTTCCTACACTGCCTTCGTGTCAACATTCAGGCGCATCTTCGACGAGCCAGGCCGGGTAACCTCAGCTTCATCCGAGATTCTCCGTTTACGCCAGGGGTCACGTACTGTAGGACAATATCTGATACAGTTCCAGATCCTGGCATCCGAACTGGCATGGAACGACGAGGCCCTGTATGCTGCATTCTGGCATGGCTTATCTGAGCGTATTAAAGATGAGTTAGCTACCAGAGACTTACCTTCTAAGTTAGATGAGCTAATCTCACTCTGCACGAAAGTTGATTTACGTTTCAGAGAGAGAGCAACTGAGCGTGGAAGATCATCTGCTCCAAAATCTTCTGCTCCTCCTCCTCGTCAACTGTCAACATCTAAAGATGAGCCCATGCAACTTGGCCGTTCCCGTTTAACTCCTGCTGAGCGCCGAAGACGTCTCTCCGAGTTCCTCTGTCTCTATTGTGCAGCTCCGTCTCACACCATTAATGCCTGTCCCAAACGTCCGGGAAACTCCAAATCCTAGCTCGCCAAGGAGAGGGCCGGCTAGGAGTAATGATCTCCTCTCCATCTCCTCAAGATTGTAATCTCCCAGTCTCGCTTCAAGTTGCTCAACGTTATCGGAACGTCATTGCCCTCCTTGATTCCGGAGCAGCTGGGAACTTTATTACCGAAGCCTATGTTAAACGGTGGTCCCTACCCACCGAGAGACTTCCTTCGTCCATTTCTTTAACTGCCGTGGATGGCAGCAAAATTTTTGATGCAGTTATTTCTTTAAGGACTCTACCAGTTCGTCTGAGAGTGGGAGTTCTTCATTCCGAACTTATTTCTTTTTTAGTGATTCCAAGAGCCACACATCCTGTGGTCCTGGGCCTTCCATGGCTCCGTCTTCACAATCCTACAATTGATTGGACGACTACGCAAATCCTGGCATGGGGTTCCTCCTGTGCTGAGACATGTTTGTTTAAAGTATTGCCTGTCTGTTCTTCCTCCCCCAGGTCGTCTGATGTTCCACCTCCTCCATATCAAGATTTCACGGATGTGTTCAGTAAAGCTTCTGCTGATATCCTTCCTCCTCATAGAGAATGGGACTGTCCGATTGATCTCGTTCCAGGGAAGGTTCCACCTCGAGGCCGAACTTATCCGTTGTCTCTGCCTGAGACGCATTCTATGGAGGAATATATTAAAGAGAACCTAGCAAAGGGGTTCATTCGACCTTCTTCTTCTCCAGCCGGCGCAGGCTTCTTTTTTGTAAAAAAGAAAGATGGTGGTCTGCGGCCGTGCATCGACTACAGAGGTTTGAACGACATTACCATCAAGAACCGTTATCCTTTACCCCTGATTACTGAGCTCTTTGACAGAGTTAGCGGAGCTACCATCTTTACAAAGCTGGACTTGCGAGGTGCATACAATCTCATCCGGATCCGTGAGGGTGACGAGTGGAAGACCGCCTTTAACACCCGTGACGGACATTATGAGTACCTCGTCATGCCCTTCGGATTGAGCAATGCTCCAGCTGTCTTCCAGCATTTTGTCAATGAGATCTTCAGAGACATTCTATACCGTCATGTCGTGGTCTATCTAGACGATATCCTCATTTTTGCCAACGATTTAGAGGAACATCGTTTTTGGGTTAAAGAGGTTCTGTCCCGTCTCCGTGTCAATCATCTCTATTGCAAATTAGAAAAATGCGTCTTTGAAGTCAAGTCCATTCTGTTTCTAGGGTACATTGTGTCCGGTTCCGGACTAGAGATGGATCCTGAGAAACTACAAGCAATCCAAAATTGGCCGGTACCCTTAACCCTCAAAGGGGTCCAGAGGTTCTTAGGGTTCGCCAACTATTACCGAAAGTTTATACGAGACTTTTCCACCATTGTGGCGCCTATTACTGCTTTCACTAAGAAGGGTGCTAACCCGTCCAAGTGGTCTGAAGAAGCCATGCAAGCATTTCATCTTTTAAAACAAAGGTTCATCTCTGCGCCTGTTCTGAAACAGCCTGACATCGACTCTCCTTTCATCTTAGAGGTGGATGCCTCCTCCGTTGGAGTAGGAGCGGTGTTATCTCAGAGGGCTAAAGATGGCCATTTACACCCTTGCAGTTTCTTCTCCCGGAAGTTCTCCCCAGCTGAGCGCAACTATGCCATTGGCGACCAGGAGTTGCTAGCCATCAAGCTCGCTCTAGAAGAGTGGAGGTATCTGTTGGAGGGAGCTTCTCATTCAATCACCATACTTACAAACCACAAGAACCTTTTATACCTGAAGGGCGCACAATGTCTCAACCCTCGTCAGGCCAGATGGGCACTTTTCTTTTCCAGGTTCGACTTTAAACTCCAGTTCTGTCCGGGCTCTCAGAATCGCAAGGCCGATGCCCTTTCCCGCTCATGGGAGCAAGAAAATGAGTCAGAGTCTTCAGACAAGCATCCTATTATAAATCCGTTGGCATTCTCCACGGTAGGGATGGACTCTACGCCCCATCAGGGAAAAGTTTTGTGAAGCCGATGCTAAGGAAGAAGCTCATGCATTGGGCCCATGCTTCCCGTTTTGCCGGACATACAGGTATCCAAAAAACCCTGGAGTTTATCTCTAGGTCCTATTGGTGGCCAACTCTGAAAAAGGACGTCTTGGAGTTTATTGCATCTTGCACAAAGTGTGCCCAACATAAAGTATCCCGCCAGTCGCCTGCGGGGCAACTAGTTCCACTATCCGTTCCCCGTCGACCATGGACCCACTTGTCGATGGATTTCATTACAGACTTACCCATGTGCAACAAGTTCAATACCATCTGGGTGGTAGTTGACCGGTTCACCAAGATGGCACACTTCATTCCTCTCACCGGTCTTCCGTCAGCTTCCAAGTTGGCTCAAGTATTCATACAAGAGATCTTCCGACTCCACGGTCTTCCTGAAGAAATTATCTCAGATCGAGGAGTTCAATTCACAGCCAAATTCTGGCGAAGTTTATGTCAAGTCCTCCAAGTCAAGCTAAAGTTTTCCACGGCTTACCATCCTCAGACCAATGGTCAAACCGAGAGGGTGAATCAGGACTTGGAGGCCTTCCTCCGCATCTATGTGTCCTCCTCTCAAGATGACTGGGTTCAATTACTTCCCTGGGCCGAGTTCTGTCATAACAACCAGTATCATTCTTCATCTGCTTCAACACCATTCTTCACTAACTTTGGATTCCACCCTAAAGTCCCTGAGTTCCAACCGCTTCCAGCAACTTCTGTTCCCGCAGTGGATATCACCTTGCATCAGTTTGCCAATATCTGGAAGAGCGTACGATCAGCTCTGCTCAAGGCATCGTTCAGGTACAAGAAGTTTGCGGATAAGAAGCGTCGAGCAGTTCCTGCTCTCAAGGTGGGTGATCGGGTATGGTTATCCACGAAGAATTTGAGGTTAAGAGTTCCCAGTATGAAGTTTGCACCTCGCTATATCGGTCCTTTCAAGATTGAACAAGTCATCAATCCTGTTGCTTACAGACTCCAGTTGCCTCCCTTCTTAAAAATACCCAGGACATTCCATGTTTCCCTGTTGAAACCGCTGATCTTGAATCAGTTTCATTCCTCACTTCCTCCAACTCCGAAAGTCCAAACTCAACGAGGCGTTGAGTATGAAGTGGCCAAGATCCTGGACTCACGTCACCGTTACGGTCAACTACAATATCTTATTGACTGGAAGGGTTATGGTCCTGAGGAACGTTCATGGACCAATGCTTCTGATGTCCATGCTCCTGCCTTGGTCCGGAGATTCCATTCCAAGTTTCCTCAAAAGCCAAAGAAGTGTCCTGGGGCCACTCCTAAAGGGGGGGGTGCTGTCACGATCCGGGTATCTGGACGCCATTTCTTACCCATCAGATGCCTCCTAAGGCTGGCTCAGCGCTCCAGGACCGGATCCCATCTGTTATCCTGATGTGTACATTCCTGTATCCTCTCCTGTCACTCTGGGACGCTGTCACAGTAAACGCCATATTACACCTGGCATGGCGTCTCCCGCGGCCTCCGCCGCCGTCCCTGAACTTCTGCATGCAGAGTGTCTGAGTGGCGATTACGTCAGCCGCGGCCTCCGCTGTGTCCGCGTGGTTGGATGTGCATCTGTCAGCCTGGCGCCTCCTGTCTCCGGTGGCCGGCGCCGCCATTACTGTTTTCATTACCACATGGATTACAAACCAAACTTCCCTCCAAGTGTCTGCATTGGCGCAGCCATCTTGGATTCTGTCAGCTGATCATTTCCACCAATCTGTTCTCAGTATTGATAATCTGCATAATTGCCTAGCCAATCCCTTCCTTGCTGCAGGTATAAATACACTGTGCCTGAGCAAGGAAGGCGTCAGTGCTTTGGTTGTCAAACCTAGTTCCTGTTTGTCTCTCTCCTGTGATTGTCTTCCAGGTTCCAGCTCCTGTCTCAAGACTTCCACCATAGAGACCCGCACCAGCATTCCACCTGCGGTGTAGCCTGACTCTCCAATCCATTGTGGATTCATCTGTTTCCAGCTACAACTTTACCTGCTTCCAGCTCAGCTTCCAGCAGAGTACAGCTTCCCTTAAAGGGCCGGTGTCCTTTCTACGCTTTACCACTCTCCACCGGTATTATTATTTCTCCGCTCTCAAGTTCTACATTTCAGTTCATATTTCATCGCTCCCAAGTTCATATCCACTCCGTGCTAACAACAGTCTGGTTCCAGCCAGTTTCCACAGCAGCTGTTTTATCTTCAGCAACCCAGCTTTTCCTGGAACACCAGCTGGCACAATCCTGGGTTATCTCCATTGCTACAGTCGGGCCTGGTAAGGACTTTCCACCTAGAAGATCATAAGAACTATCTCACACTACCAGTGCCCTGTGGCTCCTGCCATCCTGTACCCAGGAACTGTATTTATTCTTTGCTGACTTTTACGTTTTATTTTACTGCTGCTGTGTTGCGGAGTTGTCATAATAAACATCATTGACTTTTATCCAAGTTGTCGTGGTCACGCCTTCGGGCAGTTATTATTCATGTTACTTACATGTCCAGGGGTCTGATACAACCTCCCAGGTTCCGGTACATCTCAGCCCCTACAACTGAGGCTGCCTCCCGTCAGCTCAGGCCCTCAGTTGTGACAAAGATTACTTAACCAAGTAACAACACAGTACTTAACCAAGAACAAAGCAGTACTGAATCAAGTAACCACTGCAGGATAACAAAGCGCTGGGCGGGCGCCCAGCATCCTCTACGGACTACGAGAAAAGGATTTACCGGTAGGTAATTAAAATCCTATTTTCTCTTACGTCATAGAGGATGCTGGGGTCCATATTAGTACCATGGGGATGTACCAAAGGTCCCAGAACGGGAGGTAGAGCGCGGAGGTTCCTGCAGAACTGATTGACCAAACTTCAGGCCCTCAGATGCCAAAGTATCGAACTTGTAAAACTTAGCAAACGTGTTCGACCCTGACCAAGTAGCTGCTCGGCAGAGTTGTAAAGCCGAGACACCCAATTTTCTTGGGATCATACAGGACAAACAGAGAGTCAGATTTTCTGTGATGAGCAGTCCTCTTCACATAAATTTTCAGAGCCCTTACAACATCTAAGGACTTTGACGGAATTGAGGAGCCAGTAGCCACTGGCACCACAATAGGTTGGTTGATATGAAAAGCCGACACAACCTTTGGAAGAAACTGCTGATGCATCCTGAGCTCAGCTCTATCTTCATGGAAAATCAAGTAGGGGCTATTACAAGACAAAGCCCCCAATTCCGATACACGTCTAGCAGAAGCTAAGGCCAACAACGTGACAGCCTTCTACGTGAGAAACTTGAACTCAACCTAATGTAGAGGCTCGAACCATTCCGATTGTAGGAACTGTAACACCACATTAAGATCCCAGGGTGCCGTAGGAATCACAAAGGGAGGCTGGATGTGCAGAACCCCTTTCAAGAAAGTCTGAACCTCAGGGAAGGAAGCCAGTTGTTTCTGGAAGAAAATGGACAAGGCTGAAATCTGGACCTTAATGGATCCCAAACGCAGGCCCATATCAACACCTGCTTGCAGGAAGAGGAGAAACCGCCCAAGCTGAAACTCCACCATAGTAAACTTATTGGATTCACACCAAGACATATACTTTTTCCAAATGTGATGGTAATGTTTAGACGTTACTCCTTTCCTAGCCTGTATCAGGGTAGGAATAACCTTGTTCGGAATGCCCTTCCGAGGTAAGATCTGGCGCTCAACCTCCTTGCCGTCAAACGGAGTCATGGTGAGTCTTGACAAGCGAACGGCCCCTGTTGCAGAAAGTCCTCTCGAAGAGGAAGAGGCCTCGGATCTTCCAGCAGTAGCTCCAGAATATCCACATACCAAGCCCTTCTTGGCCAGTCCGGAGCAATGAGTATTGCCCGAACTCTTGTTCTCTTTATGAGCTTTAGAATCCTTGGGATGAGCGGAAGTGGAGGGAACACGTACACTGACTTGAACACCCACAAAGTTACCAAGGCGTCCATCGCCACTGCTTGTGGGTCTCGTGACCTGGTACAGTACCGCCGAAGCTTCTTGTTGAGACGGAAGGCCATCCATCATGTCTATTTGAGGTACACCCCAAAGACTTGTCACCTCCGTGAACACCTCCGGATGGAGTCCCAACTCTCCTGGATGGAGATTGTGCCTACTGACGAAGTCCACTTCCCAGTTGTCCACTCCCGGAATGAAGATTGCTGACAGCGCCACTGTGTGCCTTTTTCCCAGAGGAGTATTCTTGTTACCTCTGCCATTGCAGCTCTACTCTTCGTTCCGCCCTGTCGGTTTATGTAGGCCTCTGGACAAAAGAAGACGTATAGTCTATAAGGCTATGCACAGGCTTAATTAATGTAGACAATAATAAGAAAAAAGTATATTCATTCAGAAACCAGCCTTAGGAATCACATTGGAGAGGCAAAATGCCATTACCTGTCTATATCTGAGCTGGAGTTGCACCTGTAAGCATTATACAGTATCTAGAAGAAAGGGAGAGGAGAATGACCACAAGACGGTCATCTACCAAAGAAGGCTTACTTTGTGGCGCACTCTTTTGTTTAAGTCGAATATGTAATGGCTATGAAATTAAAACTTAACATTTATTGAATATTTTTATAATATTGTGACCAAAGTCAGACATAAACAACATATATCGGTCAATATTGACCTACAATAATCCCAGAAAAGGGGATTTGTATCACTGTGTAGTGAAAATATGTATAAGCGGTTAGGGTTCACTGATATAAGTATTAATATCAAATTAGAATTCCTTTTGTATATAGCCACACTTATATTACAACAGTGAGAAATGTAGAACGAAAGTGAAAATGTAATATAGAACAATTTTTGTCGGGTTGTTATACACTTTAAGAGATCCTTCCAAGTGAATCACTGGGTCTCTATTTAATAACCCGATTAGCGGTCCTCGTTATCTCAGCTGATGCACTCCTCCTTTAATTAGGTGAAATGGAGAGCAATGTCCTCTAAGAAGGCAGGAGTAGTGGGTATTAATTAAATCACAATAAGTGATAATTACCAACACACCGTAAAGCCTTAGAGTATTGATCAGGTCACTAGATTATGATGCAGCATCCCGGATATAAGTCGTAGATGTGAATGCACCATGATCATCATTCCCAAATTATATAAACGTTTATCAGTATGGACACTGTGTCCTTTTTGCCTGCATGTACTTTTAAACAATGTTATGCAAACATGTGTCACAGTGGTAGATGATTGATAGTAGAGACAGAGGGCTAGTGAAAATAAGTGCCAATCAGATCACTGGCAACAATGTAATACCCTCTAAAAATATTTAGACATTTATCAGCATAAACACTGTACCCTTTTGTTTAAATGTATCAGCCTATATATAATCAGTCCCTGATTGAGTCAGGCTGTAAAAGTGCACTACAAAAAAACACACAAGTCAGTGATCCACATGGCATACATATAGGTGACATGAACTTAAATCTGGGCACTCATTAGTAATCCATAAATGTATGCATATTATAATAACCATAGATATAGAAGGCAAACGTATATCTATATTACTTTGAGAAGATAAAGGTATCCCAGCAACTATCGGTCAGTTCCCCTTTCTGCTGTCGTCCCATGTGCATTAAATCAGTGAATGGGAACGATGAGAGTTCGGGTAACACCAGTTGCTGGGACAGAAGGAAGAAGTGCGAGTTGCTTCTGCTGTCCACAAGCCGGACTCCCACTCCCCTGTTGTGTCGCCACAGTACAGAGGCAGCGGGAGACCTTTTGTGGATGAGAGAGCCGCTCTGAGTCGCATAGAGAGCGGGTGTGTATCACCATTAGTGTATGCACGCTGAGTGCGGAGAACCGCTCACGTGACCAGACGCCGGGTCGGGTTTGAGGATTCCACGCTCCCGGAAACTGTATGTGTCTGGTTTGCCGATGACGTACGTTTCACTACAGGCTTGTTCACATCGGTGTCTGACAAGTCTGCCAGAGCTGTTTAAGTAGCAAAACTATTAGAGGCATAGCTTTCAATTGTGCAGATTAATTAAGCTCTTAGATCCTAATAATCGAGCAGAATAATGCGAATTTAATTCTATTTTTAATGTAACTAGCAATATAAAATCCGGTGCGTGACGATATTCAGTAAATTAGTGGTAACTTAAATACCAGTCCTACTATGTGTAATAATAATTAGCCCGGATGGTCAAATGAGTTAATTAGACAATAATTGGATTAATTTTCCTAAATGCGGAGTGTGGGTAAAATCTAATTATAACTGATACCTCATAGCGGGTATGTCTTCCATTGAGGGCTAGGATGATAATTTGAAGAGCCAAGATTATGTAGGCCACCATCGTTACATTGTCCGACTGCACCTGAATGGCCTGATCTTGCAGAAGATGTGCCGCTTGTAGAAGACTGTTGTACACGGCTCTTAGTTCAAGAATGTTAACTGGAAGAATGGATTCCAGACTTGACCACGTTCCTTGGAAGGTTTCCCCTTGGGTGGCTGCGCCCCAACCTTTGAGACTTGCACCCATGGTTAGAAGGATCCAGTTCTGAATCCCGAACCTGCGGCCCTCAAGTAGGTGAGGCCGTTGTAGCCACCAGAGGAGTGAAAACCTGGCTTTCGGCGACAGACGTATCCTCTGGTGCATGTGCAGGTGAGATCCCGACCACTTGTCTAGGAGATCCAGTTGGAAGGGCCGTGCATGAAATCTTCCGTACTGAAGAGCCTCGTAGGAGGCAACCATCTTCCCCAGAAGGTGAATGCACTGATGAACTGATACCCGGGCAGACTTCAAGACATCCCAGACCAGTGTTTGTATCACCAACGCTTTCTCCACCGGTAGAAATACCCTCTGCACTTCCGTGTCAAGGATCAAGCCTAGGAAAGACAATCTCCTTGTCGGCTCCAAATGTGACTTTGGAAGATTCAGGATCCATCCATGATCCCTGAGCAGTCGAGTCGTGAGCGCAATGGACTGCAACAACCTCTCCCTGGAAGATGCCTTTATCAGCAGATCGTCCAGACATGGAATTATATTCACCCCCTGTCTGTAGGTGGAGGAGACTCATCATCTCTGCCATTACCTTGGTGAACACCCTCGGTGTAGTGGAGAGGCCGAATGGCAGTGCCTGGAACTGATAGTGACAGTCTAACAGCGCAAATCTGAGATAAGCCTGGTGTGGCGGCCAAATCTGGATGTGGAGGTACGCATCCTTGATATCTAAGGCTACCAGAAACTCTCCTTCCTCCAGACCTGAGATCACCGCTCTCAGAGATTCCATTTTGAACTTGAATTCCCTCAGATTAGGGTTTAACGACTTCAGGTTCAAAATTGGTCTGACCGAACCATCCGATTTCGGTACCACAAATAGGTTTGAATAGTAAGCCTTGTTTTTTAGACGAGGTGGAACTGGAACAATGACATGTGACGTTTCCAACTTTTGAATGGCTTCCTGTAGGATAGCCCTTTCTGACAGCAAAGCTGGCAAGCCTGATTTGAAAAATCTGTGAGGTGGGAGCTCTTGAAACTCCAGTCTGTACCCTTGGGATACAATATCTTGTACCCAGGGATCCAGGCCGGATGACACCCAGACGTGACCGAAACGTCTGATTCTCGCTCCCACCTGCCCGTTTTCCAGGCTGTGAGGTCCACCGTCATGCTGAGGATTTTGAGGAAACAGAGGCAGGCTTCTGTTCCTGGGAACCTGCGGGTGCAGGTTTTTTGGATTTTGCCCGACCACCTCTAAAGAAAGTGGTAGGAGGTGTGGACCTTCAAGCCTTTGGGGTCCGAAAGGACTGCGTTGTGGATGTAGAAGAGGGTTTCTTCGTTGTCTGAGTGGCTGAGGGAAGAAAGGTTGACTTACCAGCAATTGCCGTGGAAATCCGCGCATCCAATGCTTCCCCAAATAGAGCCTAACCTGTGAAGGGTAGGTTCTCCACATTTCTCCTGGACTCCGTGTCTGCCGACCACTGGCGTAGCCAGAGTCCCCTGCGTGCTGAGACAGCCATGGAAGATGTCCTTGCATTCAGATGACCCAGGTCCTTCATGGCCTCCACCATGAAACCCGTAGAATCCTGTATGTTACGTAAAAACATTTCAATGTCACTTCTATCCATAGAATCTAATTCCTCTAGTAATGTGCCTGACCACTTTACTATGGCTTTAGAAATCCATGCACAGGCAATAGTGGGCCTTAACGCCACGCCTGAAGCAGTGTATATCTTGCGGTCTGCCGATTCTTTTAAAGCGGTAGACCCAGTGACAGGTAAAACCACCTTTTTTGACAGTCTAGATACAGAAGCGTCTACTATAGGTGGATTTTCCCACTTTTTCCTATCCTCCTCATGGAAAGAAAAAGCAACGAAAACCCTTTTTGGGATCTGGATTTTCCCAGGATTTTTCAAATAATGCATTTAATTCTTTAGACACAGGGAAGGTCAGGGAGGCTATCTTATAGTCTGTAAAGTAAGCCTCCTCAACCAGCTCAGGTGGTTTGTCAGTAATGTGTAACAGATTTCTAATGGTCTCAATCATGAGTTGCACCCCCTTTGCCAGGGAAGCCTCACTCCCCCGCATATCCCCGTCACCGTCTGCCGTGTCAGAGTCGGTATCCGTGTCGACTTGCATAATCTGGGCAAGGGCACCTTTCTTTGGGTATATACCAGGGAAATTTGAGGTAGTGGGAACAGAACCAGACAAAACTTCCACAGATTTTCTCAAAACCTGTGTTTCAGTGTCATTATGGGCTACCCTAGAAGCAATCTGGGATAACATGCCCTTAATGGAAGCTAGCCACTGTGGGTCAGATTCAGAAGGCTGAGACATAATATTACATTCCTGAGTACATGGAATGGATACCTCTGGAGAAGATACATATTCTGCCGCACAAGACACACAGTCCCTGGACATGGTAATGTGAGAGATTTGCACACACACAGGAAATTGTCAGACAGAGTTTCCCCCATGTACCTTCAGAGAAACACAGAGTTAATAGAGCCAGCACACACAGCACCCCAGTAGGCAGTTATAGAATAAATGCCCGGCACTGACTGTGCACCCTTAATAGTCTACACAGTGAATATACACTCTCCCCCCCCCCCCCTTCTACAGCCACCTGGAACCGCACAGGATAGCTGGAGTTATGTTAAGGGTCAGCGCTCCCTGTCAGCGTCTCTGAGTGACGATCTGCAGGGAGAAAATGGCGCTGGTGAGCTGCTGGGTCCACTCTGAGAAGCTCCGCCCCCAAACATGGCGCGTCTTCCCGCACTTTGTATGATTATACTGGCCTGAGGTATAGTGGCTAGCAGTAGTACTGATGTCCCTGATAGCAGTAGTGACCAGTTGGAAGGGTAATGCGCTGGCCTAGGGCGCCTCTCACAGCGCCGCACCTGAGTACCGCTGAGCCTCTGGAGCGCAGCTTCAGTACTGCGCTCCCACCCTGTTGCCGCCATTCACACTGGTTCCCCACTTGTCGGGTCGCCGGTGACACACTCACCACCGCGATCTTCTGGCACTGTTAGGGGGTGGCGGATTGCTGCGGGAGTGAGCGGTCGCCTCGGGGGCTAACAATCATCACCCTCAGGAGCTTAATGTCCTGTCAGCGGAGATAGTGGCCATTAACCTCAGAGGGTTGGACACAACTCCCCCCCCTAAGTCCCACAAAGCAGGAAGGCTGTTGCCAGCAGCCTCCCTGTGCCTAATTACTATTAAAAAATAATAAAACCAGAGAAACTCTAGGAGCTCCCTTAGCTGTGACGGGCTCCACAGGGCACATTTTCTAAACTGAGTCTGATAGGAGGGGCATAAAGGGAGGAGCCAGCCCACACTCTCAAACTCTTAAAGTGTCCATGGCTCCTGGTGGACCCGTCTATACCCCATGGTACTAATATGGACCCCAGCATCCTCTAGGACGTAAGAGAAAATAACATTATAATCCACAGTACATTATCACGGTATTAACATAACTTGTGTAATATAATAATATGCTAACATAGGTTTCCTTATATAAGTGCATAAGGATTTTTTTTTCTTCAGTGCTCTGAGAGAAATAACGCAAGCGTTTTAGATGAATGGCGTATTGCAGGCAGTCAGTATTGAAATATAGGGACATTATAAAAAGGGACAAACGTATAACAACCTAGGACAGTTCTTAGGAATTGGGCACAGTCCGCTACTATTACAGGTTGAGTATCCCATATCCAAATATTCCGAAATATGGAATATCCCGAAATACGGAATTTAAGTGAGGGTGAGAAAGTGAAACCTTTGTTTTCTGATGGCTCAATGTACACAAACTTTGTTTAATACACAAAGTTATTAAAACTATCGTATTAAATGACCTTCAGGCTGTGTGTATAAGGTGTATATGACACATAAATGCATTCTGTGCTTAGACTTGGGTCCCATGATGGTCATTATGGTATGCAATTATTCCAAAATACGGAGAAATCCGATATCCAAAATACTTCTGGTCCCAGGCGTTTTGGATAAGGGAGACTCAACCTGTACTCCCTTAGGAGTCTGCAAAGCAGGATATAATATACCACTAGAAACAAACAGCAATAAAATAGAAATCCAGAGACATGCTATAAAGTATTTGGTTTGCAGTTTGCCTTCCAGTCAAGTGTAACAATATAAACATATTCTTGGATTACCTAAGAGACAGCGATGGCTGATAACAGGGAGACTGAGGACAGAGGGAGAGGATGTCAGGAAAAGTTCACTGCAGTTAATCAACAACCTATAGGAGAAAATGGTCACTGTAAGGTCAGCAGCCACAGGGACAGTGGGACCCAAGCAGGGGATAAAATCTACTATGATGGGAGTTCTATCTAAGATGGGATGTTGCCCATAGCAACCAATCAGGTTCCAGGTATTATCTTCTAGAAGGTGCTAGATAAATAAGAAGTAGAATCTGATTGGTTGCTATGGGCAACATCTCATCTTGAATAGAACTCCCATCTTAGTAATTTTACCCCCAGGTGTGTGACAGTACTATTATGTACCGCTTACTTAGCAGTCCGGAGCATCAGAGATGAGCAACCTCTGACCGCCCAGTCATTTATTTATATAGCGCACACATATACCGCAGCGCTTTACAGTGCCTGTCCCATTGGAGCTTACAATCTATATTCTCCATCACATATACACACTAGGGTTAATGATTTGTCAGAAGCTAATTAACCTATCAGCATGTTTTTGGAGTGTGGGAGGAAACCAGAGCACCCACAGGAAACCAACAAAAACATGGAGACAACATACAAACAACACACGCAGTCTTGTAGGTTCACTTCTGAGCGTTGGGTTGTAAAACCAGGTGCATCTGATTGTGTTAATGCCCAATATTTAAAAGGGCAATGCTATTACAAGCGCATCTGTAGGAAAAAATAAGAATTTACTTACCGATAATTCTATTTCTCGGAGTCCGTAGTGGATGCTGGGGTTCCTGAAAGGACCATGGGGGAATAGCGGCTCCGCAGGAGACAGGGCACAAAAAGTAAAGCTTTAGGATCAGGTGGTGTGCACTGGCTCCTCCCCCTATGACCCTCCTCCAAGCCTCAGTTAGGATACTGTGCCCGGACGAGCGTACACAATAAGGAAGGATTTTGAATCCCGGGTAAGACTCATACCAGCCACACCAATCACACTGTACAACCTGTGATCTGAACCCAGTTAACAGTATGATAACAGCGGAGCCTCTGAAAAGATGGCTCACAACAATAATAACCCGATTTTTGTAACTATGTACAAGTATTGCAGATAATCCGCACTTGGGATGGGCGCCCAGCATCCACTACGGACTCCGAGAAATAGAATTATCGGTAAGTAAATTCTTATTTTCTCTATCGTCCTAGTGGATGCTGGGGTTCCTGAAAGAACCATGGGGATTATACCAAAGCTCCCAAACGGGCGGGAGAGTGCGGATGACTCTGCAGCACCGAATGAGAGAACTCCAGGTCCTCCTTAGCCAGGGTATCAAATTTGTAGGATTTTACAAACGTGTTTGCCCCTGACTAAATAGCCGCTCGGCAAAGTTGTAAAGCCGAGACCCCTCGGGCAGCCGCCCAAGATGAGCCCACCTTCCTTGTGGAATGGGCATTTACATATTTTGGCTGTGGCAGGCCTGCCACAAAATGTGCAAGCTGAATTGTATTACACATCCAACTAGCAATAGTCTGCTTAGAAGCAAGAGCACCCAGTTTGTTGGGTGCATACAGGATAACAGCAAGTCAGTTTTCCTGACTCCAGCCGTCCTGGAACCTATATTTTCAGGGCCCTGACAACATCTAGCAACTTGGAGTCCTCCAAGTCCCTAGTAGGTGCAAGGCACCACAATAAGCTGGTTCAGGTGAAACACTGACACCACCTTAGGGAGAGAACTGGGGACGAGTCCGCAGCTCTGCCCTGTCCAAATGGACAAACAGATATGGGCTTTTTTGAGAAAAAAAACCCACCAATTTGACACTCGCCTGGTCCAGGCCAGGTCCAAGAGCATGATCACTTTTCATGTGAGATGCTTCAAATCCACAGATTTGACTGGTTTTAAACCAATGTGATTTGAGGAATCCCAGAACTACGTTGAGATCCCACAGTGCCACTGGAGGCACAAAAGGGGGTTGTATATGCAATACTCCCTTGACAAACTTCTGGACTTCAGGAACTGAAGCCAATTCTTTCTGGAAGAAAAATCGACAGGGCCGAAATTTGAACCTTAATGGACCCCAATTTGAGGCCCATAGACACTCCTGTTTGCAGGAAATGCAGGAATCGACCGAGTTGAAATTTCTTCGTGGGGCCTTTCTGGCCTCGCACCACGCAACATATTTTTTCCACATGTGGTGATAATGTTGTGCGGTCACTTCCTTTCTGGCTTTGACCAGGGTAGGAATGACCTCTTCCGGAATGCCTTTTTCCCTTAGGATCCGGCGTTCCACCGCCATGCCGTCAAACGCAGCTGCGGTAAGTCTTGGAACAGACATGGTACTTGCTGAAACAAGTCCCTTCTTAGCGGCAGAGGCCATAAGTCCTCTGTGAGCATCTCTTGAAGTTCCGGGTACCAAGTCCTTCTTGGCCAATCCGGAGCCATGAGTATAGTTCTTACTCCTCTACGTCTTATAAATCTCAGTACCTTAGGTATGATAAGCAGAGGATGGAACACATACACCGACTGGTACACCCACGGTGTTACCAGAACGTCCACAGCTATTGCCTGAGGGTCTCTTAACCTGGCGCAATACCTGTCCCGTTTTTTGTTCAGACGGGACGCCATCATGTCCACCTTTGGTATTTCCCAACGGTTTACAATCATGTGGAAAACTTCCCGATGAAGTTTTCACTCTGCCGGGTGGAGGTCGTGCCTGCTGAGGAAGTCTGCTTCCCAGTTTCCATTCCCGGAATGAAACACTGCTGACAGTGCTATCACATGATTTTCCGCCCAGCGAAAAGTCCTTGCAGTTTTTGCCATTGCCCTCCTGCTTCTTGTGCCGCCCTGTCTATTTACGTGGGCGACTGCCGTGATGTTTTTCCCACTGGATCAATACCGGCTGACCTTGAAGCAGAGGTCTTGCTAAGCTTACAGCATTATAAATTTAGCCTTAGCTCCAGTATATTTATGTGGAGAAAAGTCTCCAGACTTGATCACACTCCCTGGAAATTTTTTTTTTTCCTTGTGTGACTGCTCCCCAGCCTCTCGGGCTGGCCTCCGTGGTCACCAGCATCCAATCCTGAATGCCGAATCTGCGGCCCTCTAGAAGATGAGCACTCTGTAACCACCACAGGAGAGACACCCTTGTCCTTGGATATAGGGTTATCCGCTGATGCATCTGAAGATGCGATCCGGACCATTTGTCCAGCAGATCCCACTGAAAAGTTCTTGCGTGAAATCTGCCGAATGGAATTGCTTCGTAGGAAGTCACCATTTTTACCAGGACCCTTGTGCAATGATGCACTGATTTTAGGAGGTTCCTGACTAGCTCGGATAACTCCCTGGCTTTCTCTTCCGGGAGAAAAACCTTTTTCTGGACTGTGTCCAGAATCATCCCTAAGCACAGGAGACTTGTCGTCGGGATCAGCTGCGATTTTGGAATATTTAGAATCCACCCGTGCTGTTGTAGCAGTATCCGAGATAGTGCTACTCCGACCTCCAACTGTTCCCTGGACTTTGCCCTTATCAGGAGATCGTCCAAGTAAGGGATAATTAAGACGCCTTTTCTTCGAAGAAGAATCATCATTTCGGCCATTACCTTGGTAAAGACCCGGGGTGCCGTGGACAATCCAAACGGCAGCGTCTGAAACTGATAGTGACAGTTCTGTACCACGAACCTGAGGTACCCTTAGTGAGAAGGGCAAATTTGGGACATGGAGGTAAGCATCCCTGATGTCTCGGGACACCATATAGTCCCCTTCTTCCTGGTTCGTTATCACTGCTCTGAGTGACTCCATCTTGATTTGAACCTTTGTAAGTGTTCAAATTTTTTTAGATTTAGAATAGGTCTCACCTAGCCTTCTGGCTTCAGTACCACAATATAGTGTGGAATAATACCCCTTTTCTTGTTGTAGGAGGGGTAATTTAATTATCACCTGCTGGGAATACAGCTTGTGAATTGTTTCCCATACTGCCTCCTTGTCGGAGGGAGACCTTGGTAAAGCAGACTTCAGGAGCCTGCGAAGGGGAAACGTCTCGACATTCCAATCTGTACCCCTGGGATACTACTTGTAGGATCCAGGGGTCCTGTACGGTCTCAGCGTCATGCTGAGAGCTTGTCAGAAGCGGTGGAATGCTTCTGTTCCTGGGAATGGGCTGCCTGCTGCAGTCTTCTTCCCTTTCCTCTATCCCTGGGCAGATATGACTCTTATAGGGACGAAAGGACTGAGGCTGAAAAGACGGTGTCTTTTTCTGCAGAGATGTGACTTAGGGTAAAAACGGTGGATTTTCCAGCAGTTGCCGTGGCCACCAGGTCCGATGGACCGACCCCAAATAACTCCTCTTCCTTTATACGGCAATACACCTTTGTGCCGTTTGGAATCTTAAATGCTCTATAGTCAATAAAATACTGTCCCTGTCAAGGGTATCAATATTTTTAGTCAGGGAATCCGACCAAGCCACCCCAGCTCTGCACATCCAGGCTGAGGCGATCGCTGGTCGCAGTATAACACCAGTATGTGTGTATATACTTTTTATGATATTTTCCAGCCTCCTGTCAGCTGGCTCCTTGAGGACGGCCCTATCTATAGACGGTACCGCCACTTGTTTTGATAAGCGTGTGAGCGCCATATCCACCCTAAGGGGTGTTTCCCAACGCGCCCTAACTTCTGGCGGGAAAGGGTATACCGCCAATAATTTTCAATCGGGGGGAACCCACGCATCATCACACACTTCATTTAATTTATCTGATTCAGGAAAAACTACGGTAGTTTTTTCACATCCCACATAATACCCTCCTTTGTGGTACTTGTAGTATCAGAAATATGTAACACCTCCTTCATTGCCCTTAACGTGTGGCCCTAATAAGGAATACGTTTGTTTATTCACCGTCGACACTGGATTCAGTGTCCGTGTCTGTGTCTGTGTCGACCGACTAAAGTAAACGGGCGTTTTTAAAACCCCTGACGGTGTTTTTGAGACGTCTGGACCGGTACTAATTGTTTGTCGGCCGTCTCATGTCGTCAACCGACCTTGCAGCGTGTTGACATTATCACGTAATTCCCTAAATAAGCCATCCATTCCGGTGTCGACTCCCTAGAGAGTGACATCACCATTACAGGCAATTGCTCCGCCTCCTCACCAACATCGTCCTCATACATGTCGACACACACGTACCGACACACAGCACACACACAGGGAATGCTCTGATAGAGGACAGGACCCACTAGCCCTTTGGAGAGACAGAGGGAGAGTTTGCCAGCACACACCAAAAATGCTATAATTATATAGGGACAACCTTATATAAGTGTTTTCCCTTATAGCATCTTTTTTATATATTTCTAACGCCAAATTAGTGCCCCCCCTCTCTGTTTTAACCCTGTTTCTGTAGTGCAGTGCAGGGGAGAGCCTGGGAGCCTTCCCTCCAGCCTTTCTGTGAGGGAAAATGGCGCTGTGTGCTGAGGAGATAGGCCCCGCCCCTTTTTCGGCGGCCTCGTCTCCCGCTCTTTAACGGATTCTGGCAGGGGTTAAATATCTCCATATAGCCCCCGGAGGCTATATGTGAGGTATTTTTTGCCAAAAATAGGTTTACATTTGCCTCCCAGGGCGCCCCCCTCCCAGCGCCCTCAGTGACTGCCGTGTGAAGTGTGCTGAGAGGAAATGGCGCACAGCTGCAGTGCTGTGCGCTACCTTAAGAAGACCGAGGAGTCTTCTGCCGCCGATTCTGGACCTCTTCTCGTTTCAGCATCTGCAAGGGGGCCGGCGGCGAGGCTCCGGTGACCATCCAGGCTGTACCTGTGATCGTCCCTCTGGAGCTAATGTCCAGTAGCCAAAGAAGCCAATCCATCCTGCACGCAGGTGAGTTCACTTCTTCTCCCCTAAGTCCCTCGTTGCAGTGATCCTGTTGCCAGCAGGACTCACTGTAAAATAAAAAACCTAAGCTAAACTTTTCTAAGCAGCTCTTTAGGAGAGCCACCTAGATTGCACCCTTCTCGGCCGGGCACAAAAATCTAACTGAGGCTTGGAGGAGGGTCATAGGGGGAGGAGCCAGTGCACACCACCTGATCCTAAAGCTTTACTTTTTGTGCCCTGTCTCCTGCGGAGCCGCTATTCCCCCATGGTCCTTTCAGGAACCCCAGCATCCACTAGGACGATAGAGAAAGATGTCTCCTGCCAGCATTGCAGATCTGAAGACGCATCCTCGGATCGATGTTTGCCGCCAGTGTATTGCCAAATTAAGGGGCTTATTCATTATCCAGAGCCCATTTGCCCCCGATAGTTAAGGAGCCAATTCAACTGTGACCCCCTAACACCTACAATGACGCTGCTAATTAGAAGCACCCACGCTTGGCCCGGCAGTGTTAGTGCGCATGCGTGACCCGAAAGGGCAGCCATGGGCTGAGGGATCCAATCTGTTAGCTCTTCACAAGCCAGCGCTGCTTCCAGTGGCGTAACTACTGCCCCCGCAGTCCTCGCGGTGGCTTGGGGGCGCCACTGATTTACAGCAGACTGACATGCGGACGAGCGTCCGCATGTCAGTCTGCAGTCTCCTTCCCTCCGCCGCTTGTTGGAGGGACACGGAGGGCACAGCGCGCCTCCCTGTGTCCCTCCTGCTGCATCATCTCCGGCGGCCGCGGGTCTAATAGGGGGAAGTGCCGTCCGTGAGCTCTAATTGGCTCACGAACCGGCACTTCCCCCTATTAGACCCGCGGCCGCCGGAGATGATGCAGCAGGAGGGACACAGGAGAGACGAGCTGTGCCCTCCGTGTCCCTCCAAAAAGCGACTGCGGGGGTGGGGTGGTGGGGGGGTAAATATCTGGCACTGGGGGCATATATGGCACGGGGGGGGGGGGGGAGGGAGGAATATCTGGCATTGGGGCATTTCTGGCACTGGGGGCATATCTGGCACTGGGGGGGGGGGGATATCTGGCACTGGGGCATATATGGCACTGGGGGGGAACATCTGGCACTGGGGGCATATATGGCACTGGGGGGGGATATCTGGCACTGGGGGCATATATGGCACGGGGGGCATATATGGCACTGGGGGGAATATCTGGCACAGGGGGCATATATGGCACTGGGGGGGGGGATATCTGGCACTGGGGCATATATGGCACTGGGGGAATATCTGGCACTGGGGGCATATATGGCACTGGGGGGATATCTGGCACTGGGGGCATATATGGCACGGGGGGAATATCTGGCACTGGGGGGGAATATCTGGCACTGGGGGCATATATGGCACGGGGGGAATATCTGGCACTGGGGGGAATATCTGGCACTGGGGGCATATATGGCACTGGGGGCATATATGGCACTGGGGGCATATTTGGCACTGGGGGGGAATATATGGCACTGGGGGCATATCTGGCACTGGGGGCATATGTGGCACTGGGGGGGGGATATCTGGCACTGGGGGGGAATATCTGGCACTGGGGGCATATGTGGCACTGGGGGGGTATATGTGTACCTGGCACATGGGGGGGGGACTATATTTGGCACTGGGGCATGTAAGTACCTGGCACCGTGGGGGAATATCTGGCACTGGGGACATATGTGGCACTGGGAGCACAGCCCTAGCAACAAGGACTACCTCCTAGCAACGAGCATGACACCCAGTGCATGAAACACTTGGCAACGAGCATGACACCCAGTGCATGAAACACCTGGCAACGAGCATGACACCCAGTGCATGAAACCCCTGGCAACGAGCATGACACCCTGAGCATGAAAACCCCTGGCACCGTGCATGGAACCAAGAGCATGAAACCCCTGGCAACGAGCATGACACCCAGTGCATGAAACCCCTGACAGCGAGCAGGTAATTGAAAAGTAATTAGAAGCCTTACTGTAGGACTTAATGTGTAATGGGCATTACGGTGTGTGGCATAATGTATCACGGACATTGCGGTGTGTGTCATAATGTGTCACAGGCATAACGGTGTATGGTATACTATATCGCGGGCATTGTGATATGTGGTATTATGTCTCAGGGTCATTGCAGTGTGTGGCATAATGTATCACGGACATTGCGGTGTGTGTCATAATGTGTCAGGCATTACGGTGTGTGGTATACTATATCACGGGCATTGTGGTATGTGGTATAATGTCTCAGGGTCATTGCAGTGTGGCATAATACATAACGGGCATTGCGATGTGTGGCATAGGGTATAACGGGCAGGGCATTGCGGTATGTGTCACAGGCATTACGGTGTATGGTATACTATATCACGGGCATTGTGGTATAATGTCTCAAGGTCATTGCAGTGTGTGGCATAATGTGTCACAGGCATTGTATGTGCTATAATGTATCGGGCATTGCAGTGTGTGGCATAATGTATCACGGACATTGCGGTGTGTGTCATAATGTGTCACAGACATTGTATGTGCTATAATGTATCAGGGGCATTGCAGTGTGTAGCATAATGTATAACGGGCATTGCGATTCCTGTCATAATGTGTCACAGGCATTACGGTGTGTGGCATAATGTGTCACAGACATTACGGTGTATGGCATAATGTGTCGGGGGCATTACAGTGTGTGCATATTGTGTCGTGCATTATTGTGTGCGGCATAATGTCTAAGGGCCATTGCAGTATGTGGCATAATGTATACTGGGCATTACTATAAGGAGGAAAAATGACAAATAATGTAAGGGGCATGAATCAGGATTATTTTTCTTTCCTGTGGTGGCCAACGTATGGGCGTGCAGGTTGCAAAACTGGGGTATAAGGTAGTCTTTTCCTGCAATGCCACGCCCCTTTATGCGAAACCACGCCCACTCCAACAAAACCACACCCCTTTTTTTGGCGCGCGCATATTTATCCCTTTCTTGCTCCCAATTATGGAGCATGAAGGGGGGGGCGCCGAAGAATTTTTTGGCTTGGGGGAGAAAAAATAAGAATTTACTTACCGATAATTCTATTTCTCGGAGTCCGTAGTGGATGCTGGGGTTCCTGAAAGGACCATGGGGGATAGCGGCTCCGCAGGAGACAGGGCACAAAAAGTAAAGCTTTAGGATCAGGTGGTGTGCACTGGCTCCTCCCCCTATGACCCTCCTCCAAGCCTCAGTTAGGATACTGTGCCCGGACGAGCGTACACAATAAGGAAGGATTTTGAATCCCGGGTAAGACTCATACCAGCCACACTAATCACACTGTACAACCTGTGATCTGAACCCAGTTAACAGTATGATAACAGCGGAGCCTCTGAAAAGATGGCTCACAAAAATAATAACCCGATTTTTGTAACTATGTACAAGTAATGCAGATAATCCGCACTTGGGATGGGCGCCCAGCATCCACTACGGACTCCGAGAAATAGAATTATCGGTAAGTAAATTCTTATTTTCTCTATCGTCCTAGTGGATGCTGGGGTTCCTGAAAGGACCATGGGGATTATACCAAAGCTCCCAAACGGGCGGGAGAGTGCGGATGACTCTGCAGCACCGAATGAGAGAACTCCAGGTCCTCCTTAGCCAGGTTATCAAATTTGTAGGATTTTACAAACGTGTTTGCCCCTGACTAAATAGCCGCTCGGCAAAGTTGTAAAGCCGAGACCCCTCGGGCAACCGCCCAAGATGAGCCCACCTTCCTTGTGGAATGGGCATTTACATATTTTGGCTGTGGCAGGCCTGCCACAGAATGTGCAAGCTGAATTGTATTACACATCCAACTAGCAATAGTCTGCTTAGAAGCAAGAGCACCCAGTTTGTTGGGTGCATACAGGATAACAGCAAGTCAGTTTTCCTGACTCCAGCCGTCCTGGAACCTATACTTTCAGGGCCCTGACAACATCCAGCAACTTGGAGTCCTCCAAGTCCCTAGTAGGCGCAAGGCACCACAATAAGCTGGTTCAGGTGAAACACTGACACCACCTTAGGGAGAGAACTGGGGACGAGTCCGCAGCTCTGCCCTGTCAGAATGGACAAATAGATATGGGCTTTTTTGAGAAAAAACCCACCAATTTGACACTCGCCTGGCCCAGGCCAGAGCCAAGAGCATGGTCACTTTTCATGTGAGATGCTTCAAATCCACAGATTTGACTGGTTTTAAACCAATGTGATTTGAGGAATCCCAGAACTACGTTGAGATCCCACAGTGCCACTGGAGGCACAAAAGGGGGTTGTATATGCAATACTCCCTTGACAAACTTCTGGACTTCAGGAACTGAAGCCAATTCTTTCTGGAAGAAAATCGTCAGGGCCGAAATTTGAACCTTAATGGGCCCCAATTTGAGGCCCATAGACACTCCTGTTTGCAGGAAATGCAGGAATCGACCGAGTTGAAATTTCTTCGTGGGGCCTTCCTGGCCTCACACCACGCAACATATTTTCGCCACATGTGGTGATAATGTTGTGCGGTTACCTCCTTCCTGGCTTTGACCAGGGTAGGAATGACCTCTTCCGGAATGCCTTTTTCCCTTAGGATCCGGCGTTCCACCGCCATGCCGTCAAACGCAGCCGCGGTAAGTCTTGGAACAGACATGGTACTTGCTGAAGCAAGTCCCTTCTTAGCGGCAGAGGCCATAAGTCCTCTGTGAGCATCTCTTGAAGTTCCGGGTACCAAGTCCTTCTTGGCCAATCCGGAGCCATGAGTATAGTTCTTACTCCTCTACGTCTTATAATTCTCAGTACCTTAGGTATGAGAAGCAGAGGAGGGAACACATACACCGACTGGTACACCCACGGTGTTACCAGAACGTCCACAGCTATTGCCTGAGGGTCTCTTGACCTGGCGCAATACCTGTCCCGTTTTTTGTTCAGACGGGACGCCATCATGTCCACCTTTGGTATTTCCCAACGGTTCACAATCATGTGGAAAAACTTCCCGATGAAGTTTCCACTCTCCCGGGTGGAGGTCGTGCCTGCTGAGGAAGTCTGCTTCCCAGTTTCCACTCCCGGAATGAAACACTGCTGACAGTGCTATCACATGATTTTCCGCCCAGCGAAAAGTCCTTGCAGTTTTTGCCATTGCCCTCCTGCTTCTTGTGCCGCCCTGTCTGTTTACGTGGGCGACTGCCGTGATGTTTTTCCCACTGGATCAATACCGGCTGACCTTGAAGCAGAGGTCTTGCTAAGCTTAGAGCATTATAAATTTACCCTTAGCTCCAGTATATTTATGTGGAGAAAAGTCTCCAGACTTGATCACACTCCCTGGAAATTTTTTTCCTTGTGTGACTGCTCCCCAGCCTCTCGGGCTGGCCTCCGTGGTCACCAGCATCCAATCCTGAATGCCGAATCTGCGGCCCTCTAGAAGATGAGCACTCTGTAACCACCACAGGAGAGACACCCTTGTCCTTGGATATAGGGTTATCCGCTGATGCATCTGAAGATGCGATCCGGACCATTTGTCCAGCAGATCCCACTGAAAAGTTCTTGCGTGAAATCTGCCGAATGGAATTGCTTCGTAGGAAGACACCATTTTTACCAGGACCCTTGTGCAATGATGCACTGACACTTTTCCTGGTTTTAGGAGGTTCTTGACTAGCTCGGATAACTCCCTGGCTTTCTCTTCCGGGAGAAACACCTTTTTCTGGACTGTGTCCAGAATCATCCCTAGGCACAGCAGACGTGTCGTCAGGATCAGCTGCGATTTTGGAATATTTAGAATCCATCCGTGCTGTTGTAGCAGTATCCGAGATAGTGCTACTCCGACCTCCAACTGTTCCCTGGACTTTGCCCTTATCAGGAGATCGTCCAAGTAAGGGGTAATTAAGACGCCTTTTCTTCGAAGAAGAATCATCATTTCGGCCATTACCTTGGTAAAGACCCGGGGTGCCGTGGACAATCCAAACGGCAGCGTCTGAAACTGACAGTGACAGTTCTATACCACGAACCTGAGGTACCCTTAGTGAGAAGGGCAAATTTGGGACATGGAGGTAAGCATCCCTGATGTCCCGGGACACTATATAGTCCCCTTCTTCCTGGTTCGTTATCACTGCTCTGAGTGACTCCATCTTGATTTGAACCTTTGTAAGTGTTCAAATTTTTTTAGATTTAGAATAGGTCTCACCTAGCCTTCTGGCTTCAGTACCACAATATAGTGTGGAATAATACCCCTTTCCTTGTTGTAGGAGGGGTAATTTGATTATCACCTGCTGGGAATACAGCTTGTGAATTTTTTCCCATACTGCCTCCTTGTCGGAGGGATACCTTGGTAAAGCAGACTTCAGGAGCCTGCGAGGGGGAAACGTTTCGACATTCCAATCTGTACCCCTGGGATACTACTTGTAGGATCCAGGGGTCCTGTACGGTCCCAGCGTCATGCTGAGAGCTTGGCAGAAGCGGTGGAAGGCTTCTGTTCCTGGGAATGGGCTGCCTGCTGCAGTCTTCTTCCCTTTCCTCTATCCCTGGGCAAATATGACTTTTATAGGGACGAAAGGACTGAGGCTGAAAAGACGGTGTCTTTTTCTGCAGAGATGTGACTTAGTGTAAAAACGGTGGATTTTCCAGCAGTTGCCGTGGCCACCAGGTCCGATGGACCGACCCCAAATAACTCCTCTTCCTTTATACGGCAATTTTGTGCCGTTTGGAATCTGCATCACCTGACCACTGTCGTGTCCATAAACATCTTCTGGCAGATATGGACATCGCACTTACTCTTGATGCCAGAGTGCAAATATCCCTCTGTGCATCTCGCATATATAGAAATGCATCCTTTAAATGCTCTATAGTCAATAAAATACTGTCCCTGTCAAGGGTATCAATATTTTTAGTCAGGGAATCCGACCAAGCCACCCCAGCTCTGCACATCCAGGCTGAGGCGATCGCTGGTCGCAGTATAACACCAGTATGTGTGTATATACTTTTATATGATATTTTCCAGCCTCTTGTCAGCTGGCTCCTTGAGGACGGCCCTATCTATAGACGGTACCGCCACTTGTTTTGATAAGCGTGTGAGCGCCTTATCCACCCTAAGGGGTGTTTATCGGGGGGAACCACGCATTTAATTTATCTGATTCAGGAAAAACTACAGGTAGTTTTTTCACATCCCACATAATACCCTCTTTTGTGGTACTTGTAGTATCAGAAATATGTAACACCTCCTTCATTGCCCTTAACGTGTGGCCCTAATAAGGAATACGTTTGTTTATTCACCGTCGACACTGGATTCAGTGTCCGTGTCTGTGTCTGTGTCGACCGACTAAGGTAAACGGGCGTTTTAAAACCCCTGACGGTGTTTTTGAGACGTCTGGACCGGTACTAATTGTTTGTCGGCCGTCTCATGTCGTCAACCGACCTTGCAGCGTGTTGACATTATCACGTAATTCCCTAAATAAGCCATCCATTCCGGTGTCGACTCCCTAGAGAGTGACATCACCATTACAGGCAATTGCTCCGCCTCCTCACCAACATCGTCCTCATACATGTCGACACACACGTACCGACACACAGCACACACACAGGGAATGCTCTGATAGAGGACAGGACCCACTAGCCCTTTGGAGAGACAGAGGGAGAGTTTGCCAGCACACACCAAAAAACGCTATAATTATATAGGGACAACCTTATATAAGTGTTTTCCCTTATAGCATCTTTTTATATATTTCTAACGCCAAATTAGTGCCCCCCCTCTCTGTTTTAACCCTGTTTCTGTAGTGCAGTGCAGGGGAGAGCCTGGGAGCCTTCCCTCCAGCCTTTCTGTGAGGGAAAATGGCGCTGTGTGCTGAGGAGATAGGCCCCGCCCCTTTTTCGGCGGCCTCGTCTCCCGCTCTTCAACGGATTCTGGCAGGGGTTAAATATCTCCATATAGCCTCTGGGGGCTATATGTGAGGTATTTTTTGCCAAAAAATAGGTTTACATTGCCTCCCAGGGCGCCCCCCTCCCAGCGCCCTGCACCCTCAGTGACTGCCGTGTGAAGTGTGCTGAGAGCAATGGCGCACAGCTGCAGTGCTGTGCGCTACCTTAAGAAGACTGAGGAGTCTTCTGCTGCCGATTCTGGACCTTCTTCTCTTTTCAGCATCTGCAAGGGGGCCGGCGGCGAGGCTCCGGTGACCATCCAGGCTGTACCTGTGATCGTCCCTCTGGAGCTAATGTCCAGTAGCCAAGAAGCCAATCCATCCTGCACGCAGGTGAGTTCACTTCTTCTCCCCTAAGTCCCTCGTTGCAGTGATCCTGTTGCCAGCAGGACTCACTGTAAAATAAAAAACCTAAGCTAAACTTTTCTAAGCAGCTCTTTAGGAGAGCCACCTAGATTGCACCCTTCTCGGCCGGGCACAAAAATCTAACTGAGGCTTGGAGGAGGGTCATAGGGGGAGGAGCCAGTGCACACCACCTGATCCTAAAGCTTTACTTTTTGTGCCCTGTCTCCTGCGGAGCCGCTATCCCCCATGGTCCTTTCAGGAACCCCAGCATCCACTAGGACGATAGAGAAATTTCTAGTTACGCCACTGGCTGCTTCCCATTGGGCACTGGGTACCAACGCCATTTAAAGATGGCATATGTTCCCGCAGAAAGTTTTGGGAGTTTGCTGAATATTAAGTGGCCCCACTGGGCCCCTAATAATAAACGGGATCGTTACTAAGGGGGAGATGTACTAAACAGTGAAAAGAGTGGGGAAGGGAGTCAATGGCCAAGTTGCCCATGGTAACCAATCAGCACTGAAGTAACATTTATCATTTTCATGCTATAAAATTATACATAGCAGCTGATTGGTTGTAGAAAGTAAGCTCTCACGAGCAGGGCCCTCTTCCCTCCTGTGCTTTTACATCTCTTACTTAACCTATCTTCTTTTCAATACTCCCTTTGACGGCACCAAATCCCTCTTTTTTTTTGCCGCCCTGATATTTATTTCAGTGTTGTCTGACGCAGCTTTGTTTATGTCCCCTGTACGTGTCCTACATTGTCTTCAACTGTAAGTCACTGTTTTCGTGTTTTGCCTCTGTACCCTGTAATTGGGCGCTGCGGATCCCTTGTGGCGCCTTATAAATACAGGATAATAATAATGGGGGTAATTCTGAGTTGATCGCAGCAGGAACTTTGTTAGCAATTGGGCAAAACCATGTGCACTACAGGGAGGGGCAGATATAACATGTGCAGAGAGAGTTAGATTTGGGTGGGTCATTTTGTTTCTGTGCAGGGTAAATACTGGCTGCTTTATTTTTACACTGCAATTTAGATTGCAGATTGAACACACCCTACCCAAATCTACTCTCTCTGCACATGTTATATCTGCCTCCCCTGCAGTGCACTTGGGGGGTCATTCCGAGTTGTTCGCCCGTTATTTTTTCCCGCTACGGAGCGATTAGTCGCAAACTGCGCATGCGCAATGTACGCAGTGCGCCTGCGCCAAGTAAATTAGCATAAAAGTTTGGTATTTTACTCACGGCGTAACAAAGTTTTTTCCTCGTTCTGCTGATCGTAGTCTGATTGACAGGAAGTGGGTGTTTCTGGGCGGAAAGTGGACGTTTTATGGGAGTGTGCGGAAAAACGCAGGCGTGTCAAGGAAAAACGCGGGAGTGTCTGGAGAAACGGGGGAGTGGCTGGGCGAACGCTGGGCGTGTGTGTGACGTCAAACCAGGAACGAAACGGCCTGAACTGATCGCCATTTGTGAGTAGGTCTGGAGCTACTCAGAAACTGCTAAGAAATTTATTTTCGCTATTCTGCGAATCTTTCGTTCGCTATTCTGCTAACCTAAGATACACTCCCAGAGGGCGGCGGCTTAGCGTGTGCAATACTGCTAAAAGCAGCTAGCGAGCGAACAACTCGGAATCACCCCCTTGGTTTTGCCCAACTGCTAACAAAGTTCCTGCTGTGATCAACTCAGAATTACCCCCAATATGGGCAACTTCTCCACTGGTTCACTTCCCTACTCTTTTCACTGCTTAGTACATCTCCCCTTAATTTTTTTTTTTTTTAAATAAAAAAAAAGGATATATATTTTCGTTTAAATAGTTAAAAATAAAGCATGCATGTTCCACAGGATTCTAAAGGCCTTTTCATAACTATCACCCCTCTCTGTATATTGCAGCCTTTTATACCTCATCTGATTTGTCACCTGTGAGGAATTTACAGCCTTAAACACGCGCTCTGGTATAGTAATGTGTGGAGATGATGTACATGCCTTATCAATAGCAGTTGAACTCCATTCAACCTCTGTCATGTTCACCTGAAGGAATGCAATGTGTGAGAGAGCGAGGATGAAACACCACTGTCCCTTGCAGCTGCTGAAAGCAGGTCTGCAGGCAATGGGAAAATGGAGTGTTTGTTTCTGTTCCCTGAGTGGGACATCAGTAACTCACCACCTCCTGTAGTTTAGATAGGGCTGCTGTGACCTACACCTGAACTGGTCGGCCCCACTGGCCTAGATGTCATGTGCAAGCACCCCCAGGCCACATAGTTGTCCGTTAAGTGTAGATGGAGGGAGGACACTGCAGCATCACGAGCAAGCGCAGTTACACTCAGAAGTGCACCGTTACACGCGCAGCCGCAGTTTCATACGAAGACTCGTGAAAATATGCCAACAGCTCAAACGCCGTCTTGTGCATAGGCAGTAATTGCTGGCATCTCACATCTGCTGCTTAAGTGCATAATTGGGAACATCGGTCGCACATCCATATACAGTCTGCACATTTGTCCATTGAATTGCTGAAAGCTCAGGTTGATCCGGACGTGCTGTATGTAAATGCAGCAGCCGAATATTAATAAAAGAGCAGAAAAAATAATAATTATGCATTGAAATTCATCAGTGGTCAGTGATACCCCATTCAGACTGGCAGAGCCAGGTCGCACCCGGAAATCTGTACATGGGTGCGACATGGCTTGAGACTCCTATCAGACTTGAAGGTCCAACCCAGCATATTGCTGGGTTGGTGACGCCACCGCTGTAACTACGCAGGGAACGGGTTACCGTTCACGCTGCACACATCCTGGGTCGATTCCAGCTTCAACTCAGGTCACGACCTCGGATGAAATAACGGGACGCTCGACCTGGGATATTCATTCAGGACCATTTCAGACTGAGCGAAGTCCTGGGTTGATGCGCGTTCACGTGAAATAACACGTATGCTAGTCTGAAGGGGTGTAACTAGACAGCTTCCCTGACACCCTCACCACAGACACAGTGTCACTTCTAGTCGTGACGCCTGATTAAAGGGGAAAACGCA